>NC_071657.1:44006754-44351338 GCF_014839835.1 Dryobates pubescens | reverse complement strand
CTCCTCTCCTCGAGTCTCCTCTCCTCGAGTCTCCTCTCCTCTCCTCTCCTCTCCTCTCCTCTCCTCTCCTCTCCTCTCCTCTCCTCTCCTCTCCTCTCCTCTCCTCTCCTCGAGTCTCCTCTCCTCTCCTCTCCTCTCCTCTCCTCTCCTCTCCTCTCCTCTCCTCTCCTCTCCTCTCCTCTCCTCTCCTCTCCTCTCCTCTCCTCTCCTCTCCTCTCCTCTCCTCTCCTCGAGTCTCCTCTCCTCGAGTCTCCTCTCCTCGAGTCTCCTCTCCTCTCCTCGAGTCTCCTCTCCTCTCCTCTCCTCTCCTCTCCTCTCCTCTCCTCTCCTCTCCTCTCCTCTCCTCTCCTCTCCTCTCCTCTCCTCTCCTCTCCTCTCCTCTCCTCTCCTCTCCTCTCCTCTCCTCTCCTCTCCTCTCCTCTCCTCTCCTCTCCTCTCCTCTCCTCTCCTCTCCTCTCCTCTCCTCTCCTCTCCTCTCCTCTCCTCTCCTCTCCTCTCCTCTCCTCTCCTCTCCTCTCCTCTCCTCTCCTCTCCTCTCCTCTCCTCTCCTCTCCTCTCCTCTCCTCTCCTCTCCTCTCCTCTCCTCTCCTCTCCTCTCCTCTCCTCTCCTCTCCTCTCCTCTCCTCTCCTCTCCTCTCCTCTCCTCTCCTCTCCTCTCTTCTCCTCTCCTCTCCTCTCCTCTCCTCTCTCCTCTCCTCTCTCCTCTCCTCTCCTCTCCTCTCCTCTCCTCTCCTCTCTCCTCTCCTCTCCTCTCCTCTCTCCTCTCCTCTCCTCTCCTCTCCTCTCTCCTCTCCTCTCCTCTCCTCTCCTCTCTCCTCTCCTCTCCTCTCCTCTCCTCTCTCCTCTCCTCTCCTCTCCTCTCCTTTTTCACTGGTATTATTTCCAACTTTTTTTTTCTTCACTTTTTTTTTAGGAATTGCTATGTCATAATGTAAAGGAAATACACGCGCACAAGATATTTGTGCAAATGTAGGATCTTTAGATATTTATGCACATAGAAATCCATGAACACAGTGTTTAATTCTCTTAAATTCTACCCAGTTATATCTCTGCACCTGGCTCACAGAACCTTAACCTTTCTGATAATAGTATTTACTTTGTGCCTGAAACTGACTGTATTGTCTGTAGTGAATTATATACATTTAGGGATAAATCCTCACAGTAATGGAGTCTATAATGTAGCTGGCACTATATGTCATAGTCTTACTATACCTTGAGAGTGGGATTTTGAACATAACTCTGCCTATATGGTAAAAAGTCACATTTACCTTTTTGTTCATGGTTAATCCACGTAGCTTCTGCATGTATGGTCCACTGGACTGCAAACCTGAATTATTCTTGAAGTACTACATAATCCAGGTATATCCCTCAGGCACCACAGTTTTATAAGGAACAGTTTTGCTTTGTTATTGGCTATGTATTGTGTAACTCTTTAATAAATGGTGACAATTGAGTATCTATCTATCAATCAATCAATCAATCACTCTGTTTTTCTATTTTTGCTATTTACATGACATTACCCTGAGGCTTTTCAACTGTAACATGTTTCTGCTTTTGGATAGGAAGACTTAATAAGATTCACTCTGTCTATTATGT
The DNA here is from genome assembly GCF_014839835.1 of Dryobates pubescens. Lineage (NCBI taxonomy): Eukaryota > Metazoa > Chordata > Aves > Piciformes > Picidae > Dryobates > Dryobates pubescens. Next base: position 44,349,742 of record NC_071657.1, on the reverse strand, counting down.
GATTATGTAAGGTCATGTCCATTAGAAAGGTGCATCTCAAAGATAATTTCCTGCAAGAAACAACCTGAGTATCTGTTCTCAGTTCACACTAGTGTAGCAGTACCTGAAAGTATTTGGTATTCTTAAGTGTTTTCTTTAAGGGACAGATAATTTTCTACATTAATTACTGAGTTCTGAGAATGTGCACTAATGTTGCTTTGGGTTTCATTCCATTTGAGAGATGAGTAAGTATATGATGGAGCTAGAAAAGAGGAAAAAAATAGTTGAGTTCTTTTAGGAATCTGCTAATTAAATGTCCATTGGATATTGTAACCCTGTGGGTGCACACCTTTGAGAAACAGAAGCCTTCATATTTTTCATCTATGCAACTAAAATCCTCATCAATCCCTTGAGCAGCCTTACAACTTTCTCTCAGTGCTCTTTCTTAGACTATGAAAAATACACATCCAGGACCAGAAAGATTTCACTATATTATTTTAATTATATATATATATATTCTATATATTATATATATTCACTATATTATTTTAATTAATCATGACTCCTAACAAGAACATCTTCCTCCTGATATAGTGCATTATAAGAACTGCATAAGATGAGACCTTAAAGTAAAGCATGGACCTGGCATTTCCTGCTGTGGAAAAGTACCATGCTGTAGAGCCCTCTGGTGTTCAGCTGTTCAGCCTTGCTGGTGACTTTCCAGTGGCAAGATCAGAAGAATAGTTTTTGGTAGTTCAACAGATGTTGCATGACAACAGGCACACTGTGAGACTAACAAAATAACATATTTTAAATCTTCAATAGCTTAGGATAAACAAAAGACTATAAGAAAATGTGAGAACATCAAAACCAGTTAAAACTATTGCACAATTTTAGATACAGAAGAGTCAAATGTGTTTTTATATTTTGTCCCTATTCTCTAACCTATATACTTTATGGAGTATAATAATTAACATGGAAGAATTTCACAGGGAATAGAATAGAATAGAATAGAATAGAATAGAATAGAATAGAATAGAATAGAATAGAATAGACCAGGAACTTATATTTTAAGGTGGAAGTATGTTTGTGGATGTTTGTTTATGTTTGTAAAGACACTAAATATGAATAGCAATTTTTATTGTTTTTAGGTCATTTTAATGAGAAAAAAAATGTTGCATGTTATCTTAAATGTCACATCATTTTAGCTTGTAGCTTTAAAAACACATTCCATTTTAAACCAAGGTATTGATTTGAAATGAAAACATACCTTATTAACATTATTTTAGTCTTTCTCCCTTTTTTTCTTTGACTAACCTCAGTTCATTGAATGTCTCCATGGGTAAATAAAAATATATACAAAAAACCCCAAATGTCCTTTGTTCTGTTTGTTATGAAACTTGGTGAACACTTACAATACAGAGGCAACTTTTGTAAGCTATATTGCAGTATAACATACAGGGTGGGGAAAAGTGCAATAGAGCCTGTTTCAAACTATAACAAACTCTACATTTTGTACTTATTGATTGTCACTTATTGATTGTCATCAGTGCTAAAGAGAATAAGAAACTAAATCCTGATTGTTAAAAAAATCATATCTGTATCCCTTGCATAACTAAGTGGTCACAGTGAACAGATGTATGTGTTGGAAACACAACTGGTTGCTTGCTGGAGTATTTAAAACGTGCATCGACTTTAAGTTTTGCAAGTGTACATTTAAGTCATTGTCAATATTCATTAATATTAATTCGTATAGCTTTCATAATTAGAATCTTTAAAACTTAGAAAATGACTATTTATAAACAATTGTATGAATTTCCACTCTTGCGTCATGCATTTTCAAACTTATTTAATGCCATTTTATATGGTGTGTTTCACCACTGTCTCCTATAACTGTGCAACAAAACCTATTTTTTTGTTGTTGTTGTTTATCAGGTCAGAAAATTGTCCTCTCTTAGATTTCATCTGCTGAATGCAGTTTTCTTTTGTGTCTAGTTCATGCTACCTTCAGAATCTCTCAACACCAACCTTAAGATCTTTCAAAGTGGATTCATTTTCCCCAAAAGAATACTTTCAACACAGTGTCTTAACTGATTTCATCAAAGTGTCTCTGATGAGTTCCTTCTCCTGAATGAATGTCATGGTGGAGAGGACCTCAATGGACAGCTCAGTCGCTTCATTGAATCCATTTTTATTGCCATATGAAATGTCAACTAATTTTAAGACTTTGGCTTTCAATCACTGATCATCCATGTCAGAAAGCCTTAATTTAGATTTTAATTCAGCTATTTTACTTAAAGCTAGACCAGCCAGGCTCCTCTCATTACTAGGAAGAAACATCTGCACAAGTACATCAGTTGCTATCCTTCAATAGTTTCATAATTGAGGTACAGAGGTCCAATTAAATCCTGTCATGACTGTAGCCCAAGAGGAACCAGTATGAAGTTCATGTTTCTGAATTCAGTGAACACTGCTCTGTATTTCACCACTCCAAAACCAATTTTCATAGTACTGAAGTGTTCAGGAAATACTCTGCTTAAAATGTTTTCTCCTGAATTTGAGGAGAATACTGATTGCTCTTTATCATGCCATGTTACTGTAACTGCCATCCAGAGCTCTCTTCCTACCAGAAGAAAAAATATTCTACACTTGAATTGTGGTAATTTCGTATATGAGGTACTAAACATACTACAGCTTTTTTGGTCAGTATGTTCTCATTTTATTTAGGAGCCACCATGGCATACTGGGTATTGAAGCACACCATAAGTAGTATCAATGCCTTGTCCTCAAACAGATAGAAATTCTGTTTTCATAGTTATCTAGATTCATATGTCAGAGGTACCCAGTGCACTAGATCATTAATTTATTCTTGTTCTTTACTCTGAAGTAATTTGTATTTACTGGAATATGTAGTTTAAAACCCTTCTGATCAGCTGTATTTTAACCTGTAACAAGTGAGGGAAGAGAGCATGACTTCATATATTTTGTGAGAAGGTGCATTGCAAATTATTTTGCAGTTACAAAAGCATTCTGAATGATGTAGTGATGAAAATATGTTCAAATCTGAAAGATATCTGAATATTAGGGATATTTTCTTTAGGTTTACTCTTTTGGTCTGTTGTTCACAAATAGATAAAAGACTGCATTTCCAATGATCATAATTTCATTTAGAATTTGTCATTAACATGCTACTGCTTTTAATTTAGCTTTGCATTTTACGCTACATGAAGATCTGGGTACAGGAAAAAACCCAAAACAAAGACAAACAAAATCCCAAAACAACAGAGAAAAAAAAACACAACAAAAGCAAACCAAAGAATATATTAATATGTCAATAAAGTAGTTAGTATTTTATAAGAACAGCTGGTGTACTTTTCATAACATGAAAAATATTAGTGTTTCAGATTTGTCTTATATTCCTCAACACAGCAAATAAGAGATCTTGTGTTTTTAATGCACAATTGAATGCACAAAGTTTATTTTTAAAAAGAAACAAGCAAGCAAAATGTTGAGAAAAAGACTTGTAGGCATAAATCTATAAAAATAAGGGGAAATCAGGAAAAAAAAAAATCCATCCTTATGCTAGAGTAGACTCCTCATCCAGTTAATTGTCTTTATAATAATGCTTGACCCTCTCATTACAGACACATATTAGGAACTTAGCTATGATGAAATATGCTGGACCCTAATCTCTGTCTCAAACCTCAGTGATAAAGCCTAAATAATGAAAATTGCTAGGGCCAAAACAAATACTATATTGAGTGTTCACCGATTTTCTTACAGGATGTGGTCTCAATTATTAGAAGTCAAACAAGGAGTGGAAACTGGATCCTACAAAGAAAGATTTCCTGCTGTGAGGGTAGACACCATACTGCTGTCCTTTGCTAAAGTGAGAATAATCCATGACCACAAAATACATTCTATGTCAGTTGGCACACTTAATAATCAAACAACCCTGAATAATAGCAGCTAAAAGCTAAGAAGACTACGATACTTGACTGCATGCTGTGGGTCATGACATGAGAAGATCAAATAGGTGTTTAGATAAACTGGGTCCAAATGACTGTTGAGATGTCTGGGGGCCTTCAGCTGCTATGACCAAGTCACAAAGTAGCTTTGTTACTTACGCATTGTGAAGTTCCTTATTCATTGTGTCCTCTTGATTTCCATATGAAATATAATTAAAGTACAAAGATATTTTATCCTTTGCTACCATTGGTTTACACATTTGCTGGCCTCTGACAATCATCATCTTGATTGACACTGGTAATAATAGAGATTCCATGGAACAGTTTTGGATGACAGCTACATCTTTAAAGTCCACTGTCTTTAATTATGATAACTGGGCTTGAACAATTGTTCTGAGAATCTCTGAAAGTGTATTTTAGCCACCAAATCCTCTCCAGCTTACAATAAGGGAGAATGAAGATAACTGGAGAGAATTTTAAGCCCACAGTGTCATTGAGAGTTACATAAAAACTACATTTATATATACTAATTGTGAATTTTACCTGGAAATTGGGAAGTTGTAAGTATCTTATATTAAAATAGTCCTTTTTTTCTTCATAGAAACGCCTATCAATAGAACCTTTCCTATTTACTTAGGCAATAAAACCCGTCTGGTTCATAGCAAATGTGAATTGCTGTGTTCTCAAAAGGCTTCTTTAAAACAAATTAACTGTTGATTTGTTTCCTGTTCCATCTTTACTTCTTTTTCTACCATTCTATCAATATTTGCCTATGTGTCTTTTTAGAATTAATGTATTGTTGAGTAATTTAGTGCTTATGAAAGCACATATTTTGTCATACCCAGAAACAAATTTCTACTACTTAAAAAAATTAATTATGAGATAACTAGGAAATGTTTAATTATTTCCATATAATGGTAGGTATTTCCTGATCCATTAAATCACAGGTGCTGTCATAATTAATGGCCATTTCATACTGAATTTTGCAAGTCAGTTCTCTTCTCCCTGAAAATACAATGCAAGCATGTCATGAGAAATCAGAAAAAAGTAGCTAAAAATTTTAATGTGAAGATCAATAGTGGTGAAGCTTATACAGTTCATTGAGTATGGCTCCAAAGTTTTCAAGCGTTATTGGAAGGACCTTTTGTCCATGAGACCATTAGCATGCCAAAAAGATGTGTCTCATTCACTTGATGGTTGCTTTGAATTGCATGCATTCATTGGTCCACTGTTAACAGACACCAAGAAAAAAACATTTAAACAAGGCAATATGAATCTGTGTAACTTCTGAAAATATAACACGGGTCCAGCTTTTGTCTACTGCTTTAACTGTGACACTGCCTGTGTCCCACTGAAGGCACATTTTCATTGTAGATGTTGAGGATCATTCTCTGGAGTTGGCATTTTCTCATTCCATATGGATATGGATGCACAAAAACTGTCTAAAGAATTAGTTCTGATGAAGAAGTTAAACTTCTGTTTCAAAATTAATTGAATATTTTTAAATCATCCATCGTTTTATCAACTGACTGTACATAAGTGGTAATAATATCAAATACTTTGAGAATGAGAAATGGCAAGTGATTTTACTTAATTGTTCTTTACTATAACTTTCACCTTATGACATTAAACATATGTTCTTTTTGAAAATAGTCATTAACCTTTCACATGATGTATAACTAGCTTTATCACTCCAGAAAAAAAATAAATTCCACTTTGAGTTCTGAAAAGATCCACTGGGAGACACACAAGTGGTAAACCACACTGAAGGACACAAAAAGGCCCATAAAACATCAGTAAGGTTATAAAGGTCTATGGATTTTAATTGCTGTGTGCCATTGGGCCTTTACAAAGCAATCAAGCAGGCAATCTCCAAAGACAGCCCTGCCATAATACATTTAACAATAGAGTTCTCACCCCATCAGCAGACAAGGGTTTATGAAGGTCCCAATAGCAATTAATGACCTTGTACATTGAGAGAAAAAGACAAAATTACTTAGATTAACTACCCTTTCTGGATACATATCTTCAGTGTCAGAAATCGCAATTTATTTCAAGACAATGAATGCAAAAAATGTGATTTATAATAGGCAAAATGCATCCTTATCAATCTTATATTCCTGTCTGTGTAAATTATTAAAGGTAATCTGCCTTTCTGATGCCATGCAAGAGATTTTCAGAAAAATGCAGTATAATGCCAATGTGTGTAGGGTTTTGGAGTGGATGGCATGGTATAGTATTCTAACTATGTATCTATTCTTCTCAGTTGGAACACTCTGCATTTCTGATATTAAACTCAAATTGTAAACAAATCTGTTAACTGAATAATGTTGTGAATTTTGAGCAATGAGTCAAGCTTTTCTTAAAAACATGTTTAGAAACACTAATTTTTATAAGATTGCAAATTCAGCGGTGATGGACAACATTTAAAATAGTAATCAATGGATGAAGACTGACACTCTGGCACCACAGTTTGAGCAGAAGCAAATCTCATAATTCAAGTTGTATGAAGGTGGCAGAACATAAAGGAAAGAGCCTGTGGACAGATTATATACAGTAACTTAATCAAAGAATTTAGTTAAGTCAACATTTAAGAGTGTTTGCGCTATATCAGAGGAAAATGTAATAGTTTTTCTTCTGATGTGAGATGACCATTCTTTTGTGCTTGTGATATTAGATCACCTCTGTGAATGAAGGACAATTATTTTTTCTTTTTTAATGGGAAATAATCTAGACATATGTATAGCTAACTAAGTAATCTACTTTCCTCTAGTTTTCTTCTTCATTTTAAAGAATTTGTTGTTCTTTATAACAAAGACCCAGGAGACAAGTCATGCAGGATGACTATAACATTAATAATTTTTGTAGTTTCCATTTGCAAACTGATTTAATCCATGTTTCTTGAACTCAGTTTAATCAAGCTTGAATACATTCAAAATCACCATGCTACTATAAAGATACTATAATGTTCTTTCTAAAAAGGGGTGATCCATTTGGTAAATAATATGAATTATGCCCAACAAGTAGTAGTAAAAGGCTTTATTGTCCAATCAAAGAAGGCAAGTACACAAATGTTATATCTGTATGTAGGTGACAAAAAAACTGCATTAACACTGGCAACATGCCAGGATAACACCATTCTATATGTGCTGCTGCTTGTTTTGTCCATTTTGGAAAGCACTAGTCTTTCAGCCTCTTTATTGGTCTGCTTGTAAGCAGATGCACATATAGCTGAATAGTTGGAACATTAAAAACAGGTATGAAATAAGTCTAAGTAGTTTATTTCTTCACCATGCGTGCTTTTCATGTGTGTATATAGCTTTTATTAGTACACAGCTCTGACAAGCCAGATTTGACCAGGGACTATTTGGAATCTAGTATTTTATTGGTAGTAGTTTTCTTATTTTCCTTACATTATTTTTATCTTATACAAGAACAATGTAGATATTTTTATTGTAAATTGGAAAAAACACATATTGTAACACAGTCTTTTAATGATCTTCTAGCTGTAACTTGCAGGAAAGATGTGTCTCAGAACAGGCTGAGTATAGGTAATGATTAACTTGCTCATTTAAAATCTGTTCAAGAATGTGGGGAAAATACATCTCTCCCTTTCTCACACATAGACTCAGTTATAATAAAAAGTAGTATAAATGATTCTAGGATAACATGTGTGTGCTTTGGGAGTCCACAATCTATGAATGTTTTCTTGAATAAATTCATGTTGCTCTCCATCTTTTCTAATACCATGGTTGCTCAAGACTTGTAATCAGTCTGGAGAAGGAAAAAAAAAACCAACAAAAAACCAGAATCAGACCTGGACACAGTAGAACAGAAATTGTTGTAAATATAGTGGGGAAGCAGATCTTCAGTAAAAAAAACAAAATGAAAGAACTCCACAACAATCAAAAAACCAACAACAAAAAAATAAAACAAACAAAATCATGCCACCATGTTTTATCACTCTCTGAAGAACATAATAAGGTTGGGCTTAACCAATGCTTGGAACTATTAACTTGGTAGTCACAATATGAGGAGTGAAATCTTCCTGTAGTTGTTGGCCTGAGCTTGCACTTGGGCTTTCCACAGGTAGGAAAAAAAACGGGTCTTGCTGTAGGCCTGGTTATCTTTGGTGGCATGCCATGGCTATAGCTAGGCATAATTCAGATGTTTTTCTGCCATTGCACAGAAGCAATACAGGGGGAAAGAAAAAAAAAAGGAGAGAGATACCTGGGAAAAAAATCTTTGCAGAAAAACAATCTTTGCAGAAAAAAAAAGGGGGGGGGGGGGAATATTTATAAATTTTATTAACCTCAGTAGTGACAATGATTGAAAGGAGATTTGCACAAGTAGTAAATCTGCTCAAGTCTTATATATACAAAATAGTGAACAAGAGTGAACACAGTTGAAAATTTAAAATATTAAAAAAAATAAATTGTTCCTGACTTTGAGACAGAACAGACAATAAAGGGGTCCAGGAGGGCTGGACCTACTTTAAGAAAGAACTGACGAAGGCTCAGGAATAGGCTGTGCCAATGTGCCGGAAAAGGAGCCGCCGGGGCAGACAGCCAGCCTGGTTGTGTAATGAACTTTTAACAGAACTAAGGGAAAAAAAGAGGGTATATCATCTTTGGAAGAAAGGGGAGGCAACCCATGGGATGTTTAAAGAGATTGCTAGGGCATGTAGAAGGAAAATTAGAGAGGCAAAAGCACATTTGGAACTCAAATTGGTCTCTGATGTGAAGGACAACAAAAAGTCCTTCTATAAATATATTAATAGCAAGAGGAAGGGCAGGGACAACCTCCACTCCTTGGTTGACATGGAGGGAAATGTTGTATCACAGGATGAGGAAAAGGCAGAGGTACTTAACACCTTCTTTACCTCAATTTTTACTAGCGCGAAAGAACGTCTACCAGACAGCTGGCCGGCAGAGCTGGCAGAAGGAGCCAGGGAGTTGCATAGTTTCCCTGTGTTCCATGAGCAAGTGATAGAAGATCTCCTCAGCAGCTTAGACCCCCACAAGTCCATGGGACGAGATGGGATTCATCCTAGGGTGCTGAGAGAGCTGGCAGATGAGCTGGCCAAGCCACTCTCCATGATTTTTCATCAGTCCTGGCTCACTAGAGAGATCCCAGATGACTGGAAGCTGGCCAACGTGGTACCCATCCACAAGAAGGGCCGGTTGGATGAGCCAGGGAATTACAGGCCTGTCAGCCTGACCTCAGTGCCAGGAAAGATTATGGAACAGGTCATCCTGAGTGCAATCACACAACACTTAAGAGGATGGCCAAGGGATCAGGCCCAGCCAGCATGGGTTTAGGAAGGGCAGGTCCTGCCTGACCAACCTGATCTCCTTCTATGATCAGGTGACCCGCCTGGTGGATGTGGGGAGGCCTGTGGATGTAGTCTACCTGGACCTCAGCAAGGCCTTTGACACCGTTCCCCATAGCAAACTCCTGGCCAAGATGTTAGCCCATGGCTTGGATGGGAGCACACTGTGATGGGTTAGGAACTGGCTGGAGCACCGAGCCCAGAGAGTGGTGGTGAATGGTGCCACATCCAGCTGGCAGCCAGTCACTAGTGGTGTGCCCCAGGGAACAGTACTGGGCCCCGTGCTCTTTAACATCTTTATTGATGATCTGGACGAGGACATTGAGTCCATCATCAGTAAATTTGCTGACGACACCAAGCTGGGGGCAGAAATTGATCTACTGGAGGGTAGAGAGGCTCTGCAGAGGGACCTCAACAGGCTGGGCAGATGGGCAGAGTCCAACAGCATGAGATTTAACACATCCAAGTGCCGGGTTCTGCACATTGGCCACAACAACCCCATGCAGAGTTACAAGCTGGGGTCAGAGTGGCTGGAGAGCAGTCAGGCTGAGAGGGACCTAGGGGTGCTGGTTGACGGTAGACTGAACATGAGCCTGCAGTGTGCCCAGGCAGCTAAGAGGGCCAATGGCATCCTGGCCTCAATCAGGAACAGTGTGGCCAGCAGGAGCAGGGAGGTCATTCTGCCCCTGTACACTGCACTGGTTAGGCCGCAACTCGAGTACTGTGTCCAGTTCTGGGGCCCTCAGTTTAGGAAGGATGTTGACTTGCTGGAACGAGTCCAGAGAAGAGCAACAAAGTTGGTGAGGGGTTTGGAACATAAGCCCTATGAGGAGAGACTGAGGGAGCTGGGGTTGCTTAGCCTGGAGAAGAGGAGACACAGGGGTGACCTTATTACTCTCTACAACTACCTGAAGGGAGGTTGTAGACAGACGGATGTTGGTCTCTTCTCCCAGGCAGCCAGTACCAGGGGCCAGGCTCTGCTTGACCTGCTGCTCTCCAATAGGGAAGGGCTGGTGGGAGATGTGACCGTGGGAGGCTGCCTAGGGTGCAGTGACCACGAGATAGTGAAGTTTTCAATATGCAGGGAGATAGGGAGGAGCACCAACAGAACCTTCACCTTGGACTTCCGGAGGGCAAACTTCAGCCTCTTTAAGAAACTTATTTGTAAAGTTCCCTGGGTACTAACCCTCATGAACCGAGGGGTCCAGGAGGGTTGGACCAACTTCAAACAGGAGCTCTTGAAGGCACAGGAACTGGCAGTTCCCATGTGCCGAAAGATGAGCCAGTGGGGAAGGTGACTGGCCTGGATGAGCAAGCAGCTCCTGGAGGATTTAAAGAAAAAAAAGAGGCTGTATCACCTTTGGAAGGAGGGGAAGGCTTCTCGAGGTATGTTCAAGGAAGTGGTTAGATTATTCAGTATTCAGTATCACTAAGGTTGGAAGAGACCTCAAAGATCATCGAGTCCAACCTGTCACCACAGATTATGTAGGAATAAAATTAGAGAGGCAAAGGCCCAGTTGGAACTGAAGCTGGCCACCTCTGTGAAAAACAATAAAAAGCAATTTTACAAATATATCAACGCTAAAAAGAAGGGCAAGAAGAATCTCCACTCCTTATTGGACCTGGAGGGGAACACGGTGACCGAAGATGAGGAAAAGGCTGAGGTCCTGAACGCCTTCTTTGCCTCAATGTTTAACAGCAAGGTAGGAGTTCAAGATGAGTGGCCTCCTGAGCTGGGTAAAAGGGTCGGGGAGCAGTGTAATGCCCCAGAAATCCATGAGGGATTAGTTCAGGACCTGCTGAGCCACTTGGACACCCACAAGTGCATGGGACCAGATGGGATCCATCCTAGGGTGCTGAGAGAGCTGGCAGATGAGCTGGCCAAGCTGCTCTCCATCATTTTCCTCCAGTCCTGGCTCTCTGGAGAGGTCCCAGATGACTGGAAGCTGGGCTACGTGGTCCCCATCCACAGGAAGGGATGGATGGAGGAGCCTGGAAACTCCAGGCCAGTCAGCCTGACCTCAGTGCCAGGGAAAGTGATGGAACAGATTATCCTGGAGGCAATAACTGCACACCTGAAGGATGGCCAAGGGCTCAGGTCCAGCCAACATGGATTTAGGAAGGGCAGGTCCTGCCTCTCCAACCTGATCTCCTTCTATGATCAGGTGACCCGTCTGGTAGACATGGGGAGGCCTGTGGATGTAGTCTACCTGGACTTCAGCAAGGCCTTTGACACCGTCCCCCACAGTAAACTGCTGTCTAAGCTGTCAGCTCGTGGTTTGGACCGCAACACTCTGTGCTGGGTTAGGAACTGGCTGGAGGGCCGAGCCCAGAGAGTGGTGGTGAATGGTGCCACATCCAGCTGGCGGCCAGTCACCAGTGGCATCCCCCAGGGATCAGTGCTGGGCCCCATCCTCTTTGACATCTTCATTGATGATCTGGATGAGGGGGTTGAGTCAGTCATCAGCAAGTTTGCAGGTGACACCAAGTTGGGAACAGATGTTAGTCAGTTAGAGGGTTAGAAAGGCTCTGCAGAGGGACCTTGACCAACTGGACAGATGGGCAGAGTCCAATGGGATGGCATTTAACAAGTCCAAGTGCCGGGTGCTGCACATTGGCCACGGCAACCTCATGCAGAGCTACAGGCTGGAGTCAGAGTGGCTGGAGAGCTCCCAAACAGAGAGGGACCTGGGAGTGCTGATTGACACCCGCCTAAACATGAGCCAGCAGTGTGCCCAGGTGGCCAAGAGGGCCAATAGCATCCTGGCCTGTATTAGGAATAGTGTGGCCAGCAGGAGCAGGGAGGTCATTGTGCCCCTGTACTCTGCATTGGTTAGGCCACACCTTGAGTCCTGTGTCCAGTTCTGGGCCCCTCAGTTTAAGAAGGACATCGAGACACTTGAATGTGTCCAGAGAAGGGCAACAAGGCTGGTGAGAGGCCTTGAGTACAGGCCCCATGAGGAGAGGCTGAGGGAGCTGGGATTGTTCAGCCTGGAGAAGAGAAGGCTCAGGGGTGACCTCATTGCCCTCTACAACTACCTGAAAGGTGGTTGTAGCCAGGAAGGGGTTGGTCTCTTCTCCCAGGCAACCAGCACCAGAACAAGGGGACACAGTCTCAAGCTGTGCCAGGGGAGGTTTAGACTCGAGGTGAGGAAAAAGTTCTTCACTGAGCGAGTCATTTGTCATTGGAACGGGCTGCCCAAGGAGGTGGTGGAGTCACCGTCCCTGGAGGTGTTCAAGGGGAGATTGGACGTGGCACTTGGTGCCATGGTCTAGTCGTGAGGTCTGTTGAGACAGGTTGGACTTGATGATCCTTGGGGTCTCTTCCAACCTTAGTGATACTGTGATACTGTGATAATTGTGGAGATCCAAGCAGCTAAGGAGACCTCTAATTACCTCCACCTGGAACATAGGGAAACTCTGCTGCTCCCTGGCTCCATCTGCCAGCTCTGGAGGCCAGCTGTCTGGAAGACATTCTGTCCTGCTAGTAAAAATTGAGGCAAACAAGGTGTTAAGTACCTTTGCCTTTTCCTCATCTTTTGTTACTACATTCCCCTCCATGTCCACTAAGGAGTGGAGGTTGTCCTTGTCCTTCCTCTTGCTATTAATATATTTATAGAAGGACTTTTTGTTGTCCTTCACAGTAGAGGCCAGTCTAAGCTCTAAATGCACTTTTGCCTCCCTAATTTTCTTCCTACCAGACCTAGCAACATCCTTAAACATTCCATGGGTTGCCTCACCTTTCTTCCAAAGATGATACACGCACTTTTTTTCCCTTAATTCTTTTAGAAGTTCATTACCCTCCAGGCTGGCTGTCTGCCCTGGTGGCTCATCTTCCAGCACATTGGCACAGCCTGTTCCTGCGTCTTCAAGAGTTCTTCCTTAAATTAGGCCCATCTCTCCTGGACGCCTTTGTTTTTAAGTGCTGTTTCCCAAGGAACCTTCTGAGTTAGTTCCTTGAGTAACCTGAAATCTGCCCTCCGGAAGTCCAGAGTAGAGGTCTTCTTGCTGCCCCTCTTAGCTTGACTGAGTACTGAAAATTCTATGATTTCATGATCACTGGACCCTAATCACCCTCTGACCACCGCACCATCCACTAGCCCTTCCCTGTTGGTGAAGAGGAGGTCAAGCATAACCTTACCCCTGGTAGGCTTGCACAGCACCTGGGATAAGAAGCTGTCCTCCATGCACTCTAAGAATCTCCTAGACTGTCTCCTCTCTGCTGTGTTGAGATCCCAGCAGATATCAGGAAGGTTGAAGTTGCCCATGACAACAAGGTCAGGCAATCTTGAGACAGCCTTAAGCTGCCTATAGAATGCTTCATCAACATCTTCTTCCTGTTTGGGTGGTCTATAACAGACTCCAACCAGGATGTCTGCCCTGCTGGTCTTCCCTCTAATTCTTACCCACAAGCACTCAACCCAATTGTCCCTATCTCCATCTCAATGGCATCTAGTGCCTCCCTGATGTACAGAGCCACCCCTCCACCCCTTCTTCCTTGCCTGTCTCTCCTGAAGAGCCTGTAGCCATCAATTGCAGCACTCCAGTCATGTGAGTCATCCCACTCTGTGATGGCAACTACATCATAACTTTCCTGCTGTAACAAAGCTTCCAGCTCCTCTTGTTTGTTGCCCATACTTTGTGCGTTGGTGTATATGCACTTCAGCTGGGCTGCTGGTTTCACCCCTGGCTCTAGTTTATCACCCCCAGACTTCTGCCTGGGGGGACTGGTTTCAGCCCCTTCCCCCTTCAAATCTAGTTTAAAGCCCTATCAATGAGACCTGCCAATTCCTTTCCTAGAATCTTTTTCGCTTTGGCGTATAGGCCATTGTCATATACTGTGACCTTTCCCCTTCTCTGGGACAGATGTACTCCATCTGTTGGCAGCTGGCCTGATACAGTAGAAAGTTCTCCAAGATCGAAAAACCCAAAATTATTTTGATTGCACCAGCCTCTAAGGCACTTGTTGAGTATAGCTGTATCCCTTAACTTTAGATATCACTCTATGATATCTAAATTAGCTGGCTAGATTCACAAAGCTGCTTCTCAAGTTCAACAGACTTCTCCAGAGAACCACTGACATCAGGAAACAGCTCAGGTGCTCTCTCTGGCCAATATCTTCAAGTGATTCTCTGTTTCCACAGGCTATAGAAAGAAGCTTCTCTGGCTATATACTATGCAATGTGAACATACATCTTTCTACAAGATCTCTTCACTTTCTGTAATTGAAAGTTTACCTCAGTGCTGCAGTCTTGAGTCATCATCTGGGGTTCTCCCTGAGGCTAAAGAGCCTAAGGGTAAACAACCTAAGGTTAAATGGCCTAAGGCAAAACAGCCTAAGGTTAAACAACCCTCCCCTGGCATCAGGACCTGCTCCCTCAAAAAAAAGAGGAGGGTAATTGTTATTGGCGATTCACTTCTGAGGGGAATGGAGGGCCCCATTTGTCGGCCAGACCCATCTCATAGGGAACTCTGTTGTTTCCCTGGAGCCCAAATTAATGATGTTACCAGAAGGCTACCCAGGCTGGTACAGCCTTCTGACTATTATCCTTTGCTACTTATGCAGATAGGGAATGATGATGTTGTAGTCAGAACTCCCAGGGCTATCAAAAATGATTTCAGGGCCCTGGGAGATCTGGTTGAGGGGTCAGGTGCTCAAATAATTTTTTCCTCAGTACCCTTAGTTGCAGGAGGGAATACCACAAGGAACAGGACAGCAGCCATAATCAACAAGTGGCTTAGAGGCTGGTGCAGACAAAAGAATTTTGGGTTTTTTGATCTTGGTAAAATTTCTACTGCACCAGGCCACCTGGCAACAGATGGAGTACATCTGTCCCAAAGAAGAGGAAAGGTCACAGTATATGAGAATGGCCTATCCCCCAAAGGTAAAAAGATTCTGGGGAGGGAACTGGCAGCTCTCATCGACAGGGATTTAAACGAGTTTTGAAGGGGGGAGGGGCTGAAACTAGTCCCCTCAGGCAAGAGTATGGGGGCAGTAAGCTAGGGTCAGAGGCCAAACCAGCAGCCCAGCTGAGGTGCATGTACACTAATGCACGAAGCATGGGAAACAAACAAGAGGAGCTGGAAGCCTTGTTGCAGCAGGAAAGTTATGACGTAGTTGCCATCATGGAGACGTGGTGGGATAGCTCACATGACTGGAGTGCTGCAATTGATGGCTACAGGCTTTTCAGGAGAGATAGACAAGGAAGAAGGGGTGGAGGGGTGGCCCTGTACATCAGGGAGGCACTAGATGCCATTGAGCTAGAGATTAGGGACGATCAGGTTGAATGCTTGTGGGCAAGAATTAGAGGGAAGACCGGTAGGGCAGACATCCTGGTTGGAGTCTGTTATAGACCACCCAACCAGGAGGATGATGTCGACGAAGCATTCTATAGACAGCTTAAGGCTGTCTCAAGATCTCCTGACCTTGTCCTTATGGGCGACTTCAACCTGCCTGACATCTGCTGGGATCTCAACACAGCAGAGAGGAGACAGTCTAGGAGGTTCTTAGACTGCATGGAGGACAGCTTCTTATCCCAGGTGCTGCGTGAGCCTACCAGGGGCAAGGCTATGCTTGACCTCCTCTTCACCAGCAGGGAAGGGCTGGTGGGTGATGTGGTGGTCAGAGGCTGTTTAGGGGCCAGCGACCACGAGATAATTGAATTTTCAGTATTTGGTCAAGTTAAGAGGGGCAGCAAGAAGACCTCCACTCTGGACTTCCGGAGGGCGGACTTCAGGTTGCTCAAGGAAATAATTCAGAGGGTTCCTTGGGAGAAAGCCCTTAAAAATAAAGGGGCCCAGGAGGGCTGGACCTGCTTCAAGAAAGAACTGATGAAGGCTCAGGAGCAGGCTGTGCCAGTGTGCCGGAAGAGGAGCCGCCGGGGCAGACGGCCAGCCTGGCTGTGTAATGAACTTTTAATAGAACTAAGGGAAAAAAAGAGTGTGTATCATCTTTGGAAGAAAGGTGAGGCAACCCATGGAATGTTTAAAGAGGTTGCTAGGGCATGTAGGAGGAAAATTAGGGAGGCAAAAGCACATTTGGAACTTAAACTGGCCTCTGATGTGAAGGACAACAAAAAGTCCTTCTATAAATATATTAATAGCAAGAGGAAGGGTAGGGACAACCTCCACTCCTTGGTTGACATGGAGGGAAATGTTGTATCACAGGATGAGGAAAAGGCAGAGGTACTTAACACCTTCTTTACCTCAATTTTTACTAGCGCGAAAGAACATCTACCAGACAGCTGGCCTGCAGAGCTGGCAGAAGGAGCCAGGGAGCTGCATAGTTTCCCTGTGTTCCATGAGCAAGTGATAGGAGCTCTCCTCAGCAGCTTAGACCCCCACAAGTCCATGGGACCAGATGGGATCCATCCTAGGGTGCTGAGAGAGCTGGCAGATGAGCTGGCCAAGCCACTCTCCATTATTTTTCATCAGTCCTGGCTCACTGGAGAGATCCCAGATGACTGGAAGCTGGCCAACATGGTACCCATCCACAAGAAGGGCCGGTTGGATGAGCCAGGGAATTACAGGCCTGTCAGCCTGACCTCAGTGCCAGAAAAGATTATGGAGCAGGTCATCCTGAGTGCAATCACACAACACTTAGAGGATGGCCAAGGGATCAGGCCCAGCCAGCATGGGTTTAGGAAGGGCAGGTCCTGCCTGACCAACCTGATTTCCTTCTATGATCAGGTGACCCGCCTGGTGGATGTGGGGAGGCCTGTGGATGTAGTCTACCTGGACCTCAGCAAGGCCTTTGACACCGTTCCCCATAGCAAACTCCTGGCCAAGCTGTCAGCCCATGGCTTGGATGGGAGCACACTGTGATGGGTTAGGAACTGGCTGGAGGGCCGAGCCCAGAGAGTGGTGGTGAATGGTGCCACATCCAGCTGGCAGCCAGTCACCAGTGGTGTGCCCCAGGGATCAGTACTGGGCCCCATGCTCTTTAACATCTTTATTGATGATCTGGACGAGGGCATTGACTCCATCATCAGTAAATTTGCTGACGACACCAAGCTGGGGGCAGGAGTTGATCTGCTAGAGGGTAGAGAGGCTCTGCAGAGGGACCTGGACAGGCTGGGCAGATGGGCAGACTCCAACGGCATGAGATTTAACACATCCAAGTGCCGGGTTCTGCACATTGGCCACAGCAACCCCATGCAGAGCTACAGGCTAGGGTCAGAGTGGCTGGAGAGCAGTCAGGCTGAGAGGGACCTGGGGGTGCTGGTCGACGGTAGACTGAACATGAGCCTGCAGTGTGCCCAGGCAGCTAAGAGGGCCAATGGCATTCTGGCCTGCATCAGGAACAGTGTGGCCAGCAGGAGCAGGGATGTCATTCTGCCCCTGTACACTGCACTGGTTAGGCCGCACCTCGAGTACTGTGTCCAGTTCTTGGTCTCTCAGTTTAAGAAGGATGTTGACTTGCTGGAACGAGTCCAGAGAAGAGCAACAAAGTTGGTGAGGGGTTTGGAACATAAGCCCTACGAGGAGAGGCTGAGGGAGCTGGGGTTGCTTATCCTGGAGAAGAGGAGACTCAGGGATGACCTTATTACTCTCTACAACTACCTGAAGGGAGGTTGTAGACAGACGGATGTTGGTCTCTTCTCCCAGGCAAGCAGTACCAGAACAAGAGGACACAGTCTCAGGCTGCGCCAGGGGAGGTTCAGGCTGGATGTTAGAAAAAAATTCTATACAGAAAGAGTGATTGCACATTGGAATGGGCTGCCTGGGGAGGTGGTGGAGTCACCATCACTGGAGGTTTTTAGGAGGAGACTTGACGGGGTGCTTGGTGCCGTGGGTTAGTTGTTTGGGTGGTGTTGAATTGGTTGATGGGTTGGACGCGATGATCTTGAAGGTCTCTTCCAACCTGGTTTATTCTATGTATTCTATGTATTCTATGTATTTACTTTATAATTTAATCATTATTTGTTTAGACTATGAACTCTGAAAAATGCTTCCATGAATTTAATGTTATTAAAATTCTTTAACCATTACCATGTAAGACACTGGAATGGTTGCTCAGAGAAATTGTGTCTGCCTTATCCTTGGAAGAGTTTAAGATAAGGCTGGATGAGGCTTTGTGCAACCTGCCTAGTGGGAGGTGCCCCTATCCATGACAGTGAGATTGGAATTAGATGATATTTAAGATCCCTTCCAAATTAGACCATTTCATGATATAGCTACAATTACAGTGTCTTTTAGGAGGGAGCTATTTGCTGAAAATGAGTGTTGATTATGTGTTTATAGTATAGTCAGTAATATATATGTTGCTCCACTGTAATAGATAAATTAGAAAAATCTCATATTCTGTTTTCCAGAGAATTATCATGGAAAAACTGGCTGCTCATGGCTCGGATGAGCACATGCTCTGATGGATAAAGCACTGGCTGCATGAATGGGTCCAAGGAATGCTGATCAATGGAGTTAAGTCCAGCTCCCAGCCAGTCACAAGTGGTGTTCTTCAGAGCTCAGTGTTTGGACCACCTCTGTTTTACATCTTCATTGATCTTCATGAAGACATAGAATATGTCAACAGTAAGTTCTCAGATTACACCAAGTTAGATGGGAGTATTGATCACACTTGGGTCACAACAACCCCAAGAAACACTACAGGCATGGGGAAGTGTGGTTGGAAAGCTGTCTGGCAGAAAGGGACCCGGGGGTTCTGACATGTGTATGAATATGATCCAGCAGTGTGCCCAGGTGGCCAAGAAAGCCAGTGGCATCCTGGCTTGTATTAGAAATGCTGTGTCCAGCAGGAGTAGAGGAGTGATTGTTTTGGGCACCTCAATGCAGGAGAGATGTTGAGGTGCTGGAGGGAATGCAAGAGAGGCCAACAAATCTGGTGAGGGGCCTGGAGAGTAAATCTTATGAAGAGCAACCCAAGGAGCTAGGACTGTTTAGTTTGAAAAAGAGAAGGTTGAAAAGAGACCTCATTGCTCTCTACAACTGCCAGAAAAGATGTGGAGAAGCTGGTACTGGTCTCTTCTCACAGGTGCATGACAGAGAAAGAGGAAATGGCCCCAAGGTGCAACAGGATAGGTTTAGACTAGATATTAGGAAAAATAATTCACAGAAAGATTGATCAAGAACTGGCATGAGCTGCTCAGGAAGGTGATAGAATCACCAATCATGGGTGTTTTTAAAGGTCACTTGGATGCGGTGCTTGGGGATATTGTTTAGAGGTAAACTTTGTAGAGTTAGATTTAGTGATCCTGAGGGTCTTTTTCAACCTGAATGTTTCTGTGATTCTGCAATTGTTTTTGAGCCTCTTTTTTCATGGGAAGGAAAAAAAAAAAAAAAAAAAGGAAAAGTAGCATAGTTTATTTTCCTTCTGAACAAACTCTCTATTTCCTGCATGTTTGTGCTTTACAAGACTGAAGCTGTGATACCTACTAGAATACTATGCCTAGGAAACAGAATGATTGACTGCTTTTAGGGTGGAGGTTTAAATGCTCTTCTAGACTGGAAACATCAACCATTTTGAAAATACAGACTGATATCTTGGACTATTTAGCAATATTCTTCAGATTACCAGTGAGAAGAGAGCAGACACAAGGTTGTGAACAAAAGATGAAAAAAAGGCAAAGGTGATTTAGGATGAAAAAGGAATGTATTAGTTTCTTAACTGTTTCAGGGAAAAGTACATAATATTGATGTCTTCAAATAGGTGTATGATTTGATTATCATAGTTTTGAGTGTGATGGTGATTCCTAGCCAGCTGGAAAAAGAGAACACTGATATCAAGTTTTGTAAGCTAGAAGAAATTGTTAGGATTTGAAAAAATTACTTAGTTCTAACTAGTAGACTGAATATTTTTTCTTAATGACTTTCTATTGCAGTGGCACAGTGTACATTTTTATCACACCATCTTTAACTTCTCTGTTCTTCTTAATTTCTGTAGTTTTATTATTATTGTTGCTATTAATATTATTATTTACTTATTCTTTAGACTAAGCAGATGCTTAAAACTTTCTTAAACAAAATTTTAGACTGAAATTTGTTTGAAAAAGGAACAACACCTTTCTACCTGCTTAAGCCAAAAGCAGCACAATAACAGAATTTAGGACAGAACAATGACAAGACATAAATCAACATCGTCCTGTTTATACGTCTGCCACTGCACCAGAAAAGTGGGTGGCTGTACTTGAAATGGGAATAATCCTTCAAGAGATACAAAGCACAAGGACTACTTTCAATAAACAGAGAGCTGAACCTTTGACCTGTTATTGTTTTGGCTGTTGTTTGAGAGGCATGTATTGTATTTGACAATAAATGCTTAATAGAAACACAGAAGAGCTCTAGGGCAAACAGATAAAGAGGGATCATGCAAGTCATCACAATGGAGACACTGTTTTAATAAATAGGCTGTGGCCTGCAGGAGCTCTACCAACAGAAGCTGCATTGGAAATAGGCTGAATATTATCGAATATTACCTGAATACTGTTATTTTATTATTATTTGAACATTAGCAACATTCAAATATTTTTTTTTCAAGTCTACATGATTCAAAACCTCACAAGCTTTAGAGAAAATTCATAGTCCTGATCAACAATTCCTAAAGAATAGGGGGGAAAAAAAAAAAAAAAAGAGCAGATAATATCACTTCAGTCTAAACTTTAGGGTGATGTCTGTGAAATTACCTAATTTTATCATGTGTCAGGGAAAGTTAATAGCAGCAGACAAAGGTTGCTCTAAAATAGATTGGGGAAGTAGAGTGCATGGATGACAGCTTCTTATCCCAGGTACTGCGTGAGCCTACCAGGGGCAAGGCTATGCTTGACCTTCTCTTCAACAACAGGGAAGGGCTGGTGGGTGATGTGGTGGTTGGAGGGTGTTTAGGGGCCAGCGACCATGAGATGATTGAATTCTCAGTATTCGGTCAAGCTAAGATGGGCAGCAAAAAGACCTCCACTCTGGACTTCCAGAGGGCAGATTTCAGGTTGCTCAAGGAACTAATTCAGAGGGTTCCTTGGGAAAAAGCCCTTAAAAATAAAGGGGTCCAGGAGGGCTGGATCTGCTTCAAGGAAGAACTGATGAAGGCGCAGGAACAGGCTGTGCCAATGTGCTGGAAGATGAGCCGCCGGGGCAGATGGCCAGCCTGGTTGGGTAATGAACTTTTAATAGAACTAAAGGAAAAAAAGAAGGTGTACCATCTTTGGAAGAATTCTGAGGCAACCCACAGAATGTTTAAGGATGTTGCCAAATCATGCAGGAAGAAAATTAGGGAGGCAAAAGCACATTTGGAGCTTAAACTGGCCTCTGATGTGAAGGACAACGAAAAGTCCTTCTATAAATATATTAATAGCAAGAGGAAGGGTAGGGACAACCTCCACTCCTTGGTTGACATGGAGAGAAATGTTGTATCAAAGGATGAGGAAAAGGCAGAGGTACTTAACACCTTGTTTGCCTCAATTTTTACTAGCAGGACAGAACGTCTACCAGACAGCTGGCTTGCAGAGCTGGCAGATGGAGCCAGGGAGCTGCATAGTTTCCCTGTGTTCCATGAGCAGGGGATTGGAGCTCTCCTCAGCCGCTTGGAGCCCCACAAGTCCATGGGACCAGATAGGATCCATCCTAGTGTGCTGAGAGAGCTGGTAGATGAGCTGGCCAAGCCGCTCTCCATCATTATCCTCCAGTCCTGGCTCACTGGAGAGGTCCCAGAAGACTGGAAGCTGGCCAATGTGGTATCCATCCACAAGAAGGGCCGGTTGGATGAGCCAGGGAACTACAGGCCTGTCAGCCTGACCTCAGTACCAGGAAAGATTATGGAACAGGTCATCTTGAATGCAATCACACAGCACTTAGAGGATGGCCAAGGGATCAGACCCAGCCAGCATGGGTTTAGGAAAGGCAGATCCTGCCTGACCAACCTGATCTCCTTCTATGATCAGGTGACCCACCTGGTGAATGTGGGGAGGCCCGTGGATGTAGTCTACCTGGACCTCAGCAAGGCCTTTGACACCGTTCCCCATAGCAAACTCCTGGCCAAGCAGCCAGCCCATGACTTGGACAGGAGCACACTGTGTTGGGTTAGGAAGTGGCTGGAGGGCCAAACCCAGAGAGTGGTGGTGAATGGTGCCACATCCAGCTGGTGGCAAGTCACTAGTGGTGTGCCCAAGGGATCAGTGCTGGGCCCCATGCTCTTTAACATCTTTCTTGATGATCTGGATGAGGGCATTGAGTCCATCATCAGTAAATTTGCTGACGTCACCAAGCTGGGGGCAGGAGTTGATCTGCTGGAGGGTAGAGAGGCTCTGCAGAGGGACCTCGACAGGCTGGGCAGATGGGCAGAATCCAACAGCATGAGATTTAACACATCCAATGCCGGGTTCTGCACATTGGCCATAACAACCCCATGCAGAGCTACAGGCTAGGGTCAGAGTGGTTGGAGAGCAGCCAGGTGGAGAGGGACCTGGGGGTACTGGTCGACGGTAGGCTGAACATGAGCCTGCAGTGTGCCCAGGCAGCCAAGAGGGCCAATGGCATTCTGGCCTGCATCAGGAACAGTGTGGCCAGCAGGAGCAGGGAGGTCATTCTGCCCCTGTACACTGCACTGGTTAGGCCGCACCTGAAGTACTGTGTCCAGTTCTTGGTCTCTCAGTTTAAGAAGGATGTTGACTTGCTGGAACGAGTCCAGAGAAGAGCAACGAAGTTGGTGAGGGGTTTGGAACACAAGCCTTATGAGGAGAGGCTGAGGGAGCTGGGGTTGCTTAGCCTGGAGAAGAGGAGACACATGAGTGACCTTATTACTCTCTACAACTACCTGAAAGGAGGTTGTAGACAGGCAGTTGATGGTCTCTTCTCCCAGGCAGCCAGTACCAGAACAAGAGGACACAGTCTCAGGCTGTGCCAGGGGAGGTTTAGGCTGGAGGTTAAGAAGAAGTTCTATACAGAGAGAGTGATTGTCCATTGGAATGGGCTGCCCGGGGAGGTGGTGGAGTAGCCATCATTGGAGGTGTTCAGGAGAAGACTTGATGTGGTGCTTGGTGCCATGGGTTAGTAGTTTAGGTGGTGTTGGATTGGTTGATGTGTTGGATGCGATGAGCTTGAAGGTCTCTTCCAACTTGGTCTCTTCTCTTCTCTTCTCTTCTCTTCTCTTCTCTTCTCTTCTCTTCTCTTCTCTTCTCTTCTCTTCTCTTCTCTTCTCTTCTCTTCTCTTCTCTTCTCTTCTCTTCTCTTCTCTTCTCTTCTCTTCTCTTCTCTTCTCTTCTCTTCTCTTCTCTTCTCTTCTCTTCATCCTCCCTGCTGCTTTGAGTTGATTTTTTGTCTTGTCTAACAGTCTTGCTTTAATGGTTGTTGGGGGGGTTGGGTTTGGGGATTTTTTTTTTTTTTTTTTTGGTGATTTTTATCTTTTACTTGAGTTCCAGGCATCCTAAATACTAATTTATAGGTGCTTTATATAATCACAATCATAGAATTGTTTAGGTTGGAAAAGATGTCTGAGATCATGAAGTACAAACACTGATCTAATACTTCTATGGCCATTAACCTGTGTTCCAAAGTTCCGTATCCACAAATTTCCAAGTTTCTTTAACATCTCCCCCAACCTCCTGGGCAGCCTATTTCAATACCTGACCACTACTCCCATAATGAAATTTTTCCTAGTATTGCATCTAAATCTCCCTTGGCACAATTTCAGGCCATTTCCTCTTATCCTGTCACCTAATAGTAGAGAGAAGAGATCAATGCCCATCTCACTACAACCTTCAATATGGTCTTCCTTCAGCATCCACTTTAACAGACTAAACAATCTCAGTTCCCTCAGATGCTTCTCCTAAGACCTGTTCTCTAGGCACTTAACCAGCTTTGTTGCCCTTCTCTGGACACACACTAGCATCTCAAAGTCCTTCTTGTAGTGAGGGGCCTAAAACTGAACACAGTATTCAAGGTGCAGTCTCGTCAGTGCCTTGCCAGAGGCACAATCACTTTCTTACTGCTTCTGGCCACGCTATTCCTGATACAGGCCAGTAAGTTGTTGCCCTTCTTGGCTACCTGAGCACTCTGATCATGTTCAGGTGGCTGTGAACCAGCAGCCTCAGTCCTTTTCCACCAGACAACTTTCCAGCCACTTTGCCCCAATCCTGTAGCATTACATGGGGTTGTTACCCAGGTGCAGGCCCCTAACTTGGTTTAATTAAATCTCAAAAAACCTGACCTCAGCCCATTGATCTACCCTGTCCAGATCTCTTAGCAGAGCTTGAAAATAAATAGATTGCAGTTGTCTCTGTTCCTAAACACACTTACCTACTTCTTCACATGATATTGTGGTAAAGAGTCCAGCAAAGATTGCTGTGTTAAGGCTCATAAATATTTTTTTTTAAATATTTTTTTGACCTTAATTGACTGAGACTTTAAGGTCTGTAATATAATTTATATGTTTTTTGCTATTTTAGTTAAAATAACATTTTTTCCATTTGAAAATGCAGTTTGCATAGCATAAATTAAACTATATTATATGTTTTATACTAGAGAAGGGTATAATTATATCAGACATTAGAAAGAATTGACTTACTGTGAAGATGGTGAGACACTAATTGGTTAACCAGAGAGGTTATCATAGTATCAGCCACGGTTGGAAGGGACCACAAGGATCATCTAGTTCCAACCCCCCTGCCATGGGCAGGGACACCCCACACTTGATCAGGCTGGCCAGAGCCTCATCCAGCCAGGTCTTAAACACCTCCAGGGATGGGGCCTCAACCACCTCCCTGGACAGCCCATTCCAGGGCTTCACCTCTCTCACAGTGAAGACCTTCTTCCTCACGTCCAGCCTGAATCTCCCCACCTCCAGCTTCATTCCATTCCCCCTAGTCCTATCACTACCTGAGATCCTGAGAAGTCCCTCCCTAGCCTTCTTGGAGGCCCCCTTCAGATACTGGAAGGCCACAATTAGGTCACCTCGGAGCCTTCTCTTCTCCAGACTGAACAGCCCCAATTCTTTCAGTCTGTTCTCGTAGGAGAGGTGCTCTAGCCCTCTGATCATCCTTGTGGCCCTTCTCAGGGCCCTTTTTGAAAATAGGAGTACCCTTTTTGCAAAGGGGAGTAATGTTTCCCCTTTTCCAGTCTATGGGGACTTCCCCAGACTGCCATGACTTTTAGAATATAATAGAGAGGCATGATGTAGATCCCAATCCTGGAGACATTCAGGGTCAGGCTTGGTGGGGCTCTCAGCAACCTGATCTAGTTGGGGATGTCCTTGCTGTCACTTCAGTGAGGTTGGACTACATGATCTCTAGAGATCCCTTCCAACTCAGTGCATTCTATTACTCTATGATTCTGTGATATTTCAACTGAAAGACTAGTTCTGGTGAGCAATGAATGTAGACAAACTTTTACCATTCTCACTCCGTGGCCCACTGAAATACTGCTATATCTGGTAGACTCCTCTAAGCAACAAGTGCAACTAATGCTGCTTTATGTGAGATTGAGCTTGTTATCATTATTAGAGCGACTCTTTTTTGTTGTTGGTTTGGTTGTGGTTGTTTGTCTTTTTTTGTTTGGGGGGTTTTTGTTGGGTTTTTTGTTTGGTTTGGGGTTTTTTTGGTTTTTTTTTTTTTTTTTTTTTAAGTTCACTTGCATCTTGGATGATCAAATGATCATCAAAATCTACAAGGAATCTATTCCCTGGTAATGTGTGGAAAGGACATGGCAAAAATACAACACTGATTTAAGCAAGAACACATTTTGCCTTAGTGAAGCTTGTTTGTAAGGAAATTTTCTAGTGCTAAAATATTCTTATTTAAAGAGCAATTTTAGGTGATAGAGTTCCAGGAATGGATATCATTGTCCCTATGGTAATATTTGTTTGGTCATAGTTACTGGAGTGCTGTAAATTTGTAACATATGCTACTTGGAAATCTCTGCTATGCTCACAGCAGCTCAAACCATTCCATATTGTGTTCATTGTTCTTCACAAAATAAACCATGTAAACTTTTTCAGATTTTCAACAGAGACTGCTTTGAATAAATTCTTGCTGAAAAAGTAATTCAAAGGATAGAAAACTTTCTGACAATCTTTGTGTTAAGAGCTGCACCTGTAGCCTCAAATACTAAACTGCTTGTGGAACATGGTTTCCACTGTTTATGATTTATTTTAGTGATTGCAATTGGAGTATCAGGATACTGTTTTTTTGGGTTTTTGGGTTTTGTGTGTGTGTGTGTGTGTTGGTGTTTTTTTTTTTTTGTTTGTTTTTTTTTTAATTGGAATTAACAATTTTAATTAATTCATGTTGTGAGAAGAAGAAGGAACATTTATTGGGGTGCCTTTAGAAAATGACGGGTTAAATGGAACGTGTACCATTAAGTTCTGCAAGTTTTAGAAAGGACATTGATTTTGATGTGAACAAATATTGTTGAGTGGCAGTGAAAATTGTGTGAGTGATTCTGTCACTCAGTATATCACAATTTGCCTGCAGAAACAGGCTGAAGATTGTAATTCCTTTTTTTGCAGTCAACAAATTTGGTGAGAGAGATGTTATTCCTAGTGTACTGTGGTAGTTTTAGGCTATGCCTTTAAAAAATTTCAACACATATTAAGCAGAAAGTGGTAAATGCAAATAAATCACTATTGGGTGTAAAAAGGAAAAATATGACAATTCTAAACTATTCCATTAGAAGAGATAATGGTCTTAAACTAGTTATACAAAACAATCTTTCACTTTATTGGGCTGGGAGATACTAACTTGCTTCTGCTTGACCTTGACTGCACTGCTTTGTTGTGTACAGCAGGGTAAGGAAGAGGAGCAGGGAAGGGAGAAGCTGTTGCAGCTCCCCTGGTTTTCAACCAGAGGGTTCTTGTGTTGTTTATTAATTGTAAATACAATTTACCTGGAGAAGAGGAGACTCAGGGGTGACCTTATTACGCTCTACAACTACCTGAAGGGAGGTTGTAGACAGACAGATATTGGTCTCTTTTCCCAGGCAGCCAGTACCAGGACAAGAGGACACAGTCTCAGGCTGCACCAGGGGAGGTTCAGCCTAGATGTTAGGAAACAGTTCTATACAGAAAGAGTGATTGCCCATTGGAATGGGCTGCCTGGGGAGGTGGTGGAGTCGCCATCATTGGAGGTTTTCAGGAGAAGACTTGATGGGGTGCTTGGTGCCATGGGTTAGTTGTTTAGGTGGTGTTGGACTGGTTGATGGGTAGGACGCGATGATCTTGAAGGTCTCTTCCAACCTGGTTTATTCTATGTATGTTCTATGTATGTATGTAAATACCTGTAAATATTATAAATACCTGTAAATATTGTAAATACTGTATATTTTGCACATATTAATTGCATTTCATTGTAGATTGTAGTTTTGCTTGTAAATACAGCTTCATTTGCTTCCAGCTGGGCTGGGCTGGCAAAATTTAATGGTGATGGGGGGCGGAATTTCTAACCCATCACATGTACCCACCTAGCTTAGCCTCAAACAACTTTTTTTGATGAGTTATATGCTTTTTAGAAGTAAAGGTAGCTAACTTTCCACCTTTTCACTAGAAACACATTGGACAGATGTTTCATGTACCAGAGATGAGCTGAAATTTTGATAAATGAAGAATTTAATTCTTCTATTTTATACCTACATATTCAAATTTAGCTTCAAAATATAACACATTCATACTTCAAAAGGAAGTTAATGCTCCATGATTTTTCTGTTCAAACAGGTAATACGTTTACTAGAATGAATACATAAAAACAAATGACATTTAAAATATTTCTGGAGATGTTACGGTTCTGTATCCAAATATTCAGTCAGTAGAAACATCTAAGCTCCTACATGTGGGTGTGCATGGTTTTCATAAGATATCGGTATTATTGCATTTGATCTTCAAACTTTCAGAATTGAAATCAAAAGAAGACAGTAGCTAATTTCTCACTTTCCCTTGATAATTTTGTCAAGTAACCTCACAGAAACAGTGTTTCCACAACTTCTCCTGAACACTTTTGACTATGTAATTGGAGGAAGAATATTAGGAAAAGTTAATGAAGATAGCGCACTTGATAAAGACCTGGCGAAAATTAATAAGTAGGCATTTGCCAAAACTTTTTCAGCATGATTGCAATGCTAGAAGAGGGAACCTGTCTATTCAGTGAGCAAAGGACAATAAAAGACTTTAGAGATGGGTGCAAATAAGGCTTGTTGGAGAAGGAAAGATGAAATAGAGACATTGAGTGAATGGTGCATTAGAGGAAGATTTTCTGTCAGGAGTTTCAGGTCTGGAAACCTCTGCCCTTGAATTTATCAGAGCTATATTTTAAATACTATAGTGCAAAAAGAGGTTTTTTTTGTTTGTTTTGTTTTGTTTTGTTTTTCATTTTTTAACTGCAGATGATATCTCACAAAGCTTTTGTTTATTCCTGAACTTGTGCCTTTTTTTAAAAAAAACAAACTTCTATTACAGCTGTCTGGACACCCTTGTGAATAACAATGTTCTCTACATAGAAAAGAAACATAATATTATCAATGTCGAAGTTGTAGTCTTCTATGTACATTTTTCAATAGGAGGAAATGGTATGGTTTCTGGTGACCAGACAGGGGAAAGTAATAAGAATTAAGCCATTCCTGCAAGTGAAAGTGTCCTACGCCATCAAATACCATGCTTTTATTAACATTTTAGGACAAATATCAATGATGTTTCAAAGGCAGGTACTAGATTCTTAGTCTCTCTATTCAGTCTTTTTTTGACATCTAGTTTATCTGATGTCCTTAACTGAGAACTTCATGCTGAAAATGCATCCTGGGAACCTTCTGTTCTTCTTTACATTCTGGGTTTAGCTAGTATAAGCTAAAGCTAGGACACAGGGATCTTGAAAAAAAAGCAGCAAAGTAAACAGAGGTAAAGAGCCACTTGTGACACTTCATTCACCTTCTCTGCTGTAGGAAACAGAGCCAGGAAATATGATTAACAACAGAGGTAAAAGTACAGTGGGGGCAGAGCAGGGTTGAGCCAGGGTATCTAGGAGTCACAGATTCATAGAATCATAGAATAAAAGGTTGGAAGGGACCTCAAGCAGCACCCAGTCCTACCTTTCAGGGTACGAATATAGTTTAAATGAGATGGCCCAGCACACTGTCAAGCTGGGCCTTGAAACTGTTGAGTGCAGGGGAATCCATGACCTCCCTTGGGAGTTTATTTCAACATTTAATAGTCGGAATGGTGAACAATTTTTTTTTTTTTCTGGCATCAACTCTGAATCTCCCAAGCAGCAACTTGTACCCACTATCCTTTGTCTTTACATGTGACTCTGTGAAAAAGGTGTCTCCCTCCTCCTGATAGCCACCCTTTACCTACTTGTGCATAGTTATGAGCTCTCCCCTAAGTTTTCTGTTTTCAAGGCTGAACAAACCCAGTTCTCTCAGCCTTCCTTCATATGACAGGTCTTCTAGTCCTCTGTTGCTTAGACATAAGACAAGTTCTCTGGGCCTACAGGTAGACTAGCAGGCATCATGGCTACTTGGACCCAAACAGCAGGCACATCAGCTGCACCAGAGAACCAGCCTGTAGCAGTATCAGTCATCCCTGAAGAGGGAAAACAGTTCAGGAAAACAGTTTGTCTCACAGAGGATGAAGATTAACAACCAGGGGTGGTTACTCAGTGTATGCCCCTGGCCTTGAAAGATGGCCAGCAGCATAATGTGCATGAAATGACTAGCAGTGCAAGGGAAGTCTCTCTACCTCTGTGCAGGCATGTGTTTCAACTGTGAAGGAACTAGCCCAGGAAATTTATGAACTCAATAAGAACATGACTTATTTCCCACCTGTATAGTCCATTGTTTCAGCTATGAGGAGCATGAACCTCAGCCAAGAGTGAGAATCTGGGTGGTACACACCACAGTGTACCCTGTGGTTTTCCTTATGTGTCCATGGGAAGGACATGTGGAAGTGGGACAGAAACCCCACTTCAGTCATAGAGACTGTGAATTACATGGAGTGCTCCCTGTAAGAATGCTGACCCCCTTTCCAGTGGAGAATCACCCAAAAGGAGCAGAAGAACTGATACTATTTCTGATCCTCCTGAAGGGACTTCCAAAGCATCTTCACAGGATGCAAGTGATTCCAGACAGAATTAGATGGGTCTTGCCTCTAACTAGGCGGAGGAGAGGGACAGTCAGGTCTGTTGGACCGTGTGGATTAGATGGCCTGGCACGTGGAACACACAAGAGTATAAAGCTTTAGTAGGTACAAGTTCACACTGTCCTCTGATGTTATAAAACTATGAGAGTTGGAACCCAACTGTATTTTTGCTATGACAGAAGAATTCCAGCAGCTAGATGTGTTAGAAGCAGAGCACTGGGCTGCAGGCCATGGTTTGCTGTCACATGGACAGGTGGAAGAAGTCACTGGAATCGCCTGCGCCAGGAGTGGAAACACAGCCCCACCATTTGGACTGATCACTGTACTGGAACAGAGTGGAGCTCTAGAGCATCTACAGTAAGTCTGTTGCACACTGCAAGGAGCTCATTTTGACTGCAAATGGATAGTGAATGATAATGTATAATTTTGATAGGTACTGGGCATGACATAAATGGTATAGAAAAGGGGGAGGAGAATGTCATGGGTTTAGCCAATTGAATCTGCTAGTGAGTATTCAAACCGTGCTCACATCATGCCAGATTTAAAATGAAAGTGTCATCTGGATCAAAACATCATGGGGCTTGTAGTTCAGATTGTAACATTGCTTCCTGTTTCTGGTTGGTGCTTTCATTTTCAACTTTTAGAGTGCTGGTCTTTTCTGCTGAGCTGTGCCCTTGGTGGGTAGGAGGGGGAGCGGTGGTGGAGTTATTTTGTTGATGGATTCTGCTTTTGCTTTTGCTCTGTTTTTCTATGAAAATAGGCTACATTGTAATAGTTTCATTATATTCCTTATTTTAGCCCAGGGCTTTCTGTGTTACTTTTCCTCCCTATCTGTGTGTGAGACGCTTGCTTGTGAGAGCAGACTGTGTTACACCAGGGCAATTCCAAACCAGATATTTATTCTAAGGAATTTTCATTAGACTGTTAGGACAAGTGCTATAACTTCTGCTCCTTATATTGTTCAGATTTAGGGAGAAGGTAGCTAATGAAGGGGAAAAAAATCTTACATTAAGTGCTTGTTTTGGAAAATTGCCAGAAAGAATGGAGAGACAAAATGAGAACTGCTATTACAAAGCCAGGAGACAAGGCTCAAGCTTGTCTACATCGCTAGGACTTCTGATGACCTGAGGTCTACATTGTAATTTCTTAAGCAAGTCAACCTGCAGGATCACAAAAAGCAAATAAGAGAATTTCTTAATCTTTTTTATATATGTTTAAACTTAGAGATGTATATTTCTGTTCACTGTCCTGTAGCTTCACTTCAACTTCACTTGGTTTCAACAAAAAAGAGTAAAAAATCTGCATTTTCAAAACAGAATATTTTGCAAGGTGAATGAAAATTATTGTAATAATAGATTTCATGTAAACAAAAGTATCCTATCAGAATATAAAGAACATATGCATTATCAATCTTTTGAGAAATGTGTACTTATACTAAATCTTTATATATGAGTATGTAGAAAAATTGATATTTATATGAACAAATATATTAATATAATGTTCACTGATTAGTATTTTTCTGACAGCTATATCTAATCTTCTATATATTTTTTTTTTATGATGAGCTGAAAAGTGCAAAGAATAGGATAAAAGAAGTACCAAAGTGAAGATGCTATTCTGATGATAATAATATGCTCCTATATGAGAGAAAAGGTCTGTTCATTTCTCCTTTTGTAGAAGGCAGTGACCACATGCAAAGGTCTGCTGTGAATGTCAATACTTGCTTCATTTGGGAAGATTTGAACAAGACTATAAGCAAGATGAATTTATAGTCCTTCAAATCCTGCCTACAGTCCTTTACCATATGTAATTAACATGGCAACCCTTCTGAAGGCAGGGACTCCAATCCTATCCACCAAACTATCCAATCAGTTTTAAGTCTAACTGAAGCCATAAAACAACCCAAAACCACACACAAAAACCAAACCAAACCAACCAACCACCCAAACACAACCAAATTGAAAAGTTGCACAAAAACCTCTTTATAAGTGTTGCAAACTTGCAATACTAAAGTTACACAAACATTGTAAAAAAAGTTTTTTCTGGGGAGAAAATATGGGTCTGCCAATTGATTAAGAAAGAACGCTGCACTGCAGATTTGTTTGTCCTTTCTGCTCTATGAAGCATCAGGATTCCTTATTTATTATTTTCAAAAGCACCGAAACTTTTGTTTTGCTTCCTAGGATTTAAGTTACTGAAGTCAGTTTATAGATATAGATATAGATATAGATATAGATATAGATATAGATATAGATATAGATATATGTATCAACCATGAAAAAAAATATGTATACAAAATTTAAAATTTCTCTGTTATTTTATTGTTTTCTCCATGGAGAATTAATATTCCAATAACTCTACCAGACATAGCTTTTTTTTTGGTGGCTGGTTGGTTTCTTTGTTTGGGTATTTTTGGTTGGTTGGTTGGTTTGGGGTTTTTGGGGGGGGGGGTTTGGTTGGTTGGTTGGTTGGTTGGTCGGTCGGTCTCCAGAGCAATGCAAACCAAAAGGTTCTAATGAGTGCAAAATTATGCTAGTCAATATGTTTCACCATCACCAGTACAGATGCAGAGAAGAAATAACTTGCTTCCCCTTTGAAAAGGCCTGTTGATGAGCAAACGTCTCCTAATAAAGTATTAAACAATTATGTGAAGAAGAAGGATATATAAGAAATACTGCAGAAGGGTTAAACAATTTTCTTCTATTTCTTCCAAAGTGTAACTGAAGGAATCATTGTCCTTCTCAAGACCCTATTTTTCTTAACTCTTGGAAGGTAGAAAATTCAATTCTGTAAGCATTTTTATCAGGAATAAAACAAACCTTTAAACTAAACATGATGCATCATGTTGACATAACAAATGTGGACATTAATTAAAGAGCAGCTGAATCCAACAGAGAAGTTTGCCCTCCATCTGCTTGACCTGAGGTAATAACAACGGTCGTTTAACTACAGCTGACAGATTTTCTTGTGTTAGTCTTGAATCACTGAAGTTGCCACCCTCAATATGATTAACCATAACCATATGTGTGACATCATACAAACCAGGCAAGTCTCACTTAACTACTCATTTATTTTGCTGCCTTCTCCTTAATTGTTTTTCTTCTGTGACACTAGTGTTCAGGCATACAGATCAGGTGCAATCTAGGACTCTGAGTCTTGTATACCTACACAAGCCTTCAAACAATTCCTAGGTCTTCAGATTTTGGGTAGTGCCAGTTAAAACACGCTCAATGTATGTTGTATATTCTTTTGCCAATTAATTGATCATGCTTATATCTTCATTGTCATTTTAGTTCTAGAAGTAAATAAAAATAATTCACTAACAAA
This sequence comes from Dryobates pubescens, assembly GCF_014839835.1. NCBI lineage: Eukaryota > Metazoa > Chordata > Aves > Piciformes > Picidae > Dryobates > Dryobates pubescens. Next base: position 44,316,075 of record NC_071657.1, on the reverse strand, counting down.
ACCACATCTGTAGGAGGCAGAGGGCTGAACCATCCAAGATTAACTCTTCTAAGACACTTGAGGCTTCTGGGATTGTAGGTAGGAATTATAAATCTTGTCTTTCAATATCCACTTATCTGAAGACAGGCAAAAAAACTTTCAGTAGGCTTAAGCTTTAATAAATCAAGAACCAAGGAAAACTTTAGTACAAAGGACTTTCATCAGAGTTTGTTCTGCAAAACTGTGTCTCTAATTTCTTTTAGTATGCTATGTTCTTCATATTGTTGATTGAAAACTTTGAGCAGTTACTCATAGCAAAAATCTGTTGAACTATCAGTCTTTTGGAGAAAAAAAAAAAAAATGCTTCAAGTAGTTGAAATGTAGCCTGTAGCCATCTCAAAACTTCTTTACAACTCCACAACAGTGGATCCCTGAAAAATTAATAAAAAATAGTCACCACATCTCAGGATACATATGTTCAATGTCAGTTCATAACATTTAATGATATAACATCATTTGATCAACATTCATGTCCTAGTGTTTCATTGACAATTCTTAAGCCTAGAGCAATCCCACAGTAGCTGTAATGGAATAATGAGAGACAAACATATAATAACTAAACCATACAAGAATGATCAAGAGTATTTCTGTGTTTAATCCTAGTCTGCAAAGAAAAATACAGTAGGGTTATTGTAATGGGTTAGGGCAGATCCCCTCCCCTCAAACTACAACAGTTATCAGCTGTTACAACTTTTTCTGTTATTTCAAGACCACGTGGTCTCCAACAACTCACAAACTCTTAACCATCAATACTACAATAAAACAAGTTAAACATAACCGTCTAGTTTCGTCATCAAGCAATCAGAAATTATGGACCAAACATCAGATGATTTTCACTAGAAATGGATGACCTGAAGGGTTTTGTGTTTTGTCAGAGAACAATGCCAAAATATGCCTTTGATAAAAGGTATATTTAAGTAGTTTAAAAGTAAAAAGAAAAGGAGGGGTAAAAAAAGTCTTCTATGGTTATTGGTTGGCTGTTGTTTTCCTCCTTGTAACTGTTTCTTCACAGTAATAAATGTAATAAATAGCATTTATTTATAATTATCTAAGTCCCTTAAACTCGTTTTGCTGACCCACATGAAAAGAGAGCAGCCTTACACATTCAAGGGCATAAATCCAGCGCTTACAAGCATGGACAAAGTTCTTGAAAAAGATTTGTACTCATAACATGCTTTTCATGAATGCAGATTGGATGTCAGCACCCCTTTGATGAGTGCAGAAGGATATCACATAATCCTTCTATTCTGCCCACTCCAAAGCACCAATTATTATGTTCAAAGAGGGAAGGTATATAGAACTCAATCTCAAGAGGTAGAAATAAGAATTTGTACAGTTAGGTGAATTGGAATTGTGGTTTCTACCGAATGGTGACTCCAGATTGAGTGCAGTGCCATTTCTAGGCAGAAAACTGTTATATTATGTGGTTTGCATATTTTATAATAATAATACATAGCTTTTCATGTTAATACTGAAGTGCTGGGGTTTATCATATTTTTCTTTGAGTTCTTCATGATATATTTACACTGCACTATCCTTTCAATTGAATGCTTCCATTTCCTCTTCTTCAGTGCTTTGTTTCAAATCTTTGTTTTGATACAGGAGAGAACTAGAATAGAATGTGTAAATTGATTATTTTAGATATTTTAAAAAGAAATACATATTAGCATTTTTTGCTCTTAACATTTCCTGAGAACTTATTCATATTCTAGGCCCTTAATTTATTTATATTTTTAATAGTATAAATTATTCAACCTTTAGAGACCTTCCTGGAAGCAAAACCAAAATAATCTATCTGCATATTTTGATACAACATTACATAGGAAATTACAACATTCTTCTTGGTGCTGGAATTAGCTGAGGAACAGACAGCATTTTTCTTGGTTTAAAAGTCTGATGTCAATATGAGTTAAAATATTCTCTCTGTCTCCCTGATCACTGCTGCCTCTGCCTATCTCCTTATAAAGATTATGCTTATGCTTAGTAAATGAAGAAAGGAATTAGTGATGCTCCTCTCATTTCCTGTCTTCCCACAGATGGTGATAAATTCAAATTCAGACTCCATTAAACCTGAGTAGAGAAACCCAGCAGGTGGCTACGCTAATGGAAAATCTTGGCCTTGGAATAATGGGAATTGCAACCGACAGCTCTTCTACACCACAAAAAAGATGATGTATTCCTATTGACAATGTCACATTTGAGTCCAGAAGGCTGATCTGATAGTTCAGGCCAGGCACCAGGGAAGCAGAAAGCCCCATGGGTATTTTTCTCGGCTACACCACTGTAATTTTTGTCATCTGAACCTTCTAATATAATACACTGTACAAATCTCATATAAGTTGGAAGGAGAAGACTAAAAACCCAAACCTTATGTATTTGGCCTACAGGCATACATTTGTTCTTTTTTCTTGGTTTATAGGACAAATAAAGGTTGACACACAACAGCATTTCCAGCCACTTCTGTATTTTTAATGCTGACATTCTTGGCCTAAGTGCTTTTAGTGTTTCCAGGCAAGCCCTTCTGAGAGAGTTTGTGTTAAAAAGATGCATAGATTGCCCTGGAGGTATAATGCCTGATGTTCAGCTATAATTTGTATAGGAATACTGTATTCATGGTGCTTTCTTCCTCTATATTTTTTCTCTCTTCAGTTAAACACAGGGACTATATTAGCAGCGGGTTGGTTGTTTTTTGTGGCTTTTTTGTTTGTTTGTTTGTTTGGGTTTTTCCTGTTGTTTTTTTTTTCTTCCCTTTTTTTTTTTTTTTTAAATTATTTCCTGTTTGGTTGTGTTTTGTGTTTTGTTTTGGGTTGTTATTTCATTTTGGGGTGTTTTTTGGGGGGTTGCTTCTTTTTTTTTTTCTGGTGGATGTGTTTCTGTGTGATTTAACAGGCCATCAGCAATTTTTATCTGCAATATATCTGGGTATTTCATTTTTGTGTTTATCTTTCCTAAGTTTTTAAACACTGGGTTAGTAAAGTGAAGGAGTTGTCCAAAAAAGGGAATTTTAAGTATCTGTACTTTTGGATTTTAATCACAAGACTGTTTGTGTTATACTTATTTGTTCACAGAATTCAAATTTGTACCAGTTTAAAAATGTTGTGGTAATAACTGTAAGACATTGTAAAATAGCTGTTTGTAGTAAGTGTAAATTATTAAAAAACTATTTTGAATATTATTTCAGGGTAACAAATGAAGAATTTCTGCAATAGACTGCTTGGAGTGTTCTGAATAGCTTTTACGAAACATGATTTGCACAAAATACACAGATATTAGAAATACTATAGTATATTTCAAGTAGTGTCTCTACAACAGTATTTTAAAAGCTTGCTTCTAACACATGGGTTTTATACCACTGATTGTCAAGATGAAATACAAAGACTCTTATTTCTTTTTCTTGCTTTCTCTCATTTTACTCTACTGTCTTACAATTGTTCTGCCTTCTCTAGACCCCTCTTTTTATATTTTCTGAATTGTTAGGCTGGAAATTTCACTTATTCCAAATTCAGGCCCAAATATGATATTGACTGGGATAATATTAAAAGCCAAAATATTGTTCTTATTGCTTACAAAGCATGTTAAATGGGAGTTCTTTGTATTATAAACTACTAACTTCCCATATTTTATATTATTACCCTACTAATTTATGATTTTCACTATGAGCATTTTCCACAAAACTGAATCTCAGAATAGTGACTTCTAGACTGAAATTTTCTTCATCTCTTGGTTTGCTAGTTCCCATTGTACCAATATTTTTCCTTGATACTCACTTATATACACTTTCTCAATATTAATTTGATGACTTAACATGGTAAAAATTGGTAAACTAAATAACAACTGCTATTAATATCATAAGGTTTCAAGCATGAAAGAATCATTAACAAGTCCTGCACTGCATATACCATTTTAACTACACATGAACCCCAAATTATTTAGTTAGACTGAATTATTTCAGTCCTTTAGTTATTAAACTTTCTCTCTTAAAAGAAGAGTAAAAGAAATCAGGTTTGAACCGATGACCTCACTTGTGCTCAGAAACTGCCAGTATCACCTGAAGATTTTTGCAAATGGCTCTTTTCATGCTAAAACATCTGAAGATACAAGTCAGAGTGAAGGAGACATGCTGACAACCTGCTTCCTCACCCACAATCAGTGATCTTGTGACTATATAGTAATGATACTAAAAGATGTCATTTTAATATTCTTTTAATATTCAACAGTCCTTATGAGTTGAAAACAGAACTATATTTCAAGGCTGAGTAAATCTATCATCACCAAACATCTTGGCACAAAAGAAAGAAAAACATACAATGGGATACCTTCTCTCCCCAAGATTATTGTTTAACATATTAAATAAAAATATGTATGTATAACACAACAGGGGGTGGGAATACTGCTGCAATCTTTTCTGCTCCTATCAATACTATAATGCTTAAGAGCTCATTGTTTTATAGAGAGTAGTCATTCTATGCACAGTTGCAAGAAGCGAGCAGTGCTCTGTGCTTGTTGAAAAACAGTAGCAGATCTCTCAGGATGTAAGTGTGAGACTAGAGCACAGGACAGCATTATCTCATTTTTGTCACCCTAAACGGAGGGAAGATTCTGCATAACTGTGAATATATGACTCTTATAAGAGATCTTGCTTACAAGTGATGAAAACTACCTTTTGATGTTGAAGATAAGCTAAATGGCAATGCTTGCATTCTGATACGAGTATCTTATTAAAGTAGCAATGATTCATATTCCTATATTAGTGGTAGACCTTTTTATGATCACAGGCTCACAAGATGTTGGGGGTTGGAACAGACCTCTTGAGATCTTCTAGTCCAACATCCGTGCCAGAGCAGGACCATATAATCTAGCAGAGGTCATACAGGAATGCATCCAGATGGGTCTTGATGTCTCGAGAGAGAGGGAGACTCCACAAGCTCTTTGGGGAGCCTATTCCAGTGCTCTGTGAGACTTACAGTAAAGAAGCTTTTCCTCAGAAAACCTCAGAAGTTGTGGAGCTTCCTGTGCTATAATTTACATCCATTGAACCTTGTCCTATCACAGAGAACAAGTGAGAAGAGAGTGTCCCTTGTCGACACCCAGTCCCCATATATTTGTACACATTTATTAGATCCCCTCTCGGTCTTCTCTTCTCCAGATCTCTCAGCCTTTCCTCATAAGGCAGTGTTCCAGTCCCTTAATCATTTTGTAGCCCTCCACTGAATTCTCTTAAGTAGATCCCCGTCTCTCTTGAATTGAGAAGCCCAGAACTAGATGCAATATTCCAAGTGAGGCCTCCCTAGTACAGAGTAGAGAGAGAGGTTCTCCTTTGTGGACAGACTCTTCATAACGTACCTGAGGATACTATTTGCTTTCTTGGCCACATGGGCACATTGCTGTCCCATGGATAACTTGCTGTCCACCAGGACTCCCAGATCCTTCTCCACAGGAAGGATGATGGTTGACTATATCTTGGCTTAGACAAAACGTTGCCTGGTGGAGAGACTTAATACATAAATGTCTGCTGGGAACATGCAATAGCAAAATGGAGACAGATGTTTGGCTCTCCTTGGAGCTCAGCACAGTTCAGCTGTGTTATTTGTCAAATGGGTTCAGCTCCCAGTCCAGACACAGAGAAGCCCAATATTTTGAGACTAACTACAGCTAAGTGACAATTTCTAGTAGCTAATACAGTTAAGAAAATTTAGCCTTCTACTTAGAGAGTATCTGTGTGTAGATAATGCTTTTGCTCAAGTTCTTGAGACAAATACGTGCAAAAGCTTTCTCTGAAAGTATGTTATCACATGAAGTAATCAAATATACAGAATTTTTTTTTTTAACTCTGTCAAGCCAGAAAAGGCAGGTGGCAACACTGTTCAAATTGCAAGAACATTACCATGTGTTAATGAAAGGTCTTCTGAGTGACAGTTTCAGATTTAATTTACCAATTGTGTGGAGCTTCTTCCAAGAAAAGAGCTTCTTCATACAGAGCTACAGTGTAAGGTGAGACAGCAAGAACACAATCTGACACTGCTGTTTTGATTAAAGGTATCAAGGAAAATCTTCGTCCCCAAAGGTCCTGACATGCATCTTCCACTTTCTGAATCTCTTAGGAGAATCTGTGGTGCCCATTCTCCTGTGTCTCATTCTGCCTTCAGGAAAATTGTGGTTTGGGTGAGGTTTGCTCATGCAAAAATTCTCAGTTGTAGCTGAGATTTGAAATTTTTTATTTCTTAGTAAGTGAGAATTAGAAAGATCTTTGGTCATTTGGTTCATCCTGCAAGTGAAAGATTGCTCCCTACAGTTAGATTTGTTAAATTATTAATTGCTGGTAATTTATCTGATTAATTATAATTTTGTGCTTAAAATAAATTATTCAGATCTATTCATTATCTGACCAGTTTTGCAGGTGGCTATATAATATTCCAAAAATAGAATGCAGATTATTCTGAAATATTACGTTAATGTCCCAGGCAGTATCAAAGACCTACTGTGCTAGATCCTGTGTAAACATACATGGGAAAACATAGCCTTTGACATGGAATCTTTATTGTCCAATTAAAGAGAAGTGATTAAACCACACAGTAGGAGAGAAAGAAAGACAGTGATAATAGCATACTTTGTGAAACTTCAGAGGATTGCTTCAAGTGTGCTCTACTTATTCTGAACTATGTGTATTTTAAACAGGAGTTTTCTTTCCTAACACATTTGTGTAAACATTACTTTTTACTTCCTCTCTTGCCTAATTCTTGCATGACTTTTTAAAGGTATCACCACATATATTTTCAGCAAGATATTTTGTCATTGAAATCACATATATAAATTCTTGCAACATTTTAGATTTTCCACTGAAAATTCTTGTGCAAGACATTTCCACCTCTAAAAACAATGCCAAGTCATCTACTTTAGACCAAGAGGTAACAAAGTCTTGGTTGTAAATAATTTGAAATCCATTCTTTTCTTTGCTTTCTTCAATATTCTAGGCTTTCACTTGATAAAAATCCTGAGAGATGTATCTTTAAGCTAGATTCAATGCCTACAGAAAAAAAGTTTTGTCCTGAGAGGAAGCTGTATGGAACTTTGTAACCCTTATGTGCAAATCTTATTTTGACATTAAGTAAGATTTTAAGGCAACTTGTAGGGTGTGTTCCTTTGCATGAACTCTCAAGACTTTCTGAAGTTCCTCTGCACCACTTGTCTGGTTTTTACCATAAATCATTAGCTTCCCACTCCTGATGTCACAGTTCTGTAAACAGCTCTCTAGTGCCTACCTCCACCTAATCTTAAAATAGATCATGCCTTCTGGCAAGGGGCAGGAGCAAGAGTTTTACTGAAAGGCTGTGTTTAAGCACAATGGGTGAAGACCTGCTGCAGTGTCACTGCTGAAGGGGAGGTGAGAATGTCATGAATATATTGAAGAACAGGGACAGTGAGTTTGTTCTAAATAGTCTCTGTGTTTTGCTTGAAAGGGCAGTGGATATGAACTTTCACCGAACATTCCCCTTCCTTTGGCCAGACAGTTTCAGGCACCTTTATTACTGGCTTCCATTTCAGATTAAAAAGACAGAAAAGAAAGAACTGGTCTGTTCAGCTGGCAGAAAATAGGAAACACGTATTCCCATTTGAAAAGAGTCCTAGTGGAAAAATTGAGGAAAAAAGGCCTTTTGTCTAACAATAACAATGTTTAGCATTTGTTATGGATTACACAGTGTCTTTTATCTTGGTATGCACTACCATAGCTTTTTTTCCACATAATTGAACAGAAAAATAATACTGTCTCATTTTACCACTTAAAGACCTTTACTATTGGGATTGTCCCTCACACATCAGCAAGACAAGTAAAGGTAGAATATCTAAACATGTAATGAGTCTGTGTACAAAATTGTACGTATCCTGTATTTAGAAGACATTATGTCAAAGAACAAAGAGAGGTAGGGCATGCATTCCCCCCTTCTGCAAGGGACACTGAGACCTTTAATATTCAGAAGAAGCAGAACTCATGGAGATGCCTGATGAGTAAAAGCACAACCTGCAGTTTTGAAAGGTAGGAAAAAAAAATCTCTGAATATAAATTACAGGTCTGATTCTTGACACTGAACAGAACACCATGCTTTTGGTGATAGTCAAATTAGGAATTTATACAAAGGCAAATTTAAACAAAAAAGTAAATTATGAAATTTTTGTTATTTTTTAGATCTTATCTCTGGATTTCTACTGTCTTTGCTGTGTTAATGTAAACTTAAGTTATTTGTCTTGTGCTGTACCTTCTTCCTTATGTCTTTCCCTTTTTCAAACTAGTCTTCACTTTCTTTCTTATCCTCAGCAATCACAGATTTTACTTTCACTCTTCTATTTGAAGGCTGTAGCATTTGCACATTAGCTCACCATGACAGATCACAGAAAACTAAATTTTGATCCTTATTATTCACCTGATGGGTTTCATTTTAGAGACCTACCAGAATTTTGGTTTCTAAAGAATTTACTAGTGCGAGGGAGTACATTGAGATAGAGAAGGTCAAACCAAAGACATTTGAGACAGATTCAGTAAAGGTTTTCCAGATTGGCATCAGTATGTACTGTGAAGCAAATACAGAAAACAAAGACTGATATCTGTGTCTTCCATCTTCTAACATTAATAAGGAGGTACAGCATTTCTGGATTAACATAAGTTTTTTTAAAATGTTGGAATGCCTCTGCCTAATTCAGCTAAGCCTTTCTAAAAATATGAAGATAAATTGTGAATGAAAATGAAACAACACATAGATTGTTACATACTTTTGTATGCTGTTTCTTTGTAAGCTTATTGTGAATAAATGCTAGCAGCTGAAGACTTTGTAGTAAAAAAGCTGCTTCACTTGGGTAAATCTCCAATGTCATAAAATTGTCATAGGTCCAACTAGCAGAATAACTTTCACATGCTATCACCAGTATGGAAGTGAACTCATAAACAAAGAGAAACATATATATCCATTAGTTTTCCCAGTATGATTTTGTCAGGGTGTTCATTGTTACAGTAGTGAGTTAGGCCTTCATTATTACAGTAATGAGTTAATCTAGAATATTCAATTAAAAATAACACTTTCTTAAATCAGGTCACCAACTCTGCCACACTACATGATTGCAGTTTCTACAGTCTGTAGCAAAGATAGCACTGTTTTTTAAATTAATTTTCCTTTTGTAGTCTCCATTTTCAATTCCTCTGTAGTATTTTACTTGTGAAAAACAGGTTTGGATTTTCTTAAGTGTCAGGGGAGTTAAACACTGAAAGTAAAAAGGAGTTGGACATGCAAACAGCAGTAGTTGCTTTTTAAAAGTATACCTAAATATCTTTGCTTATGTCAAATGCTAAATTTGTCCCCATTGAGAACTAGGTTAGTGAGAAGCTGTCTATTTAAATGAAACAGTTTTGGTTTCCATCCATTGGGGTATTTTTTTGTGTTTGGTTGTGGGGTTTTGTTGTTATTGTTTTTTGGTGGGTTTTTTATTATTTTTGTCAGGCATTTTGTTTTCTATTAGAAAAGTATAAACATGTTCTAATTTTCATACAATGTTCACAAAATTCTATGGAATTAAATGCTCACTTCTGAAAATACCTGTATTTGGCTTGAACTATTCAAAGTTTTAGAACAACTTGTTGGTAAATAAGATTTTACAAAAGAAGCAAGTTCATGATTCAAAGTATAATCTTTGATCTTGATGTTTGCAATATTATTCTGTCTCATTAAAAAGAGGGAAAGGAAATATTTCAACATGGTCAAAGTCTGCATTTTTAAGGTAAGGTTCAATTCTATCTGTCCCATTTGCATAATTTTTACCATTTCTAGAAAGGAACATTTCATCTAAAGAAGCATTTATAATTATTGTCTTTAAAGCTATTTGTGTGTTGGGGGTTTTTTGGTGTTGTTTCCCTCCCCCTGCCCCCATCCTGGAAAAGCTTTGTGTGATCTTTGAAACAGTGATAAAGTATCCTGCCCTGAGAAATTTTGCCTGTATTATCTGGATTATTATTTTTTTTTTCTGTATTGAGGCTTTCACTTCACAGGTGACAAGAACTGAGGTGGGCGATATATACTTTCCTTTTACCTTAAGCAGGAGTCAGGGTGAAACTGTGGATGACAGCTGTGGAAACACTACAAACCACCTTCACTCACAGTACAGATGTGGCTAAGAAGACTTTCCATTTAGTCAGTTGTGATGTGGTCTCCTTTATGTTACCAGTCCTCTGTGAACAGGCATTGGTAGCTGTAGGAATTATTGAAGCCCTACCCACCCAGAAAAAACACAGTCACCCATGGTCATCTGTAAAAATTTGACCAGAGAGCTGATGTTATGATAAATAAACTATTTGCTCCAGCTTGACCTCCAGTTTGTCCTCTGCATAAATTATCCAGTCATAGTTTATATATCACATGAACAAATAGGAAGTTGCAAAAATAGCTCATTGGTCATTAGATTGTCCTTCCATTATTCATGTTATTTCCCGCAGTGCTAATGCTTTCAGCGCTATGAACTTATATATAGTTCCTGTGAAATGACAGTATTGGAACCCCATTGAATGTGATTGGCTCAGCACATCTTTGGGCAGCTTGAAAATACCCTTTCTGTTCACATTAGTATATTTCCAGTCTGAATTTCCTTTTAATTTATAAAAGAAGACTTTTTAAAAGAACAAGAAGGAGGTTCCATGTTTCCTAAAGCAACAATCAAAGCAATTAATTGAAACCTTTTTAACAGCATGATCCTTTTCATTTTCACTATAACCTCCTTAGCCTCAAGTGAAAACCGAAAGAGGCCTTTGAAAAATGATGTTTTTTTTATATTTAATATGTGATCTTTTCATTTTTCTGCTGTTGTATGCTTTTGAGCTGCCTAACAACTATGGATATGTAACCAGCAGAAGGGCAAACTTGTCTCATATCCTGTGAAGAGGTGACTACCTGAAGTGTGGGTATTAAAGAAAGTCTAAGAATTCTCTGAAAGGTTTTACTACAGAGAATATAGGGCTGAGACCTTCATCTAACCCTAGATGAACATTATTCTTAATAATGCATATCTGTACATTTTGTGCAGACTTTAAGTAGTGAGATTACTAAGATTGATAATATTCTACAGAAAAAGTAATGTTTCCTGTATCATTCGTAGATCTTTAATTTGTGACATATCACTTTTATCTCTTCTTGCTTTAACACCAGATTTAGTTTAATTAAATTTATGTCAGATGTACACATGAAACGAAATGAAAATCAGAAAGCCTGCAGTTGCCCATTAGTGAATCAGTGACTGTACAGTGAAAGGCTTTTGAAGCCTGGCTTAGTGCCAGAGCAAACTTGCAATGGTGCTCAGACAGCCATGATTCTTTGAAGGAAATAACTTAGCTGACCTGAACCTGCTCCATAGAATCATTCCAAATCCTCATGGGCTGGATGTAAGTCTTCTATCTTCAACTATTTACCTGTCAAGTGAAAAGATTGTGTGAAGTTAGAGTATCTGTACATAATTAATTAGAATAAATAATTCTTTATTCCACACATGTAATAATAAGAATAATAAAATAAAAATAAATCATTTTAATGCATTAGCCAATTCTTTATTACTAATCAGTCTTTCATTTTCTTTTTTTTTTTTTCTTTTTTTTCCCCAAGTGTGCAAAATATGAAATACCAGCACTTCACTTTGTAAGCAGTGGAAGTGAGGTATGCTGACAATATAGGTGTCTGTCAAAAATCGGTCTTCCAAGATTCTAAGAGTCATGGACCAAATCTGCCAAAGCACTTTTCTAAAGTACTTTTGTTTTTTAGATGAAGACAGGCAGCATTTTTCCAATGGGTACCACTATGTAGTGGTACATAGAGAACAGGCAAGCTGGCATAGATTGGAAAGACTGCTAAGGAGGTGCAGACTTCTTAATCTGTGCCTTAACATAAAGCATGTATTTGAGTGAAAGTATGGTAGGCTACAACTCCAATTAATCTGTATGAAATCAGTTACAGTAAACAATGAAAAAATCTTTGCATGACCAGCTTGATTCACTATCAAATGAAAAAAGAAATTACACTCTTTTTCAGAATAAAAGCCAGTACGTCAGACTCAGTGAGACAGAGACCTTAAAATAACATGGTGTTGCCAATTCCCAAACCAGTGTCTGGATCCTTGCAGACTTATGCATTAGGAAAAGAAAAAGAAAAACTTATAAACATTGTAAACATATAAATATGATTTGGTAAATGAAGCTTCATATCTGAACAGAACTATAACATCAAGGACAGTGAATGAAACAGTTCAAATGTTTCATTTCAGTTCAGAAATGAAACAGTTCAAAATTAAATGGTGTCTCTTTACAAGGAATAGAACCTCCTTAGTATGTCCAGGTCATAATCACACTTATCCCTGTTTCATATTGAATTGTACATGCCACATCATTTCAATTTAAATATAAATTTAAAAACAAATAACAAAACACACCAAACCTGGGACCTGGGACCTTTAGTGAACCATTTTTCAAATATGCATCAACATTACACAGGTATTTCATTGACATCTAGCAACTCTCAGTTATCTCTGTATTCAGATATTAGACAATACAATTTGGAAATAACATATCTGGAATAATTCTATGCTTTGGAAAGAGAAAAAAAGTCATTATTTATGTACTACAGACTCAGTCTTTCACACTGATGTCAGATTTTGTTTTAATTTGGAGGACCTGAAATGTTGTTGCTATGTGGTATTTTAAACTCAAACCACGGTTTCAGTTTTGCTTCACTTTTGATGTGCTGAGTCCTTGCAGCACCATTACCTGACAGTAACATGTGCCTTGGGTGTCCTTTGTAGCTTAAGTTTTATAAAAATACAACAATAAACAAACAAACAAGCAAACAAACTAACAAACAAGAACTTCTCCTATTTATTGTATTTCCTCAACCTCAGTCCAACTAACAAATAAAATTTAACTTTGAGCATGTTATAAAAATTAAAGAAGTTCATATTTGTAACATTTTCAATGTTTCTACTTTGCACATTCTATTTCCCTTAGTATGATTCTGTGTATAAAGTCAAGACATTTTAAGTTTTGCTCTCAGTAAAGTAAAATAACTGAAGAAAATAATATGAGGTATTAAAACCTGCATCCATCAGATTATGAATTGTATGATAGCAAAGTTATAATATGAGGCAGTATGAACTATATGTCACACCTTTCTGTCACCTGTATTTAGACTTATATTAGAATATTTAACACATGTTGGGAGTCTTACTATAAAGATTTGAAACAGAGTTGCAATGCTTCCAAGTTCCCCAGGTTGCCAAACCTGGGTACATTCAGGGAAGCAGAATGACAGATTTCATTTGGAGATGCCATAAGCTTGATGTCACCAGGAAAGATGGGTCTTACATTTTTTTTGGTAATGAGAGCTTCCATGCTTAAAAAGTGCAACTGCTTCCTGTACTGAAAAAAATCCTGTCATAGTAATCCATAAAAAGAGTCATTTTAAAAATGGAATGTTTCACCAAAGTTCTGGTGTGAATAAACCGTGTTTTAGATCATAAATGCTTGACATCAACAGTGTGATAAAAATACTTTTGTCATACAAAGTGCCAGTTTCCATTTTATATATGCAACTTATAATTTTGATGCATAAATTTATATAACCACTTCAAAAGTAGACCATTTACTATGGAAGCAGCCCAAACTTGGGAAAACAATGCATAGGATAACTTGGAGCAGAAGATAGAAGAAAGCAGCAACAATATGAGGCTGTGCCACTGGCAAGAGTTACTTCCTACAAATGCTAACTCTCCTACCCACAAGGCAAAAAGGGTAGCCAGGCTAACTAGATATGGGTTAGATTTTGAAGCCTCTTCAAGGATTTTAGATTTCTTTTGCCTTACCAAGTATATAATCAAAACTAATCCTGCACCTTCAGTCCCTATTTTTCTTCTAGTCATAGAATTACTGATAACTTCATGTCATTAAAAGACATTTTTCTTTCAAATGCTAAACGCTTGAGTCAGAAAAATGCTTTATCTGCATTATTAAGAGGAAGATGTAACTAATCCTGTGATCCTTTGCAGATATTTTCATTAGTGTTATATCTTCCTACCAGAAGCTATGGACTTATTATTTTTGTCAGGTTTTTCCTTCCCTCATACTTTGCTGTGCTTGAATTAAAAGATTACCATATTTTCTGTATTTATAGAAAATAGGAAGCAAACCTATGCATCAAGGATAGTCTAACCAGAAAATACCACCACTTGTCTGATGAAGTGAAAAATACCTGCTTGATTTGAAACCCAGCTCTAAATGTCACAGTTTCAGAGCTAAATGACAACTCAGATTGGGGAATCATCCAAATCTCACATTTTTTCATTATATCTCTATAGCATTTTTTTCCTTTAAAAAAACCCCAAACTTTTATACTAATGTATATTGTAACAAAATGAATGTAGCAAACTGATAAATGTATGTAGAATATTCTGAATTCAAGTTGCCTTTTTTTTTTATAACAAAATTTTCACAGCATAACTTGTGACATTGGGACAGCTGCTTTTTAACAACCTAGTTTTGATGAGAATCCATATTGCAGCACCATCTTACACCATCCAATGCATCTTTTCAAGGCAAGGAATCTTCTTGAAATTAAAATCAATTGCTGTCTCAATCCATTTAAAAAATATTCAAATCTATGCCATTTTTTTAAATGCAAGAAATTTAATCTGTGCAAATCAACACAGATGGTTGTTAAAAGTGCAGTCATTTTTTAACATCCTGAATTAGAGAAGTGATCATTGCTGCAAAACACTGAGCATATATTCTTGAGGATTAGAGAGGCATTTTGGTTGGGATTTTTGTTTGGATTTTTGTTTTGCTTTCAAAACTGTGTTGATTTAATATGCAAAGGTTCATAAATTACAGCAAAGAAAGTCACAAATTCTGATGGAAGTAAGACTCCTTCTGCATAAGCCATTTGTTAATTTCTGTGGCTTCCTAAAGGAATTTAACAGTGACATCACCTAAGATTGTCACAAATAATGCGTTCAGATACATTTTATGGATCAAAGAGCATCTCTGTCTGTGAATCTTGTCTTTGTAAATGTCCAGTTTCCTTTAATTGTGTTTTGTCATGGGATTACAAATCAAAATTTTCTTCTCGAACAAATAACATTTCAGAGCTTATAGTCAATTTATGGTTTACATAACAAGCTATGTAACTATCAATTTATACATTTCACAATGTTCTTGAAACAGCTGCTGTCTCAGTTTATAGTAACATGATAAAAGAACCATCTTTAGTAAATGTTCTTTAACACAGAGCTATTGCAGCTTAAGTAGTTTACATATACAGAATCAACAGGGAGAGGGAAAAATCCTCAGCATATTAATTTTCTTTGCAAAACACCTGTTAGGTTACTTAGTTCAGAAAATGCTGTAATCTCACTTAGAAGAAGCATTAAGCAACGCTCCTCCTGAGACAGTGAATGGATGTTCCTGCTTTCACATACACTGTTTAATATCAGTGGGATGAGAAAGAGAAATCTGCCAGTGCAGTCACTTAGAGTTTGCAATTCAGTTGTCATGTTAAAACTTACTACAGACATGAGAAAAATGTTGTGAGAAGAATATGTGGCTTGATATTATGCTGGAAAAGTGAACTATGCAGCTATTTATACTTAGTTAAGTGTCTGAGATTGCTAATTTTTTGTGCACCACCTTGGACAACAATTAAAAAAAAAAAAAAAAAGAAAAAAAATCAAAATCTAACTGACCAAACAAAAAGAACACAAACAAAACCAAAATAAAACCCCACAAGCACAAGAACAACCAAAAAAATAAATAAAACCCCAACCCTCTGAATTAACTGTACATGATGCGCAGTTTGTCTTTCTCTGCTGTTTTTGTCATCTGCTTGTATTTGGCGTTCTATATGAACACATATTTTTGCATATATTTTGTTTATGTGTGAGCCTTGGCATTTTGGCCATCTCCTGCAGAGGCCCCTTACTACCATATGCTTCTGTTTTTCTTCATTGTGTGATGTGATCTCTTCTGACTGTTACATGCACGTGAAAGGACAGTGGGCTTTTGGGGGAGAAGAAACCATGCTTTAAGAGAGCACACGTCAGTTGCTCTTCACTTGTTTGGAGCTGATTGGATCTGACAAGTGTTGTAGCTACTCACCGTAATGGATGTCTTTGCTTTAACAGAGGGGAAGTGAAAAGGATGTAATTCCCAGTAGAAGAAGGCAACATGAACTAGTATTTAATTAAAGGCCAATATAAAAATCCCTTGGAATTCCTTCTTGGTTTGTAGACTTGCTGCTTCTTTCCTCTGTGAGGCAACAATCAGGGCTGCTAATGTAAAGCAAACAACTATGCCTGTTACTAAAATAGTTTCTAAAATGTATAACATGCTCGTTCCTTTCTTATATGAAGCACAGAACTTTGCATATATATGTAACCAGTTCTTGAAATCTATAAATCACTCATGGTTTAGTCCTGCTTGAAAGATTGGTTTTATTGATGCACAGCTTGAAATAAAACTTCCATATTCAACAATTTGTCTGAGATCTGGCAGTTCACTTTATTCATCAGGAAGGCTTGATTGTTTCTCTGACTGAATTTCTGCATCTTGTCTGTATTCAAGCACTGATGTTTTGATCCAGTTCAAAACACACGTGGCTCATCTCTATGTGAAAGTGAAATCTACATTTTTTTTTTTCTTAACTGGCAGAAATAATCTTTTGTTATGGCTGCTTTGAAAAATCAAGCTTCTGATCAGTTGTGTTTTCTCCATTACAAGCTTTTCATGTGCTTGGGTAGTAAAAGACAGCAGTGTCAAAAATTAATGTTCAGACTTAAATATTGTACACACAATTAAGATTTCATAAATGAAAGTGAAAAAGAAACAAACAACAAACCCAAACAACAAAACTAAACAAAACCCAAATCAACCTAAAAACAAGCAAAATGCAACCAAAATGCAACAAACAAAAAACCCCCAACCCAACAAACAAACAACAGCAAAAAACAAAGTCTCTGATTAAGTAATGCCCAATATAAATGCAGCAAGGAGGCAAAATTTTAGATGATCATTAAACCAAATTGGTTTCAGTCAAAACCACACATTCCTGCACATTGCTAGGTTTAGGGTTTTTGTATTGTTGTGTTTTATTTTATTTTGTGTATTTTACATATTGTGGTGGATTGAGAGGGCCTACCTCTCCCTCCTCGACAGAGAAAGAAACCACAGCTAACTCAGTCAGAGAAGCAAAGCTATATTTACAAGCATATATGGAATGCAGGTTATATATAACACAATATATACAGTATTTACAATATATATAGAAATATACAGCAAAGGAAAATAACACAACAAAATTCTCTCCTCCGGACAGAGAGGAGGGTTCCCCCCCCCCCCCCCCCCCCCCGTACCCCCTCCCTTCCCCTACCTCCCTTTTTTCCCAAAAATGGGTTAGAGAGAGAAAGAAAGGCAGTTATTAAGAAGGAGAGTTCTTATTAGGCTTCAAAGCACATGCAGGAATTAGTTTTGCTTATCTCAAGATCATTCTGGCTAGTTTTGCTCAGAAGCAGACAGGCTGGAAACGCATAACAGGCTGGAACTGAGAAAAAATCCCACTGATCTAAAACTTAAAGCTGCATTCTACCAATCTACCAATGAAATTCGTTTAGAATATCTGAATGTTTTCATTTTGATACCAAAACATTCAGCCAGAGTGTTCCGACACTGTCCCTTTCTTAAAGGCACAGCCTCAAATGGTCACACATATGCATTAATACATAAAATATAAATATATTTTTACATGTATTGATTTCACACTCTCTTTAACTAGTGTAAATACAACTGTAGGTATTCCACTACTACTAGGATTAGGATATCAGAGTTAAAATGTTACTAAAATAGTGTGGTCTTTATCCAACACAGCAGATTTTAGAAGCATCATCATAAGGTAAATAAATCATAAATAAAAAAAGTGAAGTTCTTACAGAACATGGAAGAATGTGAGAAATTAAAAAAAAAAAATTGACTCTTCCTACATAAATGGTCCTCTTTTCACAATCTGCTGCACAGGAATATATTCATGTAGGAAGTTATTAAGTGTCTCAACAAAAGTACCTAGACTCCCACCTAAAGTACAATCTATGAAACTAGCAATGCCATACCATGGATAATCACGGAATTCACATAGCTTTTCAGACACAACACTTCAAAAAGTATGCAACATTCATCACAAGCTTGTAGATTTATTGCTGAGTTATTTTATATATAAGCTGCATATTAATTTATAGCACTTAAGAGAATTTTTAAAATGCTGAGAGATGAATGTTTTTAAAAGTCAGCTCAATGAGTTAAGAAAGATAAAGTGATTTGTCAGCCAAAGAGTGTCATGTGTAGAATTAAAGCTTCCCACTTTTGGCTGTTCCACTTCTCATGCTGTCTCTATTCTCTGTAAAGCCTCAAGTAAGACCTGATTCACATTATCTTCAGTACTTGTTCACCATGGATAACACCATTTCTGGTTTGGCAACCCTTCTGTAGATTAATATTTTATACCTGAAAGGCTTGGCATGGAGTTTCAAAAGAGAAGTGTAATGTTTTTATTTATACTGACCAGTAGTGACATCAATATGTGTTATTTAAAACCTCTAAGTTTAGGGTTGCTAACACTGTTAACCAACTCGAAGTTGACAGGAAGAAGCTTACCACTTAGCATCTGCCATGTGACAGACCCCTAAGATTTGATGAAAACCAAACATCCCCAGTGCCTTCTTGGAGGTATAATGTGACACTTATGTATTTTATAATTTTATTTATTTTTAATGGCAACACTTAATAGACCTATAAAATTATTGAATCCAACTGTTAACTAGCTCTATCTAAAGTCCAGTGCTAAATCATGTCCCTTAGCACTATATCTGTGCATCATTTAAACACATACAAGCATGGGGACTCATCTACCTCCCTGGGGAGACAGTGTTTTATTACCCCTTGAGTGAAGAAGTTTCTTTTAATACACAATTTAAATCTCATCTGGTACAACTTGAGGCCATTTCTTCTAATCTTATAATTTGTTACTAGGGAGAAGAGACCAACACTCACTTGGCTACAACCTCCTTTTAGATAATTGTAAAGAATAATAAGGCCTACCCTCAGCCTTCTCTTTTCCAGACTATACAGTCCCATTTCCCTCAAATGGTCCTAATAAGGCCTGTGGTCTAGATCCTTCACCACCATCATCACTTTTCTTTGGAGCAGCACCATCATCTCAATGTCTTTCTTGTAGTTAGGGCCTCAAAACTGAACACAGTACTCAAGGTGTGGCCTCATCAGTACTGAGTACTAGTGGACAATCGTTTCCCCGGTCATGCTTGTCCCACTATTCCTGATACACACCAAGATGCTCTTGGACTTCAAGGACACCTGAGCATAATGATGGCACATGTTCTGTCAGCTGTCAATAAACACCTATAGGTCCTTTTCTACTAAACACTTTTCCAGCCATTCTGCATTGTGTTGCTGTAACCCAAATGCAGGACCTGCCACTTGGCCTAATTGAACTTCATGCAATTGACCTTGACATATCTATCCAGCCCATTCAGGTCCCTCCTGTAGTACCTTCCTACCACCAAGCAGATCAGCACTCTCACCCAATTTAGTGTCTTCTGCAAATTTACTGAGGCTGCACTCACTCCTTTCTCCAGATCACTAATACAGATATTGAAGAGAAGTGACCCCAGATCTGAACCCTGGTGAATCACATTTGTAACCAGAAGCAAACTAGACTTAACTCTGTTCATAACCACTCTTTGGGCCTAGCCATCCAACTATTTTACCCAGAGAAGTGTCCACCCCTCCAAGCCCTGAGTTTTGCCAGGAAAATGTTGTAAGACACAGGGTCAAATGTTTTACTAAAGTCCAAGTAAACAATACCACAGCCTTTTCCTCATGCATTAAGCAGGTCACCTTGTCATAGAACAAGATCAAGATTAGCAAGCAAGAGCCAGTCTTCATGAGCCCATTCTCACTGGGTCTGATCATCTGGTCATCCTGCACATGCTGCATAAGGGCACTCAAGGTGATCTTCTCCATGGCTTTCCCTGGCACTAAGATCAGGCACACATGTCTGTAGTTCCTTTTGGCCCATCTTGTAGATGAGCATCACATTTGCCAATTTCCAGGCTGCTGAGACCTCCCCAGTTAGCCAGGAGTGCTGGTAAATGATAGAATGTGGCTTGGTGAGCATTTCAGTCACTTGTCTCAGTACCCTTTGGTGCTTGTGCCGTGCAGGCCCATAGACTTGTGCATACCTGAGAGGTGCAGCAGGTCACTAACCATCACCTCCAGGATTATGAAGACTTCGTTCTACTCTCCATCCCTTTCTTCCCACTCAGGAGGCTGGGTGTCCATGGAAATATCGGTCCCACTACTAAAGACCAAGGGAAAAAAAGTTATGATTATCTCAACCTTTTCTTCATCTTTTACTGCTATATTCCCTTCTGCATC
Source organism: Dryobates pubescens (assembly GCF_014839835.1). Taxonomy (NCBI): domain Eukaryota; kingdom Metazoa; phylum Chordata; class Aves; order Piciformes; family Picidae; genus Dryobates; species Dryobates pubescens. The sequence continues at coordinate 44,295,530 of NC_071657.1, read as the reverse complement.
CAACAAAGGACAGAGATTCCCCTTATTCCTCTCTTTGTTGCTAATACATTTGTAGGAGGATTTCCTGTTCTGTTTAACAGCTGAAGATGGATTAATGTCTAGCTTTTTTTTTTTTCTTCTAATTTCCTCCCAGTGTAGCCTCACAACTGCATAGTCTTCCTGAATGGCCTGCCGCTTCTTCCAACAACTATAAACTCTCTGTTTTTTTTTTCCAGAGTTGCAACCAAATCTATCCAGTCAGGCAGGCCACCTTCTTCCCTGACAGCACATCCTTCAGCATACCAGCATGCCTTTTACCTGTGCCTAAAGAACTTCCTTCTTGAAGAATGTCCAGCCTTCCTGGACTCATTGGTCCTTTAGAACTGTCTCCCAAGGGATTCTGTTGACCAGTCTTTGAAACAGTCCAAGTCTGCCGGTTTGAAGTCCAAGGTGGTAGTTCTGATGACCCTGTTTGCTTCTCCAAGAACTGAAACATTTATCTGACTTTAAAAAGTGACACAGAGTGATCCATTCAAATTCTCTGCCAAATGTTTAGTGTAAATGATTAGTTGCTGCAGAATGATCTCCCAAACTGTTTTACACCTGAAACTATTATTTGAGAAGATGCAAACCTTACTCTATTAATAGACACAACCTATTTACAAAAAAAAAAAAATGAGTTGATTGAATAAATGAATGCTATCGTAATCAACCCGTTTCAAACAGAGGTATCAAAAGATGAGCAATTTGTAATAGAAAATCTTGCCAGAAAAAACTTATTCACTGTATATATGAAAACTAAGTTGAAGATCCCTTGTGAACAGAACCAACAGTCACAAGAAATTGACAAGACACTTTATCTAACATTTTACTTGAATTATGAGACAAACACAAGGCTAATCTGCCTAACAGCAAAATGGTGAGAAAATGAGAGAAATCAAAGGAGTCAAGGCTGAACATAAACTGGAGGTACGAAAATAAAAAAAGACTGAAGAAAACCCAACCATTTTTGGAGAGAATGAGGTGTAATTCAAATATACTTCCAGATTCTTGATTTCAACACTGTATTTCTGCATTTTGGCAACATTTGTGCTCAGAGAGAGACTAAACAAAAAAGCAAGGAGCAGCTTATCTCCTTTCACTCAAAAATGTTAGTGTTAATTTTCAGTATTAATAGCAGTGGCTAACAGAGTTTTAAGGCAGTGACCATGGCTGGGAATTTTTGCCAAAACTGGGGAAAAAAGAAGGAGAAAATTAAGGAAAGAAAATTGCAGGTTCCATGATATAGAGAAATAACACACCCAATTGTTTACAAGACAAAAATCACAATTCTAGGCCTTCGATCCTCTTCCAGAAAACTTTCAGGAAAATTGAAAGCAAGAAGTGCAAAGCTATCAGCATCCAATTTGTCACTGAGGAAGTACTACAAAGACTGATGTCCCTGTGGGCCAGTTCTGGAGGGTAGGATGTGGAAAGCATTCCCTTTGGGTACATCCATCAGTTGGTATTGCTGAGGATTTCTGGGCATCCAGCAGTCAGCACATAATTTAAAGGTGTCTGTGGCTGCCTTAGCCTTGGGCTGCAGTCACCATGTAAGATTATGCACTGGCCAGGCTCCTTCAGGCACACTACCTCTGTCAAAGGCAAGCACCCCCCACTTTTCCATGATAGCACATCCTCTGTGTCCTCTGCAGCACACACTAGCATGATGTTTCTTGCATGGGAGTAAGCTTGAGGCCAGGCAGTATTTTGCACTTTTTCCTACCATTTTGCACAGATGGTAAGTGTTTCTGTCTTTCCACATGGCTGCACACTGGACAAGATGATCAAGACAGATCATTTATAATGGAGCTCATTGGAGTTGAGGTTCAGTGTTTAATTTCACTGGGATGCCCGCAAACAGGGCTGTTCTTTGTGTCTGGCTAACAGCATCCCTTTGAAACAGCTTTGAGCCATCTACCATGTAGCACACGTAGATTATAGACATTGTTGTTGAGGGACTGTGAACATGTCAGACTTGTTTATATGTATTTAGAGGTAGAATTCTCCTTTTTATTTTTTTTTTTTTTGCCTCCACAATCAGTCATTCAAAGGTATCAAATGTGGAAGGTGTTAAGCAACAGGGCTTACTGTGGCAAGGAACAAGAGACAAGGAGCACTGGGGACAGTGACAGGGAAGCAAAAAATGCTGTCAGCCCTGGAAAGAAAGCATGAAATAAATCATCTTCTTCTTTTAAATGCCTGGAGCTGGACAACCCAGTGAAATCTCAAAAGAATTTAGAAGAAAGTACATGATTGAAGGCTGAAGGCATGAGCACAAACCCAGGAGAAAACCCTTGAGATTTACCAACTGCTCTTAATCAGGAATCAAGGGGATCCTTTCCTCATTTTTGGGTCCACTCACACTCCAAACAAATCTGAAGCCATTACAATTCATGACAGTTGGTTGATAGTGTGGAAAAACCTCATTTACTCTCTGGCCAGACAGTTTTAAAACCTTCAGATTTTTCTAAGTCTATGTTATTAACTGCCTGACTGTAATCACATCTTCACCATAGGGAGCTTCAAAAGCTTTTCATTTGCATTGAATCAGTTGCCTTCCTCCCTGTCTTTTTCCCCCTGGAAATAAGCTTAAATAATTCAACAAACAGCACACATGGCTAGTGATTATTGAACCATTCTGAAACACTCCAGGCAAATGGACCGTTATGTAGTGGGAATTAAAACTTTCCTTGCAGCCACTAGGAGAAAGATGTATACATATATACATATAATCCTCTCTCTCATGTGGATGTGTGACAGTGTATGTGGACAGGGATATTTAGAAACATTCTACTCTCAGAGATATCTTGTGACTGCCTCAAAACAATTATTTGAAACAGTGTTTAAAGACTGTACTAGAGATGAGATATCATAGTTTATGTTGAGTATTGAGTGTGTATTGTGAAGATAGCAAGATTCTTTCCTTTAACAATGCATGTTTTCACCCTGAAAGCATCTTATTTCTCTTTTAAAATGCACATTCATGTGCAGGAGTCAAAATTCTGATGATTAGTTCTTTATGTTACATAACATGATACCTTGTATTCCTGTGTGGTGATATAACATATAGAAATACATGGGGGGGCAGGGGGGGGGAGAAAAAGGAAAAAAGTTATGAGTTTAATGTCGGTTTCTTTTCCAAGTGGATAACATGATTTAAATGATCAAAATTAACTCTTTAAGACAAGATAAAAGTAGAGGTAGTAAGAAATTAGGAGCTCAAAAATAAAATAAGACTGTTTTTCTCTATGCAAAATATAGTGAAATATTGGTTGTATCTAATGTTTCTTATCAGGGCTCCTCACTCAGCCATTTGGCTTCTTTTGTTTCAACACACATTCTGTCACTACTACACCATATGGACAAGCTATCAGACCACTAACCTCTCAGTGTTTGGTATTTTACTTTCCATGATTAGCTATCGTTTTCTTTTTTATAACAAACAAACAAAGTGCAAAATCTGTATGTGTTACATCATCTAGTACCTAAGAAATGAAAACAAATAAATAAATCTAATTCAGAATCATAGAATCAAAGAATGGTTAGGGTTGGAAGGGACCTTAAAGATCATTTGGTTCTAAATCCACTACTGTGGGCAGTGACACTAGACCATATTGCTTAAGGTGTAGTCCAGCATGGCCTTGAACACCTCCAGGAAAGGGGTTCACATTCTCACTGGGCAATCTGCTCCCAACTTTTACCACCCTCAATATAAAGAATTCCTTTTTAATATCTAGTAGAAATTTCCCTTCCTCAAGCTTCAATCCATTCCCTCTCATCTCACCACAACAAGCCTTTGTAAAAGTCCCTTCCCAGCTTTTTCAGAGGCCTCCTCCAGGTACTGGAAGGTCTCCCCAGAGCCTTCTTTTCTCCAGACTGAAAAGCCCCAACCTTTGCAGCCTTTTGCCATATGGGAGGTGTTCCAGCCCTCTTTGTGGCCCTCATCTGGACCCACTCCAGCTGTTCAATGTCCTTCTTGTGCTGGGGACACCAGAACTGGATGTAGTACTCCAGGTGAGTACTCAAAAGAGCAGAGCAGAGGGGGAGAATCATCTCCCACATCCTGCAGATGACTGCACATGATACCAAACTCAGTATTGCAGTTGATAAGACTGAAGGAAAGATGCCACGTAAAGTGTCCTGAACAGGCTGGAGAGGTGGGCTGAGGAGAATATATTGAGGTTCGATAAGGCAAAGTGCGAGGTCTTGTACCTAGGCTGGGGCATCCCTGAATATCAATACAATTTGGGAAACGATGAGACTGAGAGCAACCCTGCAGAAAAAAATCTTGGGAGCACTGGTGAATGAGAAGCGGGACATGAGCCAAGAGTGCACATTTGCAGCCCAGAAGGCAAATGGCATCCTGGGCTGTATCAAAAGAAGCATGACCAGCAGGATTAGAGAGGTGATTCTGCCACTCTGCTCTCTCCAGTGAGACCTCACCTGGAGTACTACATCCAGCTCTGGGGCTCGCAGAAAAGAGAGACATAGACCTGCTGGAATGGGTCCAGAGAAGGGCCACAAATATGAGGGGGGGCTAAAGCACCTCTTCTATGAAGACAGGCTGAAAGAATTGGGGTTGATTTGAAGGCCCATCCCTGAAGAGATTCAAGATCTGACTCAGTGTGGTCCTCAACAACCTGATCTAGTTAGAGATGTCCCTGCTGACTGAAGTGGGGGATGGACAAGATGACTTTGAGAGTCCCTTCCAACCCAGTGCAATCTGTGAATCTGTGAATCTTCTCCATGACCTTGCCAGGCACAGAGGTGAGACTGACTAGCCTGCAGTTTACAGGGTCTTCCTTTTCTCCCTTTTTTTTTTTTTTTTTTTCAGATGGGGATTGTATTTCCCCTCTTCCAGTCAGCAGAGACTTCACCAGATTGCTGCAACTTTTCAAATATGATGGCCAGTTGTTTGACAGCTTCATTTGCCAGTTCACTCAGGACCCATGGGTGGATGTCATCATGCCCCATGTGAGGGTTGTGCACCTTCAGGATCTTTAGATGATATTGAGCCTGATCTTTGCTTCATGTTATTCTAAATAGCCTCAGAAACATTAGCTTGCATAAATATTGAAATCCAGGAAAAACTTCTTGGCATAATCCAACTTCTCCATAATATAGAGGAACATAAAGCAAATATGGCATATTATGAATAGTATTTACTATTAATTGCATTTTTTATAAAATGTCATGACAGATTTTATACAATTTCTTATTTTTTGGTAATAGTTTTCCTCCTTAATTTCTTCCTTCTTTCTTTGAATGGCTGACTGTTCAGGTTTAGCAGCTTAAAGGGGAGAAGAATTTGACTGTTAGGAACTTGTCTGCACTCATCTCATTATATAATACTATATTGCAGATATTCTCTATTGAATATCTCTAAGGCTTTTACCCTATGTTTATAGTTTTTAGAACATCTCTAGAGAACATGAGAGTCTCAAATATGGTCTCATATGATTTTCTTGCTTTTTGGATGCCATGTAACAATTGTATTCAGAACCAATTCAAGAACTGACTTCAGAATTGTCCTGACCTTGCTGTTCAGTAGTGATGAATCAGCAGTAGTGAAATTTCTAAGAATACACCTTGTCCACCTGCAAGTTCTGCTGCTATTGTTGAAAACTTTGCCTAGGTATTTGGTTAGAACAGATTATTTAGAAAAGAAAGTATGCATGATTATTTTCCCCTTAGCCACTTACTTGTGTGTCTAGATATGCTTATATCAAATACTTCAAGTAAGGTTTTTTCCTATACTGAAGACTGAGAGAACTCAGAAACAAGCAGTGGGATCTCCTTTATAGTAAAATAATATTTTCCTCTCACTCAGGAAAACAGGAGAGAGATATAAATGTGTTAAGTCCAGGACTCAAGAACAGTGTCTTCCAGTGGCCAGCTTGCTATCAGAATTTGGAAACAAAAGTAACACTAGAAGCAACTGTAGCTTTTTGCATGTGTCTGTTTTGGGTATTAAATATTTTACAAAATTTAGTCATGCTTATGAAAATTAACATAATATAATTTAAAACACAGGAAGCAATTTATGTTTTGTCTATATTAACTTTAGAACACGCTGTGCTCCTGGACATGTTAAATGAATTGGCTGTCCATTTCTGTGGTTGAACAATGTTGTTTGCTGGCTAACAGAAATCAATCCTGTAATACTAATTTTCAAGCATCACTTTTATTTTATATATGACATATACCCAAGTAGTAGCACACATCTGAGGGTCTTCTCCATGCATGAGATTCTTCCATAGGGTGGTTGCTTTGCAGAGCAGTTCAGTGCAATTTAAATTGCTTTTAAAGTGTGCTTTATCATCTTACAGAAGATCAGCTCAAACATAGTTACCAATAGCCTGGGACTGACAATAGCATCAGTATAAAAAAGGAAAGGGAATTCAGACAGAAGATACTGCCCCTGTATTACTGTGACAAATAAAAATCACACTGATTTTAGTGTCAAGATCATAGTTCATCACTAAAAACTGGCTGATTTGCCATTCAGAGCTAACATCAGCATGCAAAATGATGATCTTCATTGTTTGCGTAGTAACTTTATTAAAAATCACAATATTTTTACTCTACAGATGCTCCTGGATTTTAACTGGACAGTTCAAAACTGAAGGACAGAGATATAAATAGTAAATAAGAGAATGGATCTAAACCCAGAAATATATTTTTGCTCAGATTGCTTTGCAAATCTTCATTTGCAGAAGTTAGGAAGAGGTAAAAAGAATTTATGGACACACTGAATATCAAAGTATGGGCTCCACCACCACCATCTTTTGCAATTTAGGCCACAGCACTTACTGTGCTAATAGTCTGCTTGTCCCCAGACAACTGGGAGACCTCAAGATACAATCAAGACAGCTATTATTCCCTTTGTAGCTTTTGTCTGAGGTTACTTTTCCCTGACAAGTACCCTTTCCATTCCTTCCATGCCCCTTTCCCTCCCTGCTTTTACCTAGTCAGTTTGGGTCTAAGTGGAATGAGATTAAACCTGCACTATAGCAGAAACTAAACCTGCTTGATGGTTTCATGAGTTTAGGACAACTAAACTTTACAGCTAAACTGATCCAAAGCCTAGGAAAACACCATATTCAGGGAGTACATGTTAGCTCAAACTTGATGTGAGAGCGTAACTGTTATCAAGATTTATAGGCTGTGTGAATTCTAACTCCTTTGATTTTAATGAGATAGCCTGAATGTAGGATTACAGTTGACTGACAATATTTACTTTATGTAACTGTCTGCTAAACAAAATGGTTGAAACAGGGTGTAAGTAAACTCCAGATGAGTTCATTCCAATTTCTACAAAAGCCTAAAATTTGTAAATTTGTGAGAGTTGAATTTAGTTGTCATCCTCCCTCATGACTTCTCATTTTTTATTCCTTAACTAGAAATATGGAAAGAAAATTTCATTAACCACCCCCTCCCTCCCCCCCCCAAAAAAAATCACAACAGCAAACAAAAAAATAACCCAAACAACCAAACCAAACAAAAAGCAACCACAAACAAAACCCCCCCAAACCAACAAACCAAAAAAAAACCAAAAACCCAACAAAACAACCACAAACAGCCCACCCCTCCCCAATCCTCCAGAATCTAAGCTAGGCTCACAGAATGAATCTTGTTTGTGAACTCAAATTGCACCAGACTACTATTCATCTTACATAAGCCAATAGTGCATGTCTTGTGGTGAATTACTGGTTAATTTATGCATTATCTATCAATATTATGAAGTGGAATCTTGCATTGGGCACTGGTAGATGAGATTTTCCAATGCTTAGCAGTAACAGAATTTGCTAATCCCAACCCATTTTTTATGGGATTCGTATTATGCAGTCTATACATTTTACTGCACTCAATGGTTTGGTGCAGTACCTGAAACAACACTAAGATGAAAGAGTAAATGTGTCTGTCCTCTAATATGGGATGCAATTTGATTTCAGGAAACCATATCAAGCAATTCACAAATACAGTCTTCTGAATTGCATCCTCGATATTTCGCAGTTCCAATATGCAATGATCATAATTCAAAATTCTTTATCTTAGATGCAACTATCTGACCACTGGAAACAAATACTGACCTCAGAATCCTAGTTCTGGTTTCTGCTCTTCTGCAAATCTAAGGCAAACATTCTGAAACCTGTGCGTTATTAAGAATTTCTAATTTCCTCATCAATTAAAGAAAAAAATTACTCTGTTTACAGGTGCAAGATTTGGGAGGCAGCTCCTGGAGTGCTTGGGCTTTCTATATCTTTCTCTGCTCACTCAGAGTCAGTTTTGGGGTTTGCTTTATGCCATTTTAGCAAAGAAGGGTTTAATCAGATTATATGTTAGGCCCAGTTGATTAATTACTCTGTTATTGAGGCAGGATTGTACAGGGTTTTAATGCTAAGAATCAGCTTCCCTAGTTCTGCCTCCTGCCATCGTCTGTCAGATTATGCTTCATTACTAGTCCATTCATTTTCCAGATAGCTCAGAAATTAAAAAAGGAAAAAAAAAAAAAAGCCAGCTTATCAAATAATGTTTTTCATTTTTGCAGTTATGAAGTAAAAAATTAACAAAAGGCAATAGTTTTCTGTCTTACTGCAGGGTAGAAGAAAAGGACAGCACTCCAATTATTACTTAGCAAAAATTTTATACAGAGTATAAATTAATAAACAAAAGCCTGATTGGTCCTTATCAATCTTAGAAAACTGTATGTGAAGAAAGGAGCAGAGTTTGCATTTTTATTTACTTATTTTCTTTTTAAATTACCTAAACTTATTGCATTGGCAAAAATGGTGAGGTGTAGCTTTGTAGTGTCTCCTCTGGAAATGTAGTTGTTTTGCTGTCGTACTTATAAATAGTGGAAGCAGTATCAAGTGAAAAATGTGAAGAAAATCCTACTGCTATTTATCCTCAGCAAACCAGCAACCTTCCAGAGTAGGAAGAATAGTTTGCTCAAAGTCCTCTCTTAAATATTCGGAAACCTATTAGCTTGTCTTTATGTTTTCTTGTTACAGGCTATCTTGTTCAGACACCTGAAAGGTAATTACTGTTACTGGAAATGTTTCCTTAATGAATATCTAAATGATGACATTTTGATAATTGAATAAAAAGGTCATTTTTTGTACTACTGATAGCACAGTATTGTAAGTGAAACAAAATACTCATTACTATATATACAGAAATAGTTGTGTTTTCCTTCATTTGTCTGTGTGCTTAATTGTTATCCAGCAGTGCACGTCTTGATGCAAAGGATAATAGTAAAATCAAAGAAAAACAAACTATTTATACATGCTGAAGAAAAATTTTGCTGGAAAAAGATTGTCACTGAGAACACCGAGTTCCTTTTACTGTCAGTCTGTTTCTTGATTTTTAACATAAAAATTAGAAAATTGTATATTCTTTTTGTGGAGATGGAATTTCAAAATTAGAAGCCTAGGGCACCTGTACAATTTGTAAAAGTGCTGAGCGACTTAAAGTTCCATTGCCCTCAGATGTTTTGTTCTGATATCACCTGAGACTTTGATCCCACAATGATTTGCATTTTGCATACTGCAAGAGTAATCAAAAAGTACTAGTTATCAAAATCATATCAGAATGCAAAGTGAGCTAAGTGACAAAAGGATAATATAATGACAGCTAAATGGATTATTCTGATTCTTTTAACATTTCTTCCTTTTGCTTTCTCAATATGTTTATATAAACAGGCAGATTTCAGAAAGGTAGATTAGCACTTCCACATTTTCCTTAATGCTGAAGCTTCTTAGTAATAGAAAATACTGGGGTTAGGATCTTTCTTTCGCTGTATTTTTATTATGAAATGTGAAATCCTGTTACTTTTCAAGGGATTTGCTTGGCGGTTTTGGACAAAATCTGCTAATATTTCTTAGTGAAGACTTTCTTCCCTTTTACTTCATGGCCTTTGCTGTCTGAATTACTGTTTTAATATCATAGTATTTTGAGGTATATAAGTAGATAAAATCATGCAAAAAGTAGGTATAGAGGAAACAGAGTAGAAAACCAAAGGCATTATGCAGTAGTGAAGGAAGAAAAGATTTCACTGCAACAAATACCTGAAAAAGAGAAAAGGCTAATCTGTATCACTGGGAGGCCCAAAGGGCATGGTTTTACAAAGAAATATGTGATTGAGAATGCCAAAAGCAATTGAAGAGCTATGGATGAAGACCAACATGGATGAAGACTAAAGGTAATGGTTCATTTAAAAGGAATCAATAGATCTTTGCAAAAGCAAATTCAAAAAACCATCCAAGCATGGGCATTATGAGAAGGATCCAGAAGGAAACTTAATGGGTAAATGGTCCTTCCTGGTTATATCAGTGGAATAGATGCTGTGACTAGAACAAGAAAGCAAAGAAGAAATTGCAGAATGGAAGAGAAGATTGGGGTATTACCAGGCAGATGAAAAAGAAAGTAAGGAGCAATAGGGGGAGAGATCTCTGATCACTTAAGTATTGTAGTGTTGTTCTTCTAAAGGTAGTCATGTCTAGCAAGGAAGAAGCATATTTTTGCAAGAATCTTATGTAAGGATAAAGAATAAGTTGCTGGTCTTGGAGTTAATGTCTTCAGCAAGAAGTCAAAATAGAAAGATGGATCATACATGTAAATTCTATGAGATGCATTGTTTGTGATAGACATGAATCAGGATAACCAATCAGGGATTTCTTGCCGTCTTACCATGTTCAATGTCTGTAGAGACCCATGAAGAAAAATAACATCCCCTTAATCTTTTATGTCCTTTGGATAAACAAAAAAAAGAAAAAAAAATTCTCTAATCTCTATTTCTAATCCTTACCCATTTCCACTGACACATTCACCAAATAATGAGGATTGTAGGCAGTAAGAACAGGGAAAATGCTGAGGTACATACTGTGTAACTTTACCATGAGAGGGGGACAAAATAATGTAGATTATACATAAAAAGTCCTGGGAAAGACTGAAAAATATTTTCACCTCATTTTCTGTGTAGAGTAAGACATCAGTGACCCCATGAAAATCAGTGGTGCTCCCCAAAGCAGCTTACATACAAAAGGCTACCAATAAGAGCAGCTGGACCAGATAGTCTTGCTGCTCAGTGACTCCTACAGAACATCAGAAAGTAGACATGCAGACTCTTTCTGCTCCGTTCTATGGACATTTGTGTTTCATCTTTCCAATTCATTTTCTTGACCACATGAATCTAGTCCATACTGAAATGTAATAATGCTGGGGGAAAAAAACAACTGAACAAAGTCAACAAAAAAATACTCTTTTATTTCTTAAATGTCTAATGAATTGAAAAAGTTTAACAATTTGATCAGGCACATCTCTACTTTCCAGATTACTTGTTGCCAAGTTATTTTTCAATAAATATTCATCTCACTTGTTCTTCAGGAAAGAAAATAGTAGAATTTCTAGAATTTAGCAATAAAAACTCCAAATGTAATCTCACTTTGCTGTGTTTAAAATAATCTGTGCTATAAGATACTTGGGTTTGTTGGAAAAGGCATAGGTATAAATTGTTATTATAATTCATATGGTAAAAGTGCCACAAAATAAATTACTCAGTACATGTTTTTTTGACAGGCCCCTGGGGCATGATTTTTCACTTTGCATTTATTTTAGTCCCACACCTGTTTAGATGTTGTCCTTTTACCTATCTAATTTCCATATCATTTCAGTACACCCCTTTACTGTTTCATTCAGGGGCTGTGAGTAATTCAGCATCATACAAGAACTGGGTTAAAAAAATGTACTAGCTGGAAAACTTCTCCCTAAACATACCACACAAAAAGTGTATTCCATCTAGATTGCTTTTAGATTGATAACATAATAAATAACAGCATAATATACCCCACAGAGAGAAATAAGGATACAACTGATTCCTTTAGATTCACCATTCTGAGTTTCTTCAGCGCCCCAGTAGGAAAAGCAGTCACAAAACCAGTGAGCGAGATCAGACTAAACTGTCAACTTCAAAGTATTATAATTTTTGAAAGTACTATTTAATAAAACTGAAATGAATATCAGTAAAAATACTTTCTTCCCAAGCATGCTTTAAATTTTTATACGTGGTTGCATGATATGGACTAATTAGAACGGAAGGAAAAATTATGGAGGAAAAAGAAAAAAAAAGTTATCCAAAATAGAAGCCTTTTCTACTATTAAAGAGTTGTGCAGATTGGTAAGACTGAGTTATAGAGACAGGGGGATTTTACATACATAAAGAAAAAGGGTATATAGAAGTGCAAAGGAATGTCTTCTAACTAATCGTTGAGAGGAAGGGATTAGGTTTGCTTATTTTCTGAAATGCATTGATGGGATTTGAAAGAAGGACAGAAGAGACAAAGATGGCACCAGAGCTGACCCGGATATTGGAAGGATAATGATATCCAGGGTGACTCAAAAAGGAGGTGGTAGTTTGATTAAAAAAAAAATATTAGGAGCTCATTTGAAACTACACGCAGTATTTGCAGATTCCAATGGCTAATTAAACATACACACAACAAATTTGAGATAAAGTCTTTTGCCAGTTAATAATCATTCATCTGTCTAGAAAGACTTTTTGTTACACATGAATATGGATTTTCAGTGAAGACACAGAATATTTAAAACTTATTAATAATCCCTGAAAAGCTATTTAAATGTGACCATTATTAAGCCATTCTTTAGCACATATCTGGCACAAGAGACAAATCAGATGAGCAGCTTCAATGCTGTCATTGTGAGAGCAATGTTACTGAATTGACTCTACACAAGTAATAATACAAGTGTAGATTTAATGGGCAAATTTATTAGCAGAAGAGAATTTCTTTGGCTGTAACAAAACCAAATGTATTCCTTTTGCCAATCACAGTACTTTTTCTCTTAAAACTGCATGAAGATCTGTGTTTTGTTACTCACCTCACATTGAAAGAAGATTTAAGATACCATACCTATTCAGAGTTATATCATTAGGAATTCAGTAATGGTAGATGAAATAAAATCTATTGTACAGCAATGATGTTATCAAATCAAAAAGCTTTCCTTTTAGAAATCTCTTCAAAGTTTGTTAACTCAATGAAGAAACTTGGAAACTAATCTTAATCACTGAGATTTTTTTTTCCCCACACATTTCCTCATTCAGATAATGGCAAAAGCTCCAATAGCTAACCAGGGCAAAGACAAGGAATACATTCTTTTACAGGTTTCACAGTTTCAGTATTTGATGATGATTCTGAAAATATCCCAATAATAAAAGGAAGATACTGCACATATGAAATGGTGCAGTCTTATGTCATTTTCTGGTCCTTATTTCTGAAACACTGGGAACCAATTGCAATGCTAACAATACAATTAAAATTCTAAAGCAAATATGCAATATGCAAACAATTGGGTAGCAGTGTTAACCAGGATATGGTTCAAGAGTAGTATGTATTATAGTTTTTTAAATCATACTTTTTATGTAATGGTTTCCATCTTTTCTGGTATCTCTTCTTATTCTCTCTACATTGTTAATTCTCTTTTCTCTTTCTCTGTCATAGGTATCTTGATTTCTTCTCCAAGATAACTTCTTCCTTTTCTTGAAAGATCAGTTTCACCAGTTCTCTCTCTTGGTAACTTTTGCTCCAATCATCTGTTCTATGTATTTTTCCTCCTCTGTATTCTAAAGACTTCCAAGGTTTCTGTGGAAGTAACTCATTATCCTGTTGCCTCCTTTTTCTTAGCCTTGCAGGCAGTAACAGTGAGATATTCTTGAGCCTTAGAAAGAAATGATAAAAATAACATTATTGAAACACTAGAGTGCAATTAAGAAGTAAATGGAGGAAGGAAAATAATGTCCTTAGAGTGTAGAAGGACATAAGAAGATCATAATGGTGCTGGGAAATGGAAATCTGTCCAAAAGTTAGCATAGGTCATCAAAAAGTCTCCAGCTAGGTGCTCCTGAAGATGACTCTTGAAATGATGTATAGCGATGAAGCCTTCCTGAAAGCATTAAATATGAACTCGGACACAAAAGCTGACTAAAGAAATTACCTACCCCAAACTTAAAATGAGAACTTCTGATCTCTCTGATGATAATTCTGTGGAATTTAATTTAAATTTTCCTAGATAGATAGAGAAATGGGGAAAACTGGATGAACACAGAGATTGACTAAAGCCCTGGAAAATGTTGTATAAACTGAGGAATGCAACTGCACTCTAGCTGTTGGAAAATGTCACCTTATGGAATCGTAGTATTATTTAGGCTAAAAGGGCAATTAAGGTCACCAAGTTCAACACCACAGGTGAGTAATTTCTGGTTTAAAATCCCATGGTTATTTCTGTCAACAAAAGCTGGCTGGAAAACAATAATAGTGCCCAGAATTCTTTGAAGATCTAAGTTTAAAGACAGCTGTTTATACTACAAGCTACAATGTTTGTACTGAAGGACACAGAACCCTCCAAAATGTAATATTCCAGTTAAATGAATACTTTTCTATCTCAAAGACAGAATGGTTAAAACAAAAAACTTGATTTCCATACGCTGACTTCCTCAGATCTGACCTGTTAATTGAGTTATGAAGAAATGTGAGGACATTTGCATTCTTGATTCCTCTGGTAATAGATTTCTCATAGTGGATTAAAAAAAAAATAAACACTGGAAAACATTTATTTTCCAGTCTATCTGGAAGATATCTATCTGTGATGTCTTTGGGGGCCTTGGACTCTCACACAAACATCTAAAAACAAACCAACCAACCAAACAAACAAACAAAAAATAGAAATGTAAGCCCACCATTGAGAGGATGGATTAGATTCCAAGCAATGCAAATTTCTTAAATGGTGTAATCTGCATTACTTAATAGAGCAGGGAACCAATTAAGAACAGCCCCCTTATTCAGTTTAATTAGGCTAACTACAGGTAAGGGAATCATATAGTAAAGAGAAGGACATTCAGTATTTTCTCCACTGTGACAGAGCTAAAGATATCTAGTGTTTTAAACCTTTTAATACTGTAAAGTAAATTAATCTCACATTTTATACTATCAAGACTGAAATAATAAGCCCCAGGCATTCTGGCTAATGGCAAAGGGAGCATTAGTGGGGGGAAAGAAGGGAGGAAGCGGGTATATTCACACTTTCATATCAGTAACATTGCTATGTTATGTATAAATCTTAATTTCAGCTTCCTTATATGGTCAACAAGTTCATACAGCTCATTTGTAAAGTGGTTAGAAATTAAAAAATACTTATTTTGTCCTCTAAACTCTGTTCTAGTGACAGATACACAGCTGAGACAAGTGACACTTCCTTTACTATCAAATTATAGGTTGCATGCTTGTATCATAGCTTCAATACTAATTTTTCTTCTTGGAGAAAATGGAATCTATCTACTTCTATGTTGCTGATGTGTTGATAAGCACAGATATTCAGACTAGGGAGGCAGAGAGACAGCAAGTCCAAGAAAAAGAAAATAATTAAAAAACCCCAGTAGACAGAATTAACAATTAATATTATAAAAATAAGAGGTGGAAAAAAAAATAAATACCAAAAACCCCAGTAGAACCAAAGCCAACAACCAGCCAAAACAGAACAAAATAAAAACCACACCACACCAAACCAAACCCACAAACAAAACACAACAAAACCAAGCAAAGAAAAGAAAGGAAAGAAAGAAACAAGCAAAAGCAACAACAAAGGAAAAAAGTCAAACAAACAAAGCCATTGAAGAAAAAAGAAAAAAGCAGGGGAAATAGTTGATGCTATACTGAATTAATAAACTATGTTATACTTTACTATCCAGACCAGATCAGCACTCACCTTTGAAAAATTACATAAACTGTTTCCCCATTTTATTGTCATATTACTTGGCAGAATTTTTAATCTGCTTATTTTAAAAACGAAACTTTGAGGAACAAAAGCAGTGTTTACAGATGGAACAAGAGTGCTTCATTTCAGTTTAATCTCAGTGCAGAAGCACTGAAGAATATTTTTTTCTTTCATGCAGTATTTTGTCTTTTCCCTTTTTGTCACTTCCACAAGTTTTACCGTCAGAACACGTCACAATTTCCTAAAACATACTCTCAGTGGTCACACAATTTCTTACAGGGTTAGGAGCTTTCTTCACTGTCAGAGTTCACATGCAAATAGGTAGGTAACGTATGCTCAAAAAGCTTGACAAGGTACAAAATGACACTGACATTTCCTAGGAGAAGAGATGAAGTTGGACATAATGCTATCTTTTCGTCCTGCTGTTGTGACAAACATTTCTTGCACCTATGTCTACATAGATACAAGGCTCTCATAACACAAGCTTCCTCTTCCATCAGCTACAACTCTGAATCTCAGGATTGCATAGAAAGTAATTTTAAAATTTACAGGGTCAAATTCCAGTTCCATTTGCAGAACAGGAGCCTACTGTAATTTATGGGAAGTATAACTGAAACTCTAATGAGTCCACAAAAATCCTTACTACTACTACTGTTGACACTCACAAACAGTTTGCTCTTCTGCTTCTTTTCCTGAGTCAGAGTTTCTTCAGTGAGAGGTTTTCACTAAAGTACTGAAATTGTTCTCTAATATTAAATGACATTTTCAAACTTGACCTCATTTTGTACTATGTGATGATTGCAGGCTAACAATCAAGGTTAGGTAACTAAAATCATGTAATATATTCCAAAGCTACTACCCTTAGAAATATGTGAGGAAAGGAACCACACAAACTAGAAATCATATAAAGAATTGATTATTTTAATAGCAATGGTGATATCAATATTAATGACAGCTATATGCATAATTTTAGATTTTATCCTTGACTTCTGAAAATTACTAATGTCAGAAAAATATCTAATCAGGTCTAGTATTCCTGGATGATTAAAATCTGTAGGACCTGCTTTAATGTAGATGCTCCAAAAGATCATCTCCACTACCTATCATGAAACAACAACATTTCGTGGTATAAAACTCTTAGACCACTTTGATTATAAGACCTCTGCTAAAGCTTTCTCTTCAACTATTAAGAATCAGTATATGCCAGCAAGCAAAACCTTCTGATTATGCAAGAAACAACAAAATGTTTAAGAAAAAAAAATGCAATGATGGGATTTCAGTTCAGTTCTATGAACAAAAAAGATACACCAACTAAAAAAAAAATATTAAAAATGTAAAGAGCTTTTATTAGTGATTCTCTTTTGAATCTCTAACGAAGTAGACCTGGGATTCAAAATAGGAATAAAGATAACTAATCCCCAAGAAAGACATCCAGATGCACATCAACAGGATTCAACACTCAGAGAGCAGCTGGTACACTGGATTGTATTCTTTTTGAAAAGCACTATGACAATGTTGTTTATTCAGCAAAACAAACTGTTCCCTGTGTCTGTTAACAAGGCTGGCACTGTGCAGCACAGACTTCTGCCGTTCTGACTCCTGTTTGGAACCATTTCACATTAATTAGAAATAAAAGGAAAGATTGTGTTCGTAAACAGCCCAACTCAAGACCTCTTTCAGACGCTCTTTGTTGAAAATTAACTCAGTTGTAACTGTCTATGAATGTTATGAGTTGCACAGACAGGATAGGGAAAAATATATTGTTAATAATTGTCAACTGGCTGTACAAATTTTATATAACACTATCCAAAACACGAAATTACAAGCTATAAAACACTGTGCAGTTTTGTCTTCTACGGCTACAACCATAGTGATTTTTGAAGTCTTTGGCAAAGGAAAGAACATGTAGTAAGAGTTATTGTCATGAAGGAAATCAGATAGTTGAATGATACATTAAGCATGAGTGTAGATCTGTTTCACTTACCTATCATTATTGTGGAATACCACACAATCAATAAAACAGGTTGGCGATATGAGAAACATTTTTCCTGTGGATGGAAAAAATATAATATAGGAGATCCTTCAGCATTAATTGATCAAAAATACATGTTTTAACATTTCTTATAAGGAATGTGATTAGGGAAAAATTATGCACTGGGGAGGTTTATTTCTAATTTCTATAGGCAACTTGCACTTTAGGCAGCATTTGCTCATTGAAGTAATCCCCCCTTTAAATCCACAGGGCTACTCGTGGAAGTGCCAGATGTCATAAATCAGGACTGCAATGATAAGCAGTAGTGCTTCTCAGCTTTCTATATGGTAGCAAGGTGTTAGACATGAGATACGTACATTTGCAATATTTTCTATTATCTAAAGAAAATTAGAAGCTTTAGACATAAACATTTTCCAACATCCTATAATTTTCTGAGTTTATCACAACATTCAGTTGACAAATTTAGATGTGTTTTGAAATATATTTTTTAAAAGGAGAAATTCTAAACCTCTTTAGAAAAAAACATAGTTAGCTTCCATTACAAAATTCATTGCTTTTTTTTTTCCTTTTTTTTTTTTTTAATAAGTCTAGCAGTTTTCAATGCAACTCAGTCTAATTCCTAAAATTTGAAAGGTCAAACAAACAAAACAAAACCAAACAAACAAACCCAAAACCCAAACAAACAAATAAACCCCCCATAAACAATCCCCCAAACAACCAAACAAACCAATAAAAAAAACCCCAACCCATCAAACACAACCAAAACCCAAACCATCCAAGAGTAAAGAAAGAATTGGGGAAAATGGTTTTCTTCATGTCACAGGAAAGAGTTTGGTTTGTGATTTAATTGCTGCATACTGGATTTCTATTCTATATCTGACACCTAACAAAGGCTATGTTTCCTGTATCTGCATAATAAATGTCAAATATAAATGAGAAACACAAGTATGAGAGAAAAAAAACAACATCATTTGAGGCTCTTGTTAAGTGCGAAGGATCTTGTCTAGATTTAACATGCAACACTCACAAGTGTTTTCATTTCTCATGGACAATTTTTTCCTTACTTTAGCCTGTTTTTAAGGAAACAGAGATTTACACAATTGCTTTCATCATGACAGTAGTTTTGCATTACATGAGACTTCTGATCTCAATTTCAGGATTGCTTCTAAAGCTATTGGAGGGACAGTCCTATTTCCTAATGATGCTTAGAACTCTCCATTGATATACTTGAAAACAATGCTGAGCTTTTTGACAACATGTCAAAATGAATGGTTTCCTTTCAAGAGTCATAGAAATAACTGGAATATTTTTCAGTTCCTGTGACTGAAAAGACAGTTCTAACTGCCTCAGCTTGGTTATGAAGGACAAATTAAATTGATAAGGCAATATGTTGCTCCTCACATGCTTATTAGAAATGAATGCTAAAACTCCTGAATTTACATTTCTAAAGATATAGGCATTAATTCAAGCAATACAATAGTTGGCAGGCAGGAACTGTTGTCTTGTTTCCACAAACATGAGTCTTTATTTAACTCTCAAACACTGAAGCAAAAGCCTTTTGTCCTAATTATTTTCATGTCTCTAAATAGTGAAAAGCCTTGGAGGTGATCACGCCATTTCTTTCAACTCAATTTTCCACCTAACATAATAAATTAATAATAGTAGTTTTCAAAAATGAATGTCCAGCCATATTTCATGAGGGTCATTCAGTTCAAACATAATTTTTAAGCTCTGATGAGCTGGTAACATCAAACCACAAAAAGTTTTTAGCAACTTTCTAGAATTTTCTTCTTTTTTTTTTTTTTTTTTTTTTTTTAATAGAAGTCTGCAATGCAGCTTAAGAGCTTATTGTCACTAATAAGGGTTAATATGGTAGAATTGCTTCTATGGATAGTTTTCATTTCATATTACTATACATTCTGTTTAATTTACCTTTGCTTTTAAGAAGAGAAAGATTCATAAGAATTACAATTTGGTCCTTCATATGGAATGCAATTTTTATCTACTAAATAGTACAGAAGAACATTATCTTCTTTCTATCTTTTCTTCAGATTTCATATGTTTATAGTGGAGAATAGTAAAACTTTTTTGTTTCTTGGTTTGTTTGGTTTGTTTTGTTTGTTTGTTTATATTATAGCCTCCAACCCCTATGTATACATTTTCTATTAGACCTAGGCAATAAAAAACATAGAAGAAAGCCACACAAATGGAGAAAAACGCAATTTGACTTTCCAAAGAATACTCTGAAATAAGTATTAACTCTACAATGCAAAATCCAAACTGAGAATACAGAACTATATCTGGAATACTTTTGTCAGTGACCACATTACTTCCCTTCTGTATTTTTGTTTCTCTGCAGGTGAGAAGATAAAGCATTTTAGAAAGCTTCCAAAAGACTACAGTTTTCCAGGAGTGTTTCTCTGTGGTGTCTGTGACTCATAAACACCCTGAATTTTTTTACCATTTTCAGAAATGTTGAGCTGAAACTAATATGATCTACAATGGTGTCATCAGCTGGTCAGCATTAGGGTGGTCAGTCCTACTTGTGATATTTTTGAAAACACTGTCCTCTACTGGTTATGATTTTGGAAATGACTACTCAAGAACTGTATTTTCCAATGACAGGACCTCATGGGCAGGTCAATAGTGGATTAAAATCATCTATGAAGATGAAAAGTATTTATTATTTTCAATATAGATATACAAAATGGCTCTGTGACCAGTATATACAACCTTCTCAGATGGTGTAACTACTAGTAATAACTAAGAACAGCCAAGTTAAAATCTGATTGTTTTTTAGCCTCATTTTCTTACTCTCCTTTCAGTGTTCCACTTTCATCTAATCTCTTGGTTGTTTTTTTTTCCTTCCAGAAACAGCAACCTACAATTCCTTTTAATGTCCAGTTCTCCAGACTAGAGCTTCCATTAATAAGATTTATCGCATGTTTTAGCATCAGGGTGATCCTCTATGGCACTCTAGCACGTTCATAACTTTGTACAGTTAGGTCTTAAGGATGATAGTACAAAGACTTCAGCGTTCAGGAGGCATTTTGACTGTTTCTGTTGGGCATTTTACAACATAACAGGAAACACATTGAAACAAAGAGCTTTTAGATGAAAATCTGTGGAAATGATCACCACCTTTTATCAAGAAAGGGCCTAGGTAAGAATGGAGGGCAAAACTTTATGTCCCTATTGTAACAAGGAGATAAAGTTTGGCATATCTATGGATTGAGATTTACTAATAAGAAATTGCTGTATGTGTATAGAACAGAATAGAATAGAATAGAATAGAATAGAATAGAATAGAATAGAATAGAATAGAATAGAATAGAATAGAATAGAATAGAATTAACCTGGTTGGAAAAGACCTTATTCAGGTGTTTTGTACTAGTTGTTGTCACTTCCTAAGGTTTTCACTTTCCTACC
Organism: Dryobates pubescens; assembly: GCF_014839835.1. Classification (NCBI taxonomy): domain Eukaryota; kingdom Metazoa; phylum Chordata; class Aves; order Piciformes; family Picidae; genus Dryobates; species Dryobates pubescens. The sequence continues at coordinate 44,274,301 of NC_071657.1, read as the reverse complement.
TTTCACTTGACACCTGGACATGGACTTCTGTCGGAGAATAAATCAGATCTGTGAATTCTGCAGCTGATGTTCAGATCTTTCCTAGGAAGCTTTTGGGTGAATACTAAATTAAGAACTAGAGCATTTTCATGCCCTTGTGCATTTAATGAATGGCTATATTTCAGTTTTCTAATGGCCCATCCTAACTGTAATTCCATGTTTTCATGGCACACACATAGATAGAATTGGAACCAGTTTTCATCATGTGTCTGACTTTTCCTAGTGATTATATTAAAGTAACTGGACAGTCCTATTACTGAAAAAGCACGTACAAATAGAGATCTGCTACGTTCCTTCTGAATATAAAATGCTTTCACTGATCTAATTATTTTTAACCTTTTACAGGACATCAGTTCATTATACCACCAAAAATCCAGTGTCGGGCATGAAAAATTGTTTTAAGGCCACTATTTCTCATTCTTTGGTAACTGAATACATTTTGCTCAGAATAAAAGTAACAGAAAAAAGTATTTGCTGCATAGAAGTCCTTTGTTAGTGCTTTTGAACTCCCTAGTTGTGGACTACAAAGAGTCCAGCAGGCTGCCTCTCACCACCACAGAACAGAAGCTCTGTGCGCTGCTGCCTTTTTTTTTTTTTTTTTTTTTTTTTTGGATATTTATATACAGGATATATTACTAAGTGCCTATAAAAAGGTTCGTGAACCTTGATGGAAATCAGAGGTGAAAATGACAGTTCAAATGTCTGGTCCAGATTTGAAAGATCTATGGTAATGTATTTTCATTCAGACACTGAGAAGGAACAAGAAAAGCCAGCAAAGAAGTGTTCAGACTTATATTGCACTCTTTTTCTGCTCCTGCCCTTTCCTTCAACTGTCAAACCCAGAGCATTCTCTGGAAACTAAAGTGATTCTAGGCAGGTTACCCATAGATGTTATTTCTTATTAGTTGTCTCCTTAGGATATCACTAAAACACAAAGCCTATATGATTCTTTTCAGTTACAAACAATGAGTAAGGATCTGTGTTGGCTTAAAGCATTTGTCATTCTTGGATTTCAATGTCATGGATTGGAATAGGGTTTGGGTTTTTTAAAACCCTTACTATTTTGTGTAGGAAGCTTTATAAAACAGTTAAGTAGAAGGAAATCAAAATTATGCTGGTTAATCAATATTTGAATAGAGTTTGGCAACAGACATTTACCTTTAGACCTCAATAAAAAAAATTACAGCACTTTGAACAAAGAAACTTTTTGTTACGTTATTCCTTGTGAAGCATTAATATCCTTAATATCATGAAATGCCACCTGGTTGTATTTTCTTTCATTCATCAACTATGTTTTTTACTGAAGGTGGGATTACTGACAAAACCAAAAACAGTCCTGTTTTGCTAAAAAACCTTTAACAAGCCTTCTTAGAAAAGAGGAAGGAAGGTTCTCTTTCTGATTTTCCTAGTTCTTTGTCAAATAGCATTCACACTGAAATAGTTTCCAGACCATTTCCAGCTTCTTGTTCTTTACTTCCATGTACTGACAAAACTTTGAGGTGGAATTACAATCCATTGAATTTTGAAGAAGAAGTATCAAAAGTGTTCAAAATGTTAGTGCTGGAAACCAGGCATGCTGTACAAATGCATATCATTCACATACCTCATTATCTGCTCAAAAAAAATAGTCATGGTAATCAGTGTAAATGTTTCCCAATCATTCTCAATGGACTTCCTGTCTCTGAGACTCCAAAACTTTTCAGAAATACTAGAAGAAATACAATCACTGACAGTCACCACAACCACAATCCATCTTTTGAAGTAAATACATACTCTTCATGATCTACATTTTGAGACAGAAAAGTGGCAATGTCAACTTTCTTAAACTTTGGAGGAGTTTGGATTCATGATTTTGGGTTTAGGGTATGATAGAGATAGCTCTCAAACTCCCATTTCGAGAAGAAAAGTATTTGGTACCTAGCTTTTGCTGGTTTTAGTGGACCACATCTCAAAGTTCAGCACATCATTATTTTTACTGTATATATGAAGGTTACTGTTGTTACTGTATGGTACAGAAGGATTACTTTGAAGGATGAGTATGAACATCAATAGTCAATAGTCAATGAATACATCATTGTCTGAACACAGACACAAACACAAAGATTTTATGACTGTGACTGTAGAAGATCAACACTGATGTAATGTGCCTAGAACACATAAATGTCTGAAAATTAATGACAGACAAATAAGGCTTTGTCTATTCAGACAGCTTAATGTTAATAAGCTTGGGTTAGAATTTACAGTACACTAACTTTCCCATATTAAGAGCACCTTTATACAAGTTGCTTTTAAGGTAGAGTAAGTTGCCTCACACTGTTTCCTCACAGGGAGTTAATGCACAGAATCCATTGTACGGTAAATTTGCACCCCAGTTTACCATGCTATAACTTTCCTGAGTAGATAACTCTTAATACTGCATGTCGGTCGGTAGTCTTAAAAACTATTCAGTTTGGGTTTTCCTAGGTTCATTTTTTGTTTTGTTTTGTTTTGTTTTGGTATTTTTGTTTCACTCATCCCTATTCACACCTCCTTCAGTGGGATGAGTTCCAATTGCAGATTTGCCATGTGGTCATTCCTTTCAAGATTCTAGTGGGCATATGCACACATAAAAAAAATAAAATCTCCAAGGAAAAAAAAAAGTACAAAAATGCAGCTTTGTAACTGATACCAGAAGTGTTTATTTCCTGCTCATATAATGTTGTGTCAGTAAATCAAGAGATGGAAAGATTTTCATCTTATGTAATTGCTAAACACAGTACAAACAAAATGATCATGAGTAACTGAACACAATAATCTTAATTTTTTTGTAAACTCACTAAATGAAACATGCTTCCATAAAGTCACCAAATCACTGCAGGAAGAAACAAGGCATTCACAAACACCTATTTCTTGGTATGAATAATTGACATGCAGGCCAAACTTGTCAGGGAGAGCAAATCTAACTGTAGAAAAAACATGTAGAAAGCAATCTGAATTTTTGTTACATTGAAATTACATTTTTAAATGGTCATTGTATCTTTAAAGCCGTAGTTAACAATTGCTCTGCTCTGTACCACTTCAGGGAAACATAAGCAGACCCAGTAGAAAAGAAGCTATAAAAATGCAAATTACATTTGCAATCACCTGAACACTGGTTGTTTGGGGAGTTTGGTTTTGTTTGTTTGTTTTCTTGTTCTGTTTTCCACAGGACTAAGGTGTTATCAAGTTCAAATGGGCATTTAAAATGCTGGATTTCAAAAGGCAACTGGAAAAATAGTCACAGGTCTGGGAAATGCTGGTGCTTTAGAAATTGTATTATCTAGAGTAAAAACAACCAAATATGGCAATTAACATTTTCTGAAAACAGGAAATTTCAGCAGACAGTAAATATTTTTATTAAAATTAAAATGACTAAATATATTATCCTAATAATAATTTTATTATAAAATAGTAATACCCTCACACTGTATATTCCATGGCCAAATGGAAATAGAAATCAGTATACTTCCTTGTGTGAAAAAAATCTATATTGTGAGTACAATAGCAAGTGCCAGGGCCAGGAAAAAATACTTGTTTACACAGAGAAGGATACCAGAGGAGTTTTTATTACAGGTCAAATAGAACTAATTCAAATTTCTGACAGGAAGGAATAGCTTTGAGAAGATGGCATGCTGAAATCTCAAAAGGGACTCATTTTATGTTTCGTTAACTGTTCTCTAAGAATATCTCAAATTGTACTGGACTTGCCTGCTGGAATCAAACAGAAGGCAACATAGCAGTAAAAGTTGTGTGGAATGAAGAGAGGTTATATAACAAAGGACACACACATTCCGTGAAGGCAGTGAAGCTCTCTAGGCATTTACAAACTCATCTTATGCAAGAGGTATTCCCTAGGACTCAGTACTGGAACCAGACCTGTTTAACATCTTTATCAATGGTCTGGATGAAGAGATGAATTGAACCCTCAGTAAGTGTACAAAGGATGCCAAGCTAGGTGGGAGTGTTTTTCTGATTGAGGGTAAGAAGTCTCTTCAGAGTGATCTAGAAAGACTAGGTCCATGGGCCAAGACCTATTTTATGAGTTTCAGTAAAGCCAAATACTGGTTTCTTCACTTTGGGTAATAACAACCCCTGGCAGCACTGCAGACTTGGAGATGGTGGCTTGGAAGCTACTCAGCAGTTACAGTCGTGGAGATGTTGTTTGATAATCAGCTGAATATGAGCTATCAGTGTGCTCATGTGGCCAATAAGGCCAACAGCATCCTGGCCAGTTTCAGGAATAGTGTTGCCATTAAGACCAGGGGATTTTACCCCTGTAGTTGGCACTGTAAGGCTTTATCTCAAGAACTATGCTCAGTTTTGGGCACCTCACAATAAGAAAGACATCAGGATGCTTGTGCATGTCCAAAGAAGGGCAATGAAACTGGTGAAGGGCCTGGAGAGCAAGTCTTATGAGGAGTCACTAAGGGAATTGAGGTTGTTCAGCCTGGAGAAAAGGAGGCTGAAGTGAGATGTTATTACTCTCCATTATTACCTGAAAGGCAGTTGTAGTGAGGTGGGTGTTAGTCTCATTTCCCTAGAATCCATTCACAAAACAAGAGAAAATGGCCTCAGGTTGTGCCAGAGGAGGTTTCAACTGGATATTAGTAAAAAATTCTGTGCACGAAGAGTGGTCATGCATTGGAACAGGCTGCCCAGGGAAATGGTGAAGTCCCCATCCCTGGAGGGATTTAGAGTGCTGAATACATAGTGCTTTAGGGATATAGTTTAGTCAAGGATTTGTCAGTGTTAGGCTAATGGTAGTCTTAAAGTTCTTTTCCAGTCTAGGCAATTCTCAATGTGATTCCATGTGCTATGATAGATGCATTATACCAAGTTCATTAGTGGAATCCTACTACTAGATAGTTGTCTTGATGAAAAATTACAAGGTTTGCATTTCTGCAATTTTCCCTACTGATATTCAAAGAAAGCAAGGGAAAGCCAGTGTGGAGAAAAAAAAAAAAAGTTGCTTATCTTTACAATCATAATCACCTCTAGGTGAATGACACTTAATATATATTTTCAACTGGAATGACATTTATAGTGCGCTGGACCTTTTTCATTTGCTCTTACCTCACTAATAACTTGTTTGGACCAAGAGACCATTAAAGTCGATGGAATTACCCCAGACTTGAAATTGTGAATCCAGTCCCAACTCTCCTCTACACAACTTGTAATGGCTTGAGAAAATCACCGTCCTTCTGATGAGTAAATTAACCTACTTATCATTATTAAATGTTCTCTTCATTACTTTAACATACATGATTTTAAAAACAGCCTAACAGACACACCATGTTTATTGTACCCACAGCACTAAGTGTTAAGAATTAATAGGGATTTCATGATGAATAATTATTCAACTTAAGAGTATTTTCCCTGTGGACTTCTTGTGAGTTGTCCCATAAATAATAAAACAAGGACTGTAAACATGCATATTGAAAAGAACTTCATTACAGGGCTCTCAGAGAAATACTTTCCTGTCCACTATATCACAATGCTGCAAAGTTTGGAACTTTTTAAAGAATCTCTCTACCTGTAATTATGCTGCAAGAAATAGTTTTCCTGCAAATTTTGAATTTAAGTCCCCTATACTATGCCTAAAGAAGCCAGATCTGAATCTCTAGTTTCATAATCACACTTTACTGTTGCTCTATAAGTAATAAAATACTTGCAATTAAACAGTGCATTATGTAGACAATTGGAATATATTGCCCCAGTAACTTTAATCAGAATGTCAAAGAAATGCAGATACAATGTTCTAATCACAGTAAAGAAGTGTGTAATTCTCATAATAAGATAACTACAAGACTATGCTGCTATGAACATTGTCTACTTTTAAAACAATGCTTATTTAGAAGTGCATATTCTGTAGCTCACAACATCCTTTTGAAGACAGTACACCAAATAAATGAAAGAAGTCAGCAGCTGATAATCTAAAATCCTGGATTAACATTTGATATCTTTGTCTGAATTCAGCAGTAGATGCTATTCAACCATTGCTTTTTGTTTCAAAAAGAGAGCTCAGAAGAAAGGAAGAATACTGTCTCAAAACGATGTTTCCATATGTTGATCTCTAGAAAAGCCATAGTATGGTTGGAACTTCAATTGACATAAACATTTGTATTACATCATATATTTTTTCTTATTATGTGGCTTTGAGGTGGAATTAAAAAACCTAATATTCTGTTTTATGCACTCTTATCAGGACAAATAGATTTAGAAAAAAACTTGCTATCCTTTGTTTGGTTTTTAAAAAATATGACTGGTATTTTGAAAGAAGGAGGTATTGGAGAACTGCCTAAATAGATGTGATACTGCTTGCTTGCATAACATTTACATTTATAAACAATAAACAGGTGAATTCTGGTTCATAAAAAAGAAACGCAAATCCAAAGTAACTTTGATTCAGATTACAGGTGGTACTGTTATAAATCTTGAAATCTACAATAAAGATAGTTTCATCTTAATCCTACATTTCACTGCACTTTGATGCTTAAATTATCTAAACATCTGAAGATGTGCTTCTTTCATAAAATAGATGTAGACGTCATAATATTATCTCAGACACATATTCACTAGCTGCTGAGAAAACAAAGCACAGAGGAACAGAAATGGCTTCATATCAAAGCCAGCTCTAAAAAATGCTTGAATGTCAAAATATACCAACACAAAAGTACATTTCACTCTGAGGCAACATCTTATTCTTGCATGATGCTTCTGCTGTTTTCTTACAAGCCTTTACAATTATTTGTGAAGACACATTTGCTGCAGATAAATGTGTCACTTAACCCTAACTACTAAAGTCTGAATAGAAATTCACTTGAAAAATCAGCCAACAATTAACATAGTACTTTGGAATATGTTCTCCACAAATTCCTTGTAGCGGGGGAGGGGGGGGGGGGGGAAAGTATGTGTAGATTTTCCATTGCAACTGATGAAAAACTCTTGTGTTAGTGTTCGTTCTTTCAACAACCTTTTTTTTTTTTTTTAATGCTTAATTATTCTTCCAAATCATCTCATGTATACAAGAATGTTTTTATGTGAATGGATGTAAGAGTGAAGCAGTGTATCTGCTTAAATATATTTTCTTAGAAGAATAGAAATAGGAATAAAAATCCTAGAAGTTCTCCCTAGAGTCCTTAATATGGAAACCATTCCAAGCACTTAAACTGACTTGCCTGATAGCATAACAAAGTTCAAAACTGCAAAGACCTGGGGCTCACAAAAATAAATTAAATTCTGACAGGAGTCAAATTGAGTTTAAAACCACATTCTTTATCTTTTCACATTTTGTTGCTTTGTAACTTAACTAGTAATTGATTTGGAGTCAAAGCAAAATTAAGCTTAACAAAGTTACCTCCTCCACAGGTATGAGCTTTGAACATTAGCTTCAGAAGGCTTTTTAGAGTACTTTGCATGCTTATGAAGGACACAGGGTAGAAAATATTCATTAACTGCATCCCCTACTTATCTAAGCTGACTCAAGTGCACAGTGCTGAAATTCTCACAGTATGTAACCAAAATACATTTTGTGTCAGTGTTTCTATTTGTACATCCCTCATTGCTATTCTCACTGTGACAGTTCTAAATTCTTCATTGCACAAGCACAGGATTTTATTTTACTAAGTTCTCAGGCTGTTTCGTGTAGCTCATACACTGGAGCTTCTCTTACTGACTTTCAGACAGGTGCACATTAAATGCATCTATCATTTAAGAAAGTGATACAGAAACCTGCTTTAAATTTTGGTCTAATCTAGAAAAGGTGTTCATCACATGCATATCCTCCCAAATACACTGCTTTATTTAACCTTCATGTCTCAGCTAGGAAGCACTCTTTCCAATACATCTCTAAAGTATCTCCAGCTTTAAAATGAAAGGGCTGGTTGGAGCAAAGTATCATGAAGCTTGAAGTTCAGTTTGTAACATGACGAGCTTCCCATTCCCAGCTGCTGTGTCTGGTTTATGGTTTTGAGTTGTTGGTCTTGCCTGCTACGCTGGCTTCCCAGCAGGGGAAGGGTGTCAGTAGCTTCTGCTGCTGTTTCTGCATTTTGCTGAGCTTTTCTCCAAATAGCCTAAGGTGACTATGCATGGCATAATCTCATTTAATTCCTTATCTCAACCTAGAGGGTTTTTTTTTGTTACTTTCCCTTCTGTCTCTGTGGACAAAGCCCCCAACTCATAAGAGTGGGCTGTGTTAAGCCAGGACACTATACGTTTTTCAAAGTTTTTTACAACACTGCTTACTTCAGAAAAGCAGCTTATAGAGGAGAATATTAACACCACCACCCCCAAAAAACCAAAATACTACACCCCCTGCCCTCCAACCATAAAACCCCAAATGATCAAAGCAAAGGAAATTTTCCTCGCTGATGTGATTGTCATAGGTCTGCCTTCCATTGTTTCCTCTCTGGTTTAATCATAGTTTCCCCGGTACATTACTCCTTTCCCCAAGTTGCTCTCAACTCTCTTCTTCCTACATTCTGCATCTTCTACATCTGCTGCCTCTCTTTATTAACAAGCCAAGTAACCCCATAGCAATGGTTCCCATAAAATACTGTCTAAATAACTGCAAAACATCCAGAAGAACCATTCTCATACTATGTGTTCTAAATACACATGAAGTATCCTATTGCATCATGTCATAGACTTTAGAGTTCCATGATTACTGTTATGTCCAAATCATGTTGTTAGGTTATTTACTCTGTTAAAGCATCCTCTTCACTATATCTAATGTTATTTTTTAACAATATTTATATCATGCTTTTACAGGTTCAAAATACTAATGGTTCCATTAAAACTTATCACTACATAACAAATAGTCAAATTGTGTCATTCTGACCTCTACCAAGAAACAGAACTAGCAAGACAGTCAATTGTGACAACAAAAAAAAAAAAATGCAATAAATAACTAGGTATGGATATATCTGGGGGAAGGATAGGATTCCGGCAGAATTGTAATTATCATCTCAAGCTAGATTTGTTGTCCATGATACCCCATTCTGCTGCTGTACCAATAATGCAAATATGTCCTAACACTATCTAGTACCTCTTCTCCTGAAGTAAATTTCAAATTATTTATAGGTTGTCTTGCGAAGACAATGCATTAAGGAATTCAGAAAAACTTTATTATGTATCATATCATATGTTTCTAGTGTGAAAGTATTAACAATCAATTTCATGTAATGTAACTAAACAGTAGTTACTTGTAAGGAAGTCTATTAAGAAAAAAGTGAAAGAGAAAAACTGATAGCCCAAGAGTACATCCAAAGAATGAAGCTTTTGTCGAGGATATGGAAAATCCACTGATCTACCAAGCACGTATTTTCATGGCAGATGTCCTGCTGAAAAGATAAGGCAAGAGGAATTTCTAAAGCACAGGTAAGACTCCCAAATGAACACATTAAGACTAAAATATCAAGTAATATCAAGTAATCAAGAAAGCTTTTCTGCTTCATAACTACAAAGCCAGTAAGTATCACAGATCACAGATTTTAGGGGAGAAAGAAGTGAGTACACGCATTTATCTGTATACCCCCAAATTGTTTGCCTTTTTTTTTTCTTCTTTTTTTTTGTAAAGGTAATATAACCCTGTGGATATTCTTGTTGTCTGATACAGTGAGTATAGCAAGTGAAAGTTCAGTATGGAAATTTGAAATTAAGTATTTCAAATTGACTAACACATGCTGAGTTACACTTGGAATACTTTTTCCTCTGCTGTCAGTCTAGAAACAGTAAACCTCCTGCTGACAATCTTATCAGAGATGTGGACAAACTGAAGGAAGATCAAGATTTATCTCTGTTAAAAACAAGAGGAACATCCTTGTGCCTTCATGTAAATGCTCATCACTTCTAGACCAATATAGAATGTCTCATGACATAGTCCTTGGAGGATAAAATATCCTTTCCCATTCTGGTGGTTTAGGCTGGGTGCTGGCCCGGATGCCACTGCACAGGCCACACCTGGGAGGTCCCAAAAGGGTCCAGCCCAGTAGGTGGTCACAGGAAGCCAGGAATTTCACCCATAATTCCCTGCTCCTCTATAAAACATCCACGCAGGGGTCTTCTTGCTGTCTTTTGTCCCTCACCGCTGCCTGGGTAAAATGGCATGAGCTGCCTCACTTGGGCCTGCCCTGGCCCAAGGCTTGGTTGAGGGTGGGGGAGAAGAGCCCAGGGGTGGGGGGCGGGGGAAGGGTTGTGTGTACCTCCAGGTGGGGATGGGATGTTCTTGGGTATGTTCTGGTATCTCTCTTTGTCATGGTGCTTGTGGTTTTCTGTAAAACTTTCATTGTTTTTTTCCATTTAAACTTTCCACCATTTTTGCAATCCATTTGTCTGAGTCTTTCTTTTGCCTGTAATGGGAGAATTGGTCTCCCAAACCACTACAGGTACCCAGCCTAAGCCACCACACCCATCTATTAAATCCAAAATATATGTTGTGTATTCTACATATTTCTATTTCACAAATCCCGGCAAACAGTCCTCCAGTGAGAAGTTTTATGCAAAAACAGCAAATGTGTCTTTATATTGATTGTGATGGGAAGCTGTTTATTCATTTGCAAAATCAGCTTACGTTAGGAAACTCAGGGAAATTAAGCATGCACTTAGTTCTGGATATATTCATTTATTTCACTGAAAAGATTTTCAATAGAACTTAAGGAGTCTAGGTACAGAAATCAAAGGAATGATGCTTGGTCTACACTTTTAAAACATAAGCAGGAGACTGAAAGTGCTATTGATGAAGCAGAGTTTACAGAGTAGACTAGAAATTGATCCAGAATTTGCAGTTTATAGTCTTAGGTTGTTTATGAGTTAAAGATGAAGAAAATCAGTTAAAAGTAATTTATTTGTTGAGTCAGTTTGGTTCTTGGTCACTTATTCATTTCTTTGTGTCTCAAGAAGCCAAATCTTCTTGGATTCATAATTGGTAGATCATACTAATATCTTTGAAAACTTTAGTAAACTGAAGAATTTTTTCTTTGATTATAGAAATCTGGCTAACTACTATGGTGACATGATGCCTTTATCCTTTGTTCAAATGTATTGCCTAGAGTTTAACGTGTGTTAATATCATCTTGCAGATGTTAACAAATGACTTCAACTGCAAAGATGCAATCATCAAGAAATGTTATTTTTATCATATTAGGTGTAAACAGCTCAGAATGCAAAAAAAACTTAATCCTACCTGGCTTTCCTCAAAATTCTGTAGGAAGTGCCTGTTGTTAGTATCCTGACTTGTGGAGGTTTACATCATCTTTGCCAAAATATTCTCTATAGCCATTTACTTTGGCTGACATGACAATTTTTACCATGTGCAGAAGGATGAGGGGGTAAATGTAAATTATTTATGAACAAGATTTAGTTACTCATTATACACAGGAGCAGATTGACATAAGTTTGGCAGTGTTAGGTGCTTCAGTAATTACAAGCAAAGAGTTCACAATCTGATGCCATAGTTAACCACCCACTTAATACAAAGAAAGGGCAAGCTTCATTCTTGTCATATGATATTCCACATGGTGATGCACTTAACTTTTATGTTTGCTATAATCCTGATACAACAGTCCTTTATTACAAACAATTAACTTTTTCATTACTATTTATCTTTCTGACATGTATACAGAAATCATTAACCCTGAGCACAAAGGATATGGAAATTTCATTCTAGTTACTCCAAGCTATCACAAGAAGTAAAACTAAAAACTATACAAACTGAAATGGTTACATAACCTCCAGGGATCTTCTACTGCAGACACCAGATTCCTCAATATGTGAATACACACATCCTGTATTCTGCTTTATTAGGTATGATAGAGTTTTAAAACAGGAAAACTACATTCAGAACATCCCAAAGAGTCCTGTTCTTTTACATTTTGCCTTTCTACAGAAAGCAGTGATTTTTTTATCTTCCCTGACTTTAGAAATTGCAGAGTTTCTGCAGAGTTTAAGAATTCTCTTTGGTATAAAAAGGAATCAATGGGTTTCACACTTGACCCAAAGGGATTTTCTGTGCAGAGAAGTGAACATGTGCTCAAACAGTGCATCAATGGCTTCAAATACCAGAGTGAAGTTTGATATAAAATGGGAGGGATGAGGGGGAGGAGGGAAGTGGGGATGGAGGGGTAATTGGGAAGATCCCATAAGGGCAAAGTCCTATTCACAAGTGGTTGAAATTCATCAGAACAAAAAACCAAAATTGGTGTTCAGGTGACAAGAGAGACAGGAAAAGTCACACACCAACTCTAAGACATGAACAGAGCAGCTTGAAAGCTCTGACTGTCGGTTACCTGGAGAGTTCTTAAAGACATGTTCATGGCTTGTTATCTATGGCAGGAGAGCTGGAGGGGAGAAAAAGAAAAAGCTCAAGTGTCAGGGTTAAAAATTTCTCTAGAAATACCTCTACCCCTTGACTATTGAATAGAACTGGATTTTATAAAATAAAATAAAATAAAATAAAATAAAATAAAATAAAATAAAATAAAATAAAACAAGAAATATCTAGTCTATGTTAACACATATATGCATAACATATGTATATATCAAGACAGGCATATATATACATGCACACATACATGTATACCTTTGTATGCATTTACATGTATGTTTATTTATATAGACACACACATTGTGTGGAGATGTTTTAATATAAGTGAATATTCATTCAGGAATTTATTTTCTTAAGACAGATAACCTTGCATTTGCTTCATAGCTTCCCTACAGGTCTTCTGGGGACCACAACTCTGGCAAACATTCAGAATTACATCAGTCTCCACTGATTTATTAAACTGACTGGAAAGTTCTATGATTAATATATATTCACAACTTCATGTGGAATTTAAACCAAACTTGATTAATGTGCAGGTTGGCAATGTCAGTGGGGCCCCCTACTGGCAATCAACTGTATTTTGTAGCCTAATGTTTATTTACCTAAAGTACAGTAAATGGTTGAGGATATATCCTACAAAACATGCTTGAATGGAAGCAGAAAAAAGGGTCATTCTGGTCCATGAATTCACACATCTATGAATGACCATTCTCTCATACCTCTAAGAAATTAAAGAAATTAAATCATATCTGTGACAACCGAAAAATTTACAGTATAGGCTACCCTCAGTCAGGGTGACTTTTCTACCCTTTCATTGTTTTCCGCCCCTTTTTATTAATGATATTGCTACAGGAAACACGAAGCTTACTCAGAGAGAAAACAGCTTTCTTTGTATCAGCTGGAAAAAGAAATTGCATGATACCAAAAAAAAAAAAAAAAAAAATTCAGCATCCAAAAGCTTTTTTTTTTTTTTTTTTTTTTTTTTTTTTTTTTTTTAAATCAATTACCACAAGCTTTACTTTTGGTTCCAAACTTGCCTAATGTCGTTGAATGGGTTGCTTGCCAAAGATCAATGTGATTTTCCTCTGCAGGTAGGAAAAGCAGACTGTCAATTGGCAGGGATCTGAGTCCAAAGAAAGGGAGTAATGAATTCAGAGAGCCCTTGATGAGACCCATATTCGCATACAAGCTTCAGGAAAGGGCTTTGAGGGCCCTCCTCCAACTATGGCCAGTTGATGTTCAAATGGGATTAGGGCAACAATTGTGGAAAATTAGTTCTCTCCAGTTTCATTCCACCTTTGGAAGCAGAATGTGTAAACTCTTCATGCAGAGCCTGCAAAAGACTGTGAAGATCTTAAGGCAACTGATCTAACTGGTTAATCTAATTTATGAACCCCCAGTATAATACAGGCTGAGAGAGGATATGATTGAGAGCAGCCCTGCAGAGGAGGACTTGAGAGTAAAGGTGGATGAAAACTGTGTATGAACCAGCAATTAATGCTTGCATCCCAGAAGGACAATGATAGATATAAGAAAGGCAATTTTTTTATGATGAGAGTGGTGAAACACCAGAAAAGATTGCCAGAGAGACAGTAGATATCTCATCTCTGGAAGTGTTCAAAGTCAGGTTGGGCAGGACTTTGAGCAATCTGTTCTGGCTGAAAATGTTCTAGCTTGTTGCAGGTGGTCTGAGGTCTTTCAAAGATCCCTTCCAAGCCAATTTCTGTGTGGTTCTGATTCTATCTCAAACAAGGATATGAAAAGTCAAATTTCAGATAATTTTCTTCCTTGTGAACAGATCTTTTTAGATCTTTTTCTAGTTTCAGATGTAGAGGTTATGAGGGACAGATCACATGTGCTAGACTACCCAACTGAAAGTGAGCAGGGATAAAATCTTATTTAACCAAATTATCTTTTTTTGTGAAAGAAAGAATGGTCTTTTCTTGATCCTACTTATTTTCTCCAGATTCTGATCACTTGTGTTATTTCTCAGCTTCATCCCTATTTATGAGGGAGGAAGGGAAGAGTGGCTGCTTGGAAAATGATCTCTATGACAGCGTTTTGCAGTGCGAGTATTATATTAGCTCTGCCTTTTTATTTTCCTGTATGTGAGGACCTCAGCTAATTTAGGACTGAATCTTTAACAGTTCTCCATTGTTTAATGTCCCTTTCAAACTCAGAGTGAGCTGTTGTTTTTAACTAAACAATTTGTCATACAAGTCAGGTAATGTGAAAAAAAGTGTACTTTTCAACTCTATAGAGGGGCTCCTGTCACATCTAAGCAGAATGTGTTAAAATTAATGAATTAATCATGGCTTTCCATCTCTACCTGCTCTAATTTCCCTTTATAAATCATCTTCATTTATTACCTCCTTAATTACCAAGTCATGACCTCCTGTTTTGTAACCTTTTCTTTTATCTCTTTATAACCCTAAATGATTTGCACATATCATCTTTAATTGACACCTCAGTGTGACATCAGCAAATGGAGAAGAAATAGACTACTGAGAACAGCACAATGTCCTGGTCATTCCATCTATTATATTTCAGAAAAACACTGAGGGCTTTTGGGATTTTATATATGTCTTTACAGGTTGTCCTTTGGTACACAGAATTCTGAATTTAGCTCAGGAGAAAACCAGTACACTTCTTAAATCAACAGCAAAGAAACTAAAATCTTCTTGTACAGCTTGATGTCACTAGTAAATTTGTACAAAATCATGCGGTCCCAAGGAGGAAATTTTCATTTTTACAGTCCGGATGAATTAGGGTACATTTTGTACCCTTTACCTTGCATTTTTCAATATGATGAGTATAAAGCATTCAGATACCAGTAGCAGTAGCGACTGTTAAATAGCTGTTTGCCCTTTATAATACCATACATGCTTTGCATATCTGACTTTGTCACAAAGGAAAGTCATGGAGCAGATCTTCTTGAGCTCCATTATGCAGCCTATGCAGGGTAACTAGGTGTTAAGAGCCAATAAACAGGGGTTCGTGAAGGGCAGATCCTTGGTGAACCTGGTTTCCTTCTATGACAATGCAACCTCTTTATTGGATGAGTGAAAGTCTGTGGACAATGTTCACATGTACTTCAGTACAGCATTTGACACTGTCTCCCACAGCATCATCCTGGAGAAACTGGCTGTTCTTGGCTTGGATGGGTGATGTGGTAGTTTTAGGTTATGCCTTTATAATTTTTTCACAGATATTGAACAGAAAGTAGTTAAATGTATATAAATCACTATTGGGTGTAGAAAAGGAAAATAAAGAGAATTCTAAACAATCCCATTGGAGAGATATCTACCATTGGAGAGATATCTACCATGGCATTCAGCTAGCAAGCTGACTCGGGTTCGGCACCCTGGACCAACAACCTCGGACGGCACTTCACTCTACTTTTCTTTCCAGGCTACGGGAGCCGTAGGACCCTGTTGATCTCCAAGCAGACAGTTAGGTCCAGCATAGCCGCCTTCTCATGTGCCTGCCTGCTCGTGATCGTGACATCAGCAAATTTAAAATGCAGCCAGGGCTTGCACGGGCTTGCATTCTGCTAGCAAGCTGCTGTGCTCTCACTCAGCTGCAGCCAGCTGCACGCTTCACAGCACTATTTTATTGTTTTTCCAGTAGGTCACATGGCCAGGGATAGGGATGGTTGCAACTCACAACAAAGCTGCCTTCAAAAGATCAGTGTTGACCCAGACTGAGGTGGAACATAAGCAGGTAGATGCCCAGGCATCTGGCTGCAGGGAGTGCTCAAGCCTGGCACTTGAAATGGAGGGCAGTGGAGACAACACCTGCATCAGGTGTGAGCAGATTGACTATCTGCTTAACCCAGTGGCTGAACTGAAGGAGGTTGCTAGACTTAGAACTGTAAGGGAATGTAAAAGGGAGTTCAACTTGAGTAAACAGGCTCTGAAGGCTCTCCTAGCAGAGGCTGGTTACCCGAAAAGCAGTGGGGAATGGACGCAGGTTGCTCTTAACAGATATAGAGTAAAAGCTCCTTGCCTCCCCTCACCTTCCCCATTGCCCTTGTGTGGCTGTTTGATGCTGTGCCTTTAAGAAAGGGGCACACTGGCTAAATGTTTATAAAAATATTTTGGTATTCTAAACGAATTTCATTGGTAGGATTGTGGGGGGTGAGACTGGACCCAGGGGAGCTGGGAACTTTCTCTCAGTCTTCCTTCCTTTGCTGTCCCTTTCGGCTGGATCTGCTTCTGGGCTTCTTGCCAAGAGATAAGAACTAACTCACTCCCTATAACAGGCCTGTCCGCTTCTTCCCCTGCCCTGCTAACCGTCCACATCTCTTTTCTACCTCTTTTGGGGGAGAAGGGAGGTAGGGGGGTGAAGGGGGCACAGGGGGAAGCCCCCTCTGTGGGGGGTCCGGTTTCTGGTTGAGTTCATTTGCTGTATACTCCTGTATATATTGTAAAATACCTGTATTTGTTGTGTTACATATAATCTGTTTCCTTGTAAAATATAATCTCATTTCTCCGACTGGGTTTAGCCGTGGTCTCTTTCTCAGTGGGGGAGGGAAAGCAGAGCCTTTCCTTCCAAACCACCACACCTTGGAAAACAAGTATGGGGCACTGAAAGTTGAGGGTGAGGTGATTCTGATGTCAGAGCACACACCATCTGAGGTATTGCCTAAGGCAAAACAGCTTAAGGTAAAACAGCCTTCCACCAGCATCAGGACTTCTTCCTTCAAAAAAAAGAGGAGGGTAATTATGATTGGTGATTCCCTTCTGAGGGGAACAGAGGGCCCCATATGTCAGCCAGATCCTTCTCACAGGGAACTTTGCTGCCTCCTTAGAGCCCAGGTCAAGGATGTTACCAGAAGGCTGCCTAGTCTAGTGCAGCCCTCAGATTACTATCCCTTAATAGCTATGCAGTTAGGGAATGATGATGTTGCAACCAGAACCTCCAGGGCTATCAGAAATTACTTCAAGGCCCTGGGAGAACTGGTTGAGGGGTCAGGGGCACAAAACATTTTGTCATCAATACCCTTAGTTGCAGAGGGAACACCAGAAGGAACAGGTCAGCAACTGTAATTAACAAGTGTCTTAGAGGCTGGTGCTACCAGAAGAATTTTGGGTTTTTTGATCTTGGGGAACTTTCTAAGGTGCCAGGTCAGCTAACAACAGATGGAGTACATCTGTCCCAGAGGGAGTGAAAGATCATAATGTATGAGAAAGGCCTATCCTCCAAAGTGAAAAAGATTCTAGGAAGGGAGTTGACAGGTCTCATTGTCAGGGCTTTAAACTAGATTTGAAGGGGGAAGGGGCACAAATATACAAAATTTACAATATGTACAGAAATATACAGCAAAGAAACAAAATCAGAAACCAGACCCCCAACAGAGGGGGCTTCCCCCTGTACCCCCTTCACCCCCCTACCTCCCTTCTTCCCCAAAGAGCAGTAGAAAGAGTAGAAAGGGCAAAGGGGTGTTAACAAGGCAGAAGAGGCCTAAGTGCATCAGGAGGATTAGTAGCTTATTAATGCTTATCTGTTATTTGGCCAGAAGCCCAGAAGCGGTCAGCTAGAAGAGCGAAAGGAAGCGAAATGAAACTGACCAGAAGCTCCAGCTGTACCGAATCTTAAAGCCTTACTCCCACATATCCTACCAATGTAATTCGTTCAGGATACAGTATATTTACAAAATATTCAGCTGGAGTGTCCCTTCCTTAAAGGCACAGCCTCAAATGGTCACAGGAGGATACCTTCTTATCCCAAGTGCTGAGTGAGCCTACCAGGGGTAAGGCTCTGCTTGACCTCCTTTTTACAAATAGGGAAGGGATGTTGGGAGATGTGGTGGTTGGAGGCTGTCTAGGGTCCAGTGACCATGAAATAATTGAGTTTTCAATAAGCAGTCAAGCTAAGAGGGGCAGCAACAAAACTTCCACTCTGGACTTCCGGAGGGCAGACTTCAGGTTACTCAAGGGACTAACTCTGATGGTTCCTTGAGAAACAGCTCTTAAAAACAAAGGGGTCCAGGAGACCTGGACCTACTTCAAGAAAGAACTCTTGAAGGCACAGGAACAGGCTGTGCCAATGAGCTGAAAGATGAGCCACCAGGGCAGATGGCCATCCTGGATGGGCAATGAGCTTCTAAAGGAACTAAGGGAAAAAAAGAGGGTGTATCAACTTTGGAAGAAAGATGAAGTATCCCATAGAATGTTTAATGGTGTTGCTAGGTCTTAAACAAAAAAAAAAAAAAAGAGAGACAAAAGCCCGTTTAGAGCTTAGATTGGCCTCTTCGGTGAAGGACAACAAAAAATCCTTCTGTAAATATATTAATAGCAAGAGGAGGGGCAAGGGCAAATTCCACTCCTTAGTGGAGACAGATGGAAACATGGTAACAGAGGATGAGGAAAAGGCAGAGGTACTTAACACCTTCTTTGCCCCCACAGCAAACTCCTGGACAAGTTGTCAGCCCGTGGCTTAGACAGCAGCACTCTGCACTGGGTTAGGAGATGGCTGGAGGGCCAAGCCCAGAGAGTGGTGGTGAATGGTGCCACATCCAGCTGGTGGCCAGTCACTAGTGGTGTTTCCCAGGGATCAATGCTGGGGCCCATGTTCTTTAATATCTTTATTGGTGATCTGGATGAGGGTATTGAGTCCATCATCAGTAAATTTGCAGATGACACCGTGCTGAGGGCAGGTGTTGATCTGTTAGAGGATAGGAGAGCTCTGCAGAGGGACCTTGTCAGGCTGGACAGATGGGCAGAATCCAACGGCATGAGATTTAACACATCCAAGTGCTGGGTTCTACACATTGGCCACAGCAACCCCATGCAGTGCTGCAGGCTGGGGACAGGGTGGCTGGAGGGTGGCCAGGCAGAAAGGGACCTGGGGGTGCTGATTGACAGTAGGCTGAACATGAGCCTGCAGTGTACCCAGGTGGCCGAGAGGGCCAATGGCATCCTGGCCTGCATCAGGAACAGTGTGGCCAGCAGGAGCAGGGAGGTCATTGTGCCCCTGTACACTGCACTGGTTAGGCCTCACCTTGAGTCCTGTGTCCAGTTCTGGGCTCCTCAGTTTAGGAAAGACGTTGAGCTGTAGAATGTGTCGAGAGAAGGGCAACAAAGTTGGTGAGGGGTTTGGAACAGAAGCCCTATCAAAACAGAATGGAGGACGAAGGGATTAAGAGCAGTCCTGCAGAGAAGGACTTGGAAGTTTTGTTGGTTTAGGCTGAGTGCCTCTTATTTCCACCACTCAAGTTATACCTGTGATGTCCCAAGGGTCCAGCCCAGTGGGTGGACATGGGAAGCTACGTATTGCATCCCATAATGACCTGCTCCCTATAAAACCATCTGCGGGGTTCTATACTTCCTCTTTCTTCCCTCATTGCTCCTGTGGAGATGGTCCCTGTCTGGTGGCAGTCATCTCAAGGCCTCTTGGGCCTGGCTAGGCCCAAGGCTGGGAGGAGAAGGGGGAAGGGCAGTCTCAGATCTGGCTAGCTGAGATTAGCCTAACAGTGGGGGAGGGGGAGAAGAAAGAAAGAACCCTGGGGGTTTTTGGGTGTACCCTCAGGTGGAGAGAGGGAAGTGTTGGGATGCTTCTGGGTATGCTTTGGGATCTCCTTTTGTCACTGTGCTTGTGGTTCTCTATAAAATATTCACTGCTTTTCCATTTAAACTTTCCAGCACTTCTGCAATCCATTTGTCTGAGTCTCATTTTTTTCTGCCCATGGTGGGAGGGAAGGAAAGATCAGCCCTTGAACCCATCACAGCGGTACCGATGGCTTAAAAACTGGACATGAGCTGGTAATATGTGCTTGCAGATGAGATAGCCAGTCACATCCTGAGTGGGATGAAGAAAAGCATGGCAGGTTGAGGAAAGTGATTCTGCTGTTTTACCCCACTGTGGTGAGACCTCACCTGCAGTATTGTGTCTTGCTCTGATGTCCTCTGCACAAGAAGGACTGTTTGAGTAGATCCAAAGGAGGACCACGAAAAGTAATCAGAGTGCTGAAACACCTTTGCTATGAAGAAAGGCTGAGATTAGGGTTGTTTAGCCTGAAGAAGAGAAAGCTTTTGGCAGAATTTATTGAGGTCTTTCAGTACTTGAAGGGGTCTTAGATGAGGACAGACTTTTGAGTAGCAGTGACAGGACAAGGAATAATGGTTTTTAAAAAAAACTTTCAAACTAGATACAAGAAATAATTTCTTTTATGATGAGGGTGGTAGAACACTGAATGCATTCAAAATGCCCAAAGTCTAAATTGCTATATAAAATAAAATTTAAAAAAAAAAAATTAAAACCAAAATCAAACCAAACAAAGAAACAAAATGAAAAACAGCAACAACAAAAAACTACAACAAAACCAAACCAACTAACCAAGAAAAATCCTTCAGTTACTTCACATTTCTTCATAGTCCTCTACTCTGATTTAGTCTGTACTGTGGCCATAAAATGTCAGGCATGTTTAGATGCAGAAAGACTCACCTTCAACATTTCTGTTTACATTTAAGTGAAATTCTTTTGCCTGCTGTGTCAGTTGACCACAGCTGGGAGCACGAAGGAAGTAAGAACAATAACTGGTGGAAGAGCTAAAGGAGAAATTACCTGTTTAATTTCCCTTTCTTTTTATTCATTGTCACAGTCCATTTAGATCTTTCAAATTTATAGGAAACTTACTTTGTAAATTAAACTTTATTTTATGAGCTCAGTAGGAAATATAACAAGCACAACAAATCAGGATTCAATCCCCTTTGCACAGACTAGCCATTTATTCATTCACCACTTAAGTTACAAGGTTTAATCACTTATAACCCATAAATCTTATCTCTTGTGTGTATGAGAAAAATAGTTACCCAGATGACTATGAGAGTGCTCATCTTTTCTCCTCAGTAATAATGCAAGTGTCCCCTATATCACACCAGGAAGCACAAAAGCCTCAGCAGTCCAGCTGGTGTTGGATGTGCTTCAAAACCTTTGGGTAAAATGATATTTTTATATTTTCCATTATGGAAGTTTGCTTTATACCATTTCTGTGAGTTAACAGATTGAAAAACTGTCCAATGATCAGTATGAAAAGATTATGGCTGCAGAAGACAGTAATCTGGAAGTGATAATAATTGTCTTTTAGCTCTTTCTGGCCATGTGTCTTGGTTAGGTGGTGCTCTTGCTTTGACCTAATGGTGTCTCTTCCAGCATACATCAGGCCTTAACCTGAGTTGTGTTAGCCAAAATCTGAACAGGATTTGAGTGAAGAATAATGTTCATGAATTGTCTTTGAGGGTATACAGAAAACCCTAATAAACAAAGCAAGTTATGTTCCACTCATTTTTACTACTGACGCAGTGATCCCAACATTCTTAGGTATAGAAGTACTTTATGCATTCTGGTTGACTTCATTGATAGAAGCATTGTGCACTTAAAATCAAGAACTCATGTTTTGCAGCTAGTCAGTAAAATAAAAAGAGAGCTTGACTGCACTGAATCAAAGTAGGGAAATAGATTCTAATTATATTCCCAACATTTAAAAAAATTAAGACATAGCAGCTCTGTTTTGTACAACACAAGGTAGCTAGAAAGAAGTTTGGGAAGTATGAAGGAATTATGAGGGAATTCTGGGTATTTTCACATTGAAATTTTGAGCTGCATCAGCTGATTTTTTTTCAGTACAGGCTGCACTTGCAGCCCAGAAAGCCATTCATAGCCTGGGCTGAATCAAGAGAAGCATGGTCTTCAGGTCAAGGGAGGCAATTCTCCCCCTCTACTCCACTCTAGTGAGACCCCATCTTGAGTACTGTGTCCAGTTCTGGAGGCCCTATTACAGGAAAGATATGGATGTGCTAGAGCATGGCCAGAAAAGGGCCATGAGGATGATCAGAAGGCTGAAGCAACTCTACTATGGAGACAGACCGAGAAAGAGGTGGGGTTTATAAGTCTGGAGAAGAGAAGGTTCTGAGGAGACTTCATTGTGGCCTTCCAATATCTTAAGGAGGCCTACAGGAAAGCTGGTGAGGGACTTTTTAGGATGTCGGGTAGCAATAAGACTAGAGGGAATGGAGTAAAACTAGAAGTGGATAGATTCATATTGGATGTTAGGAAGAAGTTCTTCACCATGAGGGTGGTGGCACACTGGCACAGGTTGCCCAGGGAGGGAGTAGAAGACCTATCCCTGGAAGTTTTTAAGGCCAAGCTGGATGGGGCTTTGAGCAACCTGATCTAGTGTGAAGTGTCTCTGCCCATGGCAGGGGGGTTGGAACTGGATGATCTCTGAGGTTACTTCCAACCCTGGCAATTTTATGATTCTAAGATCCTATAATATCCTGTTTGCGCTTAGCCACTTCTTCTTTCATCGGGTAGCACAACAATTGTCTGTTTTCTGTCTACATACATACATCCTCACCATCTTCAAGTAAAGAAATATTCATAAAGAAAACTTCCTCTCATCAGGAGAGAGACACAAACAGACAGCTTTTTCTCTCTTTTTTGTATTATTGAACAGTCAAAGTTAATTCATCCCTCTGTAGAAGGATGCATGCTTTAAAAAAAAAAAAATTGATCTGGGTTCAATATGGACATGAATAGTATAATGAAATTTTCAGAACTCTGACATTTTTCTGACTTCTAAACTATCTTGTCCCAAACATGTCTACTGCAGGTTATATATGTAGTTGCCTTCATTTAGCTGAATGTTTAATGGATGCTAGTTAAAACAGTAAGTTGACTAGAAGGTTAAGCATTTACAATGTAGAACTGTATCAGCAGAATAACCAGGTATTTAACAGTCTTTATAGAGAGGATATGACCTATACTCTGATTTGAGTAGTTAAATAGCCTAAGAACCCTTAGAAATTCCCATTCTGTTCGGTACATTTAATATAACCCTATTTTATATCAGGTAAGTCATCCCAGTGATGAGAGATTATCAGTATCTTTGGCTGTTGAGCATTTGCTGCTGAACCTGGTAGGTATAATAGCTGCTAAATAGTTTTCCAAGTATTGTACATGCAGAAAATTGGAGAATGTAGAAAGGTATGAAAATGGTGAAGAATTAATCACTGTCATTGCTTTTAGCTAACAGCTTACTGAATTAAAAAAACAAAATCAACCAAACAAACCCAAACCAAAGCAAACCAAACTAAAATCAACACACACAAAACCCCCACATGTACTATGAAGTATTAAATGCATGCATTGAATGTCATCATAATGAAGTGATAAGAGCCTTTTGTGTTTAGACATACACAAATAAGATTTGATCTACCCACAAAAGATTAGTTGACAACAAATTTTTAAGTAGAAAAACAAGTTTATTCACCAGTCTACCAAAATAAACTCAGCAATATATTAATTATTTCTAGGTCCTTGCTCTAATGCCCAGTCTCAAACAAAAATGTATGATGACTTAAAAGAGAATTTCCCTAGTGACAATGTAAAAGCAAGTAAGTGGATGAGTCTGAGCAATGGCCTCCAATTAGTATGCCCAGCAGGTCTAGGAAGATTCTTCTACCGCTCTACTCTGCTCTGGTGAGACCGCACCTGGAATACTGTGTCCAGTTTTGGGCTCCCATGCTCAAGAAAGACAGAGAACTGATAGAGAGAATCCAATGGAGAGCCACAAGGATGATTAGGCGACTTGAGCACCTCCCCTATGAAGGGACACTGAGAGCCCTGGGGCTGTTTAGTCTTAGAAAGACTGAGATGGGAATGGTAGATATCTGTCCAATGGGATTATTTAGAACTTATCAGTATTTTCTTTTTTACATTGAATGGTAATTCATTTACATTCTACTACGTTCTGTTCGAGAGATCTGGAAAAAATTCTAGGCACAGCATGAAACTACCACAAACCACCCCTTCTAAATAATTCCATTCATTGCTAATGCTATCCATCTAATCCTAAACAATATCTACAATAATGAGTAGTAAAGTTCTTATTTTCAGCTCATCTTCCATTCCATCTATCTCGGATGTAGGTGATTCAGAAGTTCAAAAACTGGGAAATAAGGAAACAGTTTGTCTGTTCACACATGAGACAAAGAAAAGAATAGGGTCTCCCAGGTGTCTCAGGGTACTCAGGGTTCATGAATAGATTCCTCATGGATTCTTCTTTTGGGTTTGATGTTGTACCTGAAACACATATTCCTAACAGCTTGTACTATATGCTCTGAATTTAAACTCTTTCAGCTAAAGTTAGATTCTTTGTGGAATACACTGAATTTCACCATTCTTTTGCATTACCCAATAAGTGTGACCAGGACCTTCAGCAGAAACCACCCCTTGGATAGGTTTAGCCTCTCCTGAAGGAGAAAATACCCAAATAGTTTTCCCTAATAGATTCTTTTCTCTAGCAACAGGAACTCTGTCACCTGGTTGGACGCGATGATCTTGATGGTCTCTTCCAACCTGGTTTATTCTATGTATGTATGTATGTATGTATTCTACCTTTCATAGTAAATCTGATTGCACAGGTCCAGCTCGATTTACTGAACCTCTATTATTTACCAACCAGGTTGCTCCCAGTTTTTCAAAGATCCATCTGCCAAGGTTCTGAGAGCAGCTTTCAGCAAAAGGCTATAACGTTCAACCTTTCCTGAAGCTTCTGCATAGTAGGGAATGTAGAATGTGGCCCATGTTTTTTAAATTAGTTCCATTGTCTGATTCAATTCTCTCTGGAGTACTGTATCTCCACAGGATTTGTCTTTTCACACCAAGAACGGTGTTATGTGCAGTTGTATGAGGAACTGAATAAGTTTCCCACCATCCAGTACTTGCTTCTACCATAGTGAGCACACCAGATCGAGAACAAGGTAGAGTGATATAATCAATCTGCCACACGTCACCATACTTGTACTTGGACCATCAGTCATGAAGGCTTGATTCACTTTGCCTACTTAATAGCAGCACAAATGTCACAGTCATGTATGACTTGCATGATAGCATCCATGGAAATGTCTATGGATCTCTCAGGCACCCACTGGTAAGTTGCATCTTTGCCTTGATGTCCTGATGCATTGTGAGCCCACCGAGCTAAATAGAGCTCACCTTGGTGTTTCCAGTCAAGGTCAAGGTTACAGTTCATATCTACTTGAGAAAATTTTGGAGCTCACTCTGCTTAATGATTGTGTTCATGTTCTTCAGAAGCTTTACTCTTAGGCACATGGAGCATCAATGTGTCTCACTTTCACCAGAATTCTCTCAATGCAGGTAGCAATGTCCTGCCACAGATCAGTTGCCCAAATAGGCTTTCCTTTCCTCTGCCAACCATTGTTCAAGTCCTTTACCCAACCCTACAAAGCGTTAACTACCATCTATGAATCAGTCAAGAGATAAAGCCTTGGCCATCTCTCACATTCAACTAAGAGCTAGGTGGACAGCTTTTTCCTCTGCCAGTTGGCTGGATTCACCTTCTCCATCTTCTGCCTCTGCAACTCTGCATGTAGGACTCCACACTGCAGACTTCCACCTTCACTTGTTTCCAACAAGACAACAGGAACCATCTGTGAACAAAGCATATTTCTTTTCATCATCATAAAGACCACTGTAAGGAGGAGCTTCCTCAGAGAGATACTCTCCCTCAGAGATACTCTCTCATCTGGAGGTTTTGTGCAGTCAGTGCCTTCAGGTAATTTGTTATCACTCCCACCAGACCAGGTCTTTCAAGATTTCCCATTCAAGCTCTCTGTGTTGTCAGAGCCATCCACTTAGACTACGTGGCATCTGTGGCATGATGTGGTGAAGAACCTTTATCTTTGACATCCAATTAGAAACTGGAAGCTAAAGGAACTTGTGATTCTGTTCCAATTGCTTCAGAAGCATCTTTTACTCCTTCAAAAACATCTAGTATCTCTTTCTCTTTTGGAGTATAATTTGCCTGAGCCTGAGCCTTTGTAGCCATGACTCCTGAAACCAAATGAATGTCCACGTACCTCACATGAAGCTCTCTGCCATAAGCACCAGGCTGGACCATGATAATAATAATTATTATAATAATGATAATAATGATGATAACAATAACAATAATAATAACAATAACAATAATAATAATTTTTTTTAAAAATACAGGTAAGAAGAGACCTACAAGATCATTGTGTCCAACCCATCAACCAATCCAACCCACTTAAACAACTAAACCATGGCACCAAGCACCCCATCAAGTCTCCTCCTGAACACCTCCAATGATGATGACTCCACCACCTCCCCGGGCAGCCCATTCCAATGGGCAATCACTCTCTCTGTATAGAACTTCTTCCTAACGTCCAGCCTAAATCTTCCCTAGCTTAGCTTGAGACTGTGTCCTCTTGTTCTGGTGCTAGTTGCCTGGGAGAAGAGACCAGCCCCCACCTGCCTACAACCTCCCTTCAGGTAGTTGTAGACAGCAATAAGGTCTCCCCTGAGTCTCCTCTTCTCCAGGCTAAGCAACCCCAGCTCCCTCAGTCTCTCCTCATACGGCTTGTGTTCCAAACCCATCACCAAATTTTTTGCCCTTCTCTGGACACATTCCAGCAAGTCAACATCCTTCCTAAACTGAGGGGCCCAGAACTGGACACAGGGCTCAAGGTGCAGCCTAACCAGTGCAGTGTACAGAGGCAGAATGACCTCCCTGCTCCTGCTGGCCACACTGTTCCTGATGCAGGCCAGGATGCCATTGGCCCTCTTGGCTGCCTGGGCACACTGCAGGCTCATGTTCAGTCTACCATCAACCAGTACCCCCAGGTCCCTTTCTGCCTGGCTGCTCTCCAGCCACTCTGACCCCAGCCTGTAGCAGTTCATGGGGTTGCTGTGGCCAATGTGCAGAACCCAGCACATGGATGTGTTAAATCTCATGCCGTTGGACTCTGCCCATCTGTCCAGCCTGTCGAGGTGCCTCTGCAGAGCCTCTCTACCCTCCAGCAGATCAACTCCTGCCCCCTGCTTGGTGTCATCAGGAAATTTACGGATGATGGACTCAATGCTCTCATCCAGATCATCAAGAAAGATGTTAAAGAGCATGGGGCCCAGCACTAATCCTTGGGGCACACCACTAGTGACTGGCCGCCAGCTGGATGTGGCACCATTCACCACCACTCTCTGGGCTTAGCCCTCCAGCCAGTTCCTAACCCAACACAGTGTGCTCCTGTCCAAGCCATGGGCTGACAGCTTGGCCAGGAGTTTACTGTGGGGGACAGTGTCAAAGGCCTTGCTGAAGTCCCGGTAGACTACATCCACAGGCCTCCCCACACCCACCAGGTGGTCAGCTGATCCTAGAAGGAGATTAGGTTGTTCAGGCAGGACCTGCCCTTCCTAAACCCATGCTGGCTGGGCCTGATCCCTTGGCCATCCTGTAAGTGCTCTGTCATTGTCCTCAAGATCATCTGTTCCATTATCTTGCCTGGCACTGACGTCAGGCTGACAGGCCTGTAATTCCTTGGCTCTTCCAACCGGCCCTTCTTGTGGATGGGCACAACTTTGGCCTGCTTCCAGTCTTCTGGGACCTCTCCAGTGGGCCAGGACTGCTGAAAAATTATGGACAGCAGCCCTGCCAGCTCGTCTGCCAGCTCTCTCAGCACCCTAGGATGAATCCTGTCTGGTCCCATGGACCTGTGGGTATCAAGCAGCTGAGATCTCTAATTGCCTGCTCTTGGATCACAGGGGAACTATACTGCTCCCTGCCTTCATTTGCCAGCTCAGGAGGCCAGTTATCTGGAAGACAATCTTTCCTGCTATTAAAAATCTGTCCCCCACTCCCCTTTCCTCTTTCCCAATTGAAAGAAGGGGGGAAAAAAAAAGATAGAAAAGAGGGTAAGGAAAAAAAAAGGGGAGGGGGTAAATTAACTGAGTAATAATTGGAGTCAGTTTAGAAGTAGAGAGGTAATTTTTTCTTTAAACAATAACAATAACAGGAAGGTTTCACAAGGGTAAGGAGCAAGGAAGGATAGGGAGATATACAAAACCATCAGTCCTTTGGAGAAACATGGATGCAGCAGGGAGAAATACCAGCATGACCACATGGCAGAGAACCAGGAAGCCAGCAGCAACTCTTTGTCCTCTCGTCCAGGTGAGGCCGAATCAAAAGAGAGGGAAATGGTTGCCATAGCCTCCCCTTCATAGTTTTGCTGGACAGGGAGGGGGAGTGGTACAGACTAACTTGCATTGCCAGGGGGAACCCCCCTCCAGGGGAGGAAGGAAGGAACCAAGACCACTTGGATCAGGTTTCCTTAATCCCTGCAGAGAGCAGGGCTCTCACAACAGCAAACATGCTCCTCCCCACCTCCTTTCAGGAAGTGTGTAACCCATCACACCAACAAATCCAAGACAGTAATCACCAAACCTCCTTATCTTGTATCTAAACCAAAGGAATAGCTTTCTACTACTTTCTGTTCAAGTTCTGTGGAAAAATTTCTAGGCACAGCCTACCACAATGAGGAAAAACAAGGGGAGGTAAAATAGATCACAAAATGTAGAGTACCTGAAAATTGAGAGCAATGTGAGAAAGTAGTAAAAAGGTATGGAGAAAGCAGCTGTTGCAACTGAATGTGGAAGGAAAAAACCCACAGAGATATTATTCTGAGGAGAAAAGTCTCACGAAACTATTTTCTTATTGATACTTAATATAAAATCTTCTCAACAGTCAGAGTGAGAGAAGGACCAACTATTCTAATAAGCTCTAGATAGTTGTGGGAGACCAGTTCTCCCACCACAGGCAAAAGAAAGACTCAGACAAAATGGATTGCAAAAAAATGGTGGAAAGTTTAAATGGAAAAAAAACAATGAGAGATTTACAGAAAACCACAAGCACAAAAGAGAGAGAGATCCCAGAACATACCCAAGAACAGCCCCTCCTCCACCTGGGGGTACAACCAAAATCCCCCTAGGGCTGTTTCTTCCCCCCCAGCCCAGCCTTGGGCCTGGGCAGGCCCAAGGGAGGCAGCTCATGCCATTTTACCTCAGCATTGGCGAGGGAGGAAAGAGAGAGATAGGACCCCCATGCTGATGTTTTATAGGGGAGCAGGGCATTATGGGTGAAATACCTGGCTTCCTGTGACCACCCACTGGGCTGGGCTCCCTTTTGGAACCTCCCAGGTGTGGCCTGTGCCGTGGCATCCAGGCCAGCACCCAGCCTAAACCACCACAATAGTAATATCTGTTATAAACAAATTTCTCTAGAAAAGCCTATGTTGTTAATCTACACAACTGAAACTATTGAGAATCATCCACTAATTCAAATGTCAGATGCATTCTATAAAGTAAGCATTGTATTTTGTCTTTTTATGTGTTTGTTTAAAAATTTAATCTTAATAGGACTGTTTCCTTTGTGTCTAAAATGGCATCACACAAAAACTTTTTAGGTATTTGTCAAACATGTTGTTTACTATTTTAGTTATTTTCTCTAATTATAGTTATTTTCTCTAATTATGCATATATTCATCATTATGGATATACTGTTTCTGCTTTATGTTCTAGTGCTACCCAGATTATTCATTCAAATAATATTTTTTTTTAAAAAATCAAATAGATATTATGAAGATATTTTATTCAGCAAATATAAAGGTATGGCAAGGAAATGTGAGTGAAAACTAATAATCACTTGTGTTTCATAGCCTAAAATGACTAGAAGTATTGGCCAAGGTTAGAAATGTATAACTTGGCTTTTTGGAGTATCTAATGAAAATAATGTAGTATATATAAGTTGTGGTTTGGCCCTGGCCTAAGAGTGAGATGTGCACCAAAGATGGTCTATCACTCCCCTCCTTAAATGGACAGGGGAGAAATGAAAAATACAGCAAAAGCCAGTAATAAGACAGAACCAGTTTTAATACCAATAATAAGCAAAGGCAAAAGACTGTGCAGAAGTGAAAGCAGAGAGATAGATGTTAGTCTGCTTCCCATCATCAGGACAATAGTCAGTCTCAGGAAGCAGGGCTGCCTAAGCTTGGTGGTTCCTTAGGAGGATAGATGCCATGGATGAATCCCCCCACTTCCTTCTTTCACTTCATTCTTGTATCTACATTGATGTCATATGGCATGGAATACCCCTTTGGCCAGTCTGAGTCAGCTGGCTCATCTTTGTCCCCTTGAAAGGTCTTGCCTACCCCTCAGCATACTCTTGGGTCAGGGAAATGTTGAAAAGACACAGCCTGGATACTTATTCAACAGTAGCCAAAACACTGTTGTGTTATCAACTACTGCTGCAAAACACAGCACTAGAAAGATGCTGTGAGAAGAATTAACTCCAGACCAGCCAAACCCAATATATAATGGAAATACTGGGAAGAACACTGTCATAAATATATTCATTGCTCTCTCTCCTTGTTTTTGTAGTTTCAGTGCTGGAGGATATACTCTTGTCTGGTGGCTAATATAGAATCTAATATAGAATAGAAAGACAGTGATATTTGAAGAAGATACAGAAGGAATAAGAATTTTCCCAAAGAAAAAAACTGTTAGTGTTTCCTGATGCAAGTTGCCTTTAGTGAGAAGAACATTTTCCTTCAGTGAGATTCCTCCAGATGGAGAAATACCTACCATTAACATTTCTGGAGCAGCAGGATGGGCACAATGGTTTTGTAGTCACCTTCATCTGGTGATGAGTTTTCAGAAAAATTTGTTTGAGTTTATGTATGCATCTCTAAATTAATATCAAAACCATATATAGGCTAGGCCATGTTGCCTACATTTACTAGTCATAGGGAAGAACTCAGAGAAGGAGTATTTTCTCTTTTGCCTTGAATACTGTGGTGGGTTAACGCCCTTTTTTGAAAACAAAAAAACCAAAGCAGGGTGGAGGGCTTGTGGGTACTTTACCCTCCCTGCAGGGAGTTTTCCCCTAGGAAGCTGAGTCTGTTCCACTCCCCACTCCCTGCCCAGCCAGGGTATAAAAAGCAGGACATCGTAGCTGTTGGCCCTCCTTTTGGCTCCTGCCTCTGCTGGATGAGAGCTGCTGCAGCTGCCCTCCTGCTCCTCAGCCACGTGGCCGGACCTGATCCTTCTCCCTGCTGCCTCTGCACCTCCTCAGAGAAAGAGTGGTTTTGTATTCTTTCTTGTCCCCCTCCCATCCATCCTTGTTCCTTGCCCCTTGTGAACCTTTCCTGTTATTGTTATATAGCAAGACAGTGATATTTGAAGAAGATATTTTCCCAAAGAAAAATACATTAGTGTCTCCTGATGCAAGTTGCCTTTAGTGAGAAGAGCATTTTCCTTTCAGCTCAATACTACCATGACCACTAAATCGTGTCCTGATGGGCCAGCTCTCTAAGCAACTCCTCATAAGACATGTTCTCCAACTTTGTGGCCCTACTACAGACACCCTCCAGCAACTCAGTATCTATCTTACACTGCCGTGCCCAAAACTGAGCATACTTTCCCCAGTGTCAAGTACAGGGTTAAGCCCACTTCTGTGGTCCTGCTGGCCCCACTATTCCTGACACAGTCCAGGATGCTCTTGGCCTTCTTGGCCACCTGGGCACACTGCTGGTGCCTGTTCAGCCATCTGTCCATCAGGAACCCCAGATCATTTTCTGTCTGGCACCTTGTAGTGTTGCATGGGGTTGTGGTGACATGAGTGCAAGACCCAGTCCTTGACCTCGTACAGTTGGCGTCAGCATAACAATCCAACCTGCCCAGATACCTCTGTAGGGCTGTCTTACACTCAAGCAGTTCAACTCTCCCACTCAATTTAGTGTCATCTGTAAACATAGTGAGAGTGCACTCAATCCCCTCATCCAGCTCATTGATAAAGATACTACAGAATTCTGGCCTCAGTACTGAGCCCTGAAGAGCACCACTGTGACCAGCTGTCATCTGGATTTAACTCTACCACAAATCTCTGGTCTTGGCCATCTAGCCAGTTTTTAACCCACAGAAGAGTACAATTGTATAAGCCACCAGCTTCTCTCTCAGAATGTTCTGGGAGATGCTGTCAAAGTCTTTAGTAAAGTCCAGGTAGACAATATCCGCAGCCTTTCCCTCATCCACTATGCAGGTCACCTGATCATAGAAGGAGATAAGGTTGGTCAAGCAGGACCTGCTTTTCATGAACTCATGTTGGATAGGCCTGATACCCTGGTTGTCCCTCATGGCTCAGTCAAGCACACTTACTATGCTCCTTCTTTGTGAGAGTTGAGGTTACACGGTTAGTTACTAAGTCATACAATATTCTTTCTTGCTGATGATTAGATACATTTGTGCAAACAAATGCATTTCCCTAGCTTTTATAGAAACAATTTACAGAATTAATTTACAGAATTCTGCTGAGACAGAATATAAGAAGAATATGAGTCAGCTGAACTAAAGGATTGTTGATAACAGATAAAAACAGTTTAATGCTCTTTCACTAAACTGAAGACACTCATACTAAAAAATCCATTTCTTGGAAATTAACAATAAGATACCCCATCAGGCTGTGCAGCCATCTAATGAGATCTGGACAGGCTGGAGAGCTGGTGCAGGGAAACCTCATGAAGTTCAATAAGAACAAGTGCAGAACCCTGCATCTGGAGAGGGATAACAACATGCAGCAGCACAGATTAATGGCTGCCCTGATTGAAAGCAGTTCCACAGAGAAAGACTTTGGAGTGGTGGTGGACAGCAAGCTCTCCATGGGACATCAATGTGCCCTTGTGGCCTGGAGTGCATCAAGAAAAGTGTGTCCAGCAGGTCTAGGGGCGTCCTTATCCCCCCCTAAACCTGGAATATTTTGTCCAGTTTTGGGCTCCCCATTGAAGAGAGACAGGGACGTACTGGAGGGAATCCAATGGAGAGCCATGAGGATGATTAGGGTACTTAAGCACCTCTCCTATGAAGAGAGACTGAGACCCCTGGGGCTGTTTATTCTTGAGAAGAGAAGACTGAGAGGAAGGAAAACAAGAGATTATTCTAAATGAATTTCGTTTGTCAGATGTGTGATGTACCCTAGCAATATTTCACATTCTTTTCTCATTCCGTCTTTTTCTGCTGGCATGTCTGCTTCACTAGAAAAAGACCTGTATCAGCTAACTTCACAGATAAGCATTACTGACTTCTTAACGATGCTTTGAGCTAACTGGAAAAAAAAAAATCTCTCTAACATTTCTCCTTTTCTCTTTTCTTCTAATTAACCAGAGGAAAAAGGGAGGGAGAGGTTAGGGGTGGGGGGAGCAAGGCAGCGTCATCCTGGACAAGGAGCATTTCCATGCTGTTCTTCACTTTGTAAATACCTATATAATATCGTAAATACTGTATAATTGTACATATTTGTTGCATTCCATTGTAGAGTGTAGCTGTTGCTTGTATAATGCAGCTTTCCATTTTGCTCCCCTGACTGAGTCAGATGAGCTTTTGTTATTGTGGTTGGGTTAAACCATCACATCTGTCCAATGGGATTATTTAGAACTTATCATTATCTTCCTTTTTATATCCAATGGTAATTTATTTATATTCTACTACATTCTGTTCAAGATGTGTGGAAAATTTTCCAGGCACAGCCTGAAAATGCCACATGTTTTGTTTTGTTTTGTTGTGTTGTGGTTTCCTTTCTTTTATTTTCTTTTTTGTTTTCTTTTCTTTTATCTCTTTTCTTTTCTTTTTTTCTTTTCTTTTCTTTTCTTTTCTTTTCTTTTCTTTTCTTTTCTTTTCTTTTCTTTTCTTTTCTTTTCTTTTCTTTTCTTTTCTTTTCTTTTCTTTTCTTTTCTCTGAATTGTAGATCACTGACTTCTAGCAACAATACTGCTTTTGTCCTTCTTGCTATCAGTGTTGAAGTGGGTCTCAAAGAATCACCAATACAGAAAGAGCTATACATCTTTCATATGACAAGGGTATAACCTCTTTAGCTGATAAATTATTCACAAATAAAAATGTTTTCTATAGAGTAAACCGACTATTTAACAAAATAAATATTGATCTTATATAATTAATTCATCTACATAAATTCTGCTGAAAGACTGTCCCTGCTTGTCTGTATTTTTTTCTTTATTGAAAGTATGCAAAAAATATCACATGTACCTAAGTTTAAAGAGGGCCCAAGAAAAAGAATTTAAATTACCATTTTTAATTTAATCTAAACTACATGGTTATTTCAATTTTACACTAGTTTTGGTATGCGAACTCTTCCATAGAAGTCACCACTCCCAACATTATCTTAATGGATTATTATTTTAATCTGTTTTTTGGATTTACACAAGCCTAATTTAAAATAGATGTTCTTGAAAACAGGAAATTAATAAGATGTTGGATCAAGCCTGAATAGAGCTTAATTTGACAACCTCACTGCAAAAACGTGTGACATATGAGGAAGTCAGTTGTTTGAAAGACAGCCACTACTGGTACATTTACTCTCTCTCTTAGCCGACACTCACTTCTTCATGTTTAATCAACATAACCTAGACAAAACTCCTAAGGTGAGAAAGTCCATGTGAGAGTCTAGATTTGGCAAAGAAGCAACCTAGCCTGCTTGCCTATAGTGTACATTCAGGAAAAAAAAAAATTAAATGCCTGATTTTTTTATGCTGTGAAAGGTAAAACAAACAAACAAACAACAAAGCAACAAAGTAAAGACCGCTTCTAATTAGTTTTCACTTATTCATGTAGATCTCAAGCTCAAATAGTCAAAGAAGCAAAACAGGGAATGTTTTCAGGAGAAATGAGTGTCATGTGTGCAACAAAACCTTGCGAGCTTAGCATTCTTCATATTCTAAATCCTACTTCTGACAGTCAAAAAGATCTGATTCTGGTGCTTACATAAATCCTTCAAGACATCTGGAATTGATGTTTTTCTTAAAGAGCACTGGATAAACATGTGCATGGAAGAATCACTGCCCTTTCACACCACAGATTTCAATAATACGTGGAGAAGACATATGTAACCTTATGTCACATGGTAGTCATGTAAGACTAGTAGTTCTAATTGTTAAAATCTTGATAATGTTCAGAAGTTTCACTCTGCTTATGGCATCACTATAGTGTTTTCTATAATATGTCTGTAAAAAAAAATTTAGGAATATAGAGCTTTTAAAAGCTTAGAGAATAGCTTGAAATTGCCATACAAGGATAATAAACTGAGCCCTGCAGCTGCAATATATGCGCTTGTACTGCAAATGCAAATGTTTTATGTCAGAGTGTTGTCAATCTCCTTTGGTGTTTATTCACAACTGCAGCTTCTCTTTCAGTCAGACAACTAATGGGAGAGCTACCAGCTGATTTTAGCCTGATTTGGATCAGAACCCGAATTTCTGTCTGTAAATTTTAGGCAAAAAATCGGTTATCCATTTATGATCAAATTCACTTTTACATTACCTTTCCTAAGGGTGTCTATCAATAGGACAAGGCAAAGGTTTTAAGCTGAGATAGAGTAAGTTTAGACTGGAACTTAGGAAGAAGTTCTTCAGAATAAGGGTGGTGAGGCTGAAATGAGTTATCCAGGGAGGTTGTGGATACCTCATCCTTGCAGGTGTTCAAAGCCAGGCTGGATGATGTCATGAGCAGTCAAGTCTAGTTGAGAAGCTTCTCTGCCCCTGGCATGGAGGTTGGAGTAGATGATCTTTACTGTTCCTTCCAACCTAAACCATTTTATTATTCTATGATTCACTTACAACCCAAAGTATTGTGGCATGAGTATTCTCTTTAAAATATAGAGACAGAACTATCTCTGGTTTTCAGCTATTGTTGCAGTGCTTGTAAGAGACAAAATCTTGTATCTCTTGATGTGAATCAACAAAGATAAAATCACCTTTGTTCTTTGCCCAGACAATAGCTGACGTATATTGGGCAGATGTCACTGGATAATGAATGTGCACAGACAAGATCATCTCTTTCCAGTTACCTTGGAAAGGGACGATGGTAGGAAGGACAATGGATGCACCACCTGGACACATAAGTAAAAAATTGTATAAAAGACCTGAGCAACCACTGGCTTGAGAGAAGGGGAGTGCCTGGGCAATACCACTATGAAGAAAAAAGAGGAAAATACCAGGAGAGAAAAGGACAGACACATCACCATGTAGCCTGGAAGAAGCAGACCAGGAGGACCCTCTCTCCATGTCCTAAATTCCACCTGCTGCAACTCATGGAGCTGAAGAGGCTGCTCAGAGAAGGACTTGGACTTGGACTTTGGTATCTCTTCCTCCCCTCCTCCAGTGGAGGACAGCACAGGCAACAAGGCAGCACCCTTCCTGCACAGACCCAAATCATCTTGGGGGGGTAGGGAGTGGTAATATAATTCCTCTCCTCTTCTCTCTCCCTCTCCTATCTGTCTATATTTTTTTCTCTCCCTCTTTCTAATCCATCCACTTTATTCTGTTAATAAATAGCCTTGCTGTTGACATTTTGGCCTTGTTTGTGCCTCTAATTTCATAACACGGGAATATTCAAAAGAAATGAGTCTCTTACCCTCTCTGGACTGAGACAGTGCTATATGATGCATACTATCCAGTTTATGATTGTTTTCAAAGAAATTTTAACTTAATTTTCTTTGTAGAAGTTCATAATCACATATGAAATATTTAATTTTAAAAATCTAGACATTCTGCCATTAAGTTAAGTTTGCTTATTCAAGGATTAATGTATTAATGTGGCCTTATATTAATTCAGGTAGTAAAATACATACTGCAATCCGTAATGATAATGTGTGTCTGTTATAAGGTGGACATCCCATCAAAATGTCCATGTCAGAGTTCAGTGGATTGTGTGTATTCTCCAGTTTTTCTTTCCAAACAGTGTTTGACAAGCCTTAAAAAATGAAGACATATCATTCCCAAGAATTTTCATCTCTTAGTAGTGATTCTGCAGACATGTCTTTTTCTTGCCTGTGATTGGCCAAATAGTTATAGGCTGAGTAACTGCTTTTGGTGCTCTGGATTTTCCAGCCTCCCTTTAATATTTTTACTGCTCTATACCTGACTTCCTTTGCTACACATGTGAAGATCTTTTATCTAAATGTAGAATAGACAGAATACAGTCCCAGGTGCCAAGTTATTAATGCTTTTTCTTAAATTTTTTGCCTTCAAAAGGGGAAGACACTGGTCACTCAGATACTACCTGAATATCATACATCCTTTAAACTCAGTCAATTTTTCTATTTCCCAGCATGATGCTTCAACAGTAAGACAGGAGGGCTTCCGGATGCCTGGCCTCCTGAACCAGTAGATGGGATCGGGGAGCAGTATAGTCCCCCTGTAATCCAGAAGGAAGTACTTAGAGACATGCTGAACCACTTGGATCCTCACGAGTCCATGGGATCAGAGGGGATCCATCCTAGGGTACTGAGAGAACTGGCAGATGAGCTGGCCAAGCCCCTCTCCATCAATTACCACCAGTCCTGACTCACTGGAGGGGTCCCAGATGAATGGAAGATGGCCAATGTGATGCCCATCCACAAGAAGGGCTGGATGGAGGAACCTGGAAACTACAGGCCTGTCAGCCTGACATCAGTGCCAGGTAACATTATGGAGCAGATTGTCTTGAGGATGATTACAGTGCACCTGCAGGATGGCCAAGGGATCAAGCATAGCCAACAGACATTTAGGAAGGGCAGGTCCAGCCTCACCAACCTGATCTCCTTTTAGGATCAGGTGACCACCTGGTGGATGTGGGGCGGCCTGTCGATGTAGTCTACCTGGACTTCAGCAAGGCCTTTGACACTGTCCCCCACAGCAAACTCCTGGCCAAGCTGGCAGCCCATGGCTTGGACAGGTGCAATCTGCCCTGGGTTAAGAATTGGCTGGAGGGCGATGCCAAAGAGAGCTGATGAATGGTGCCGCTTCCAGCTGGCAGATAGTTACTAGTGGTGCTCCCCAGGGATCAGTGTTGGGCCCAATCCTGTTCAATATCTTTACTGATGATCTGGATAAGGAGATAGAGTCCACTGTTAGTAAGTTCGCAGGTGACACCAAGGTGGGAGCAGGTGTTGATCTGTTAGAGGGTAGGAGAGCTCTGCAGAGTGATCTTGACAGGCTGGACAGATGGGCAGAATCCAACAGGATGTCATTTAACAAGTCCAAGTTCCAAGTTCTGCACTTTGGCCACAGCACCCCAATGCAGGGTGGGGAAAGAGTGGCTGGAGAGCAGCCAGGCAGAAAGGGACCTGGGGGTACTGGTTGACAGTTGGCTGAACATGAGCCAGCAATGTGCCCAGGTGACCAAGAAGGCCAATGGCATCCTGGCCTGAATCAGAAATAGTGTGGCCGGCAGGAGCAAGGAAGTCATTCTGCCCCTGTACTCAGCAGTGGTTAGGCCACACCTTGAGTACTGTGTCGTGTTCTGGGCTCCTCAATTTAAGAAGGACATTGAGATACTTGAACATGTCCAGAGAAGGGCAATGAGGCTGGTTAGAAGTCTCAAGCACAAGTTCCATGAGGAGAGGTTGAGGGAGTTGGGGTTGTTTACCCTGGAGAAGAGAAGGCTCAGGAGACACCTCTCTATGACTTCCTGAAATGAGGTTGTAGCCAGGTGGGGGTTGGTCTCTTCTTCCAGGCAATCAGCACCATAATGAGAGGACACAGTCCCAAGCTGTGCCAGGGGAAGTTTAGGCTTCATTTGAGGACAAAATTCATCACAGAAAGAATGATTGGCCATTTGAATAAGCTGCCTAGGGAGGTGGTGGAGTCACCATCCCTGGAGGTGTTCAAAAAAAGGTAGGATGTACGTGGTGCCATGGTTTATTTGCCAGGAAGTGTTAGGTACTAGGTAATAGGTTGGACTTGATGATCTCTGAGGTCTTTTCCAACTTGGTAGATTCTTGAATTCTGTGATTCTTTAATTATTCTATGTACTACAAAAAATTTAAAGCAACTTCCATATCTCCAGTACTTTACTACTTTTGAACATGTCCAGAGAAGGGCAACAAGGCTGGTGAGAGGCCTTGAGCACAAGCCCTACAAGTAGAGGCTGAGGGAGCTGGGATTGTTTAGCCTGGAGAAGAGGAGGCTCAGGGGAGACCTTATTGCTGTCTACAACTACCTGAAGGGTGGTTGTAGCCAGGAGGGAGTTGGTCTCTTCTCTCAAGCAACCAGCACCAGAACAAGAGGACACAGTCTCAAGCTGTGCCAGGGCAAGTTTAGGCTTGAGGTGAGGAGAAAGTTCCTCACTGAGAGAGTTGTTTGCCATTGGAATGGGCTGCCCAGGGCGGTGGTGGAGTCACCATCCCTGGAGGTGTTCAAGAGGGGATTTGACGTGGCACTTGGTGCCATGGTCTAGTCATGAGGTCTGTGGTGACAGGTTGGACTTGATGATCTTTGAGGCCTCTTCCAACCTTGGTGATTCTGTGATTCTGATAGTCTAAATAGCATATATTCCATTAAGTTGTGAAGTTTTGTTTCCCCTCAAAAGGTCTTAAATAGAGGTAAGGTGACAAAAGGAAGTAGAAGAGTCAAAGAGATCTAGATCCACTTGTATATCTTTTTCAGGAATAAGAAAGTGGCAAATAAAATTCAATAATTACTAGGGCTGAATGTGGTAATAAAAAATTAAAATCCTGTTCCTGGGGACAAACTAGTATTGAAAGCAAAAATATAGGAGGATATTAGAAATGTCAGTCACATAGAAATAATTGGCTGATGCTAATTACACATAAAGCCCATTTTTTTGACTTCAGCATATTCTAAAGATGTTATGGAGGAATTGAAAAAAAAACAACCAAACCAAACCCAAAGAAAAATCAAAACAAAACAAAAATAAACAAACCAGATGAAACACAGACTGAAAATTATATATTTTTCACACAAATATGTTTACAAATTACACCTAGGCAGGTTGTGAAAAGCAAGCACATATTCATATTTCTGAAGAGGTTTTGCAAAAGAAATTTGATTAATTTTAAGAAACATTAATATGATATATACAAAGTGTAAAAACAAAAAGACACGAACTCTACTACTAAACCAAGAAATGTCCGTTATCAGATGTGGTCTATTTCTGAGCCCTTAGAAAGCTTATCAGTTTACTTAGACAAAACCAGGTAAGGATTAAAGCACTCCTGTTTGCTTTAGTCCTAACATCTGAATTATGTAAGCAAATTTATTGCTTTATTCAGAAGTACCCAGTGCCCATCCCAATATAATCATATACCGGATTAAAGTTTTAAGAGATTAAAGTGTCATCATCATCAATATGCAGAAAGAAGTCAGTTGACTGTTTTTATATCATGGACCTGTCTATAGTGAAAGTACAGCTCAGTGATTTGCCTGTATTGGTAGAGTTACAGTGGTTAACCTGAAAAGTGCAGTTGATAGAGCCTTTCCTAGTTCCAAAATTTCTTGAAAAATATTTGGATGCCAACGTTTACTCATTACAGGAGAAACATTCTCAAGTAGCCCAAAATCTTATTTTAATTTACAGTGGTGTTTAGCAAATAATTTCCTAAGGTGTTACGGGTTAATTTGAGTGAACTCTGATTTTTAAAATAGTACCAACACATAAGTGTTTCTTCATATATACAGGTAGAAGAAGTAGAAAACTGAGAAACTTAGAACTTACAATTTTTATTTTCAGTGTGCTATTATCAGAAAAAAAAAAATTGCACTTTGTGCAATATATAAAATTTTGAGATATGTATTTCTGAAAATGCTATAGTAATTTAAAGCACACCACAGTATAACTTTAGTTTTCAATCAAAAGCATCAACAAAATAGTGAGAGGAGAAAAAACAACATTAATGTACTAGAAAGTATATCAAACTATCATTTAAGATAGTAATACAGATATATCAGTCCTACAAAGTAAATGCAACACACTGAAATGGTTTAATCTCATGTTGAAACAAAGAATATGCTACACATGATTTATTTTTCTTCAGTCTTCCCCCTTTCCTAACTCTCAATTTCTCTCCCCGCTTTACCTTTCTCCTAAAGCGTAAGGTAAGGCTGTAAACCTGTGAATTTCAGGAATTATAAAGGTCATTAGTGTTGCAGTTATAATAGCTGACATGGGACAGGATAAAGTATACTAAGTACAGACTTCCAAGGTGACAATGTGAAAGGTGTATAGGTACTGTTTGTTGATCCCATGGAGTTGGAGCAATATACTCTTTTTGCCAAATGAAAGAAAAGTATAAAAAAACCAGATAAAACTAACAAGTGTAGAATATAAACAGCATTAAATTTAAAACTTTTAGACCCTTATCATAATCATACAATAACACATAAAAGTCTAGACAATTCAATTTCATTCAGTTTCTGCAAAGGAAGGACATAGACAAATTTACAAGGTTTTTTAGTTTATTTGGGTTTTCTAATTATTACAAAATGCAAGTGGAATCAGGTCTTATATTTTTTTTCCCACTGTTCATTGTCTTATTATTGCACACCACCAAAGAGATTGGCCTCCTCTACTTGACACGCGTGTATAGACATTGATAAGATCCACTCTCAGTCTTCTCCTCTCTATATTTGTAGAAGTCTTGCAATATCCAAGCTTTGCCTTTATTTGCTATACTCAAATTTTGAACCCAAACCCTATAATGATGAACCATGATATCTCTTTCTAGGACTGCAGTTTTTGCTTCAGTAGTAATTCCTGTCACTCAGTAGGAACTCAACCTGTATACTCCTTTCCTTCATGATTATGCCTTCATATTTATTTCCAATTATAGAAATTGTTTTTCTACTGTAATTAAATGTTACATTTTTCATCTCTTTCATCTCTACATCTCTTAAGTAGAAAATAACACTCATAAGCTGCCCAGTTCTACAGAATCTCTTTTTCTGGAGCAGTGGTGTTTGCACCTCTGCCTGGCACATGATGCTGCTGGTCAAGTCAGTAGTAAGTGGATAAGAAAACTGCAGCTATTAATATATCTGGATTTACACAGCAGCCTGCAGTGACAAAAAGCCCATGTGGATGACACCTAAGGGACATCATACATCCTGATTTTACTGGAGAAAACTGGGAAGAGGATGCTGTAGCTGGGCAACATAGCAAAACTCACTTTTTTGTGAGTTTGAGCACAGTTCAATTGCTTCTTTAAGAGCCCTGGAAAAGATTGTCACCACAAATCAATTATTTGAAAGCTTTCTTCCAATATTGTTAGAGGTTGCCAAATGTATGTCCTTGGACAAAGTCAGATCTCTCCACAAGCAGGCAGGGGCACACACATAAATCACAAGACTTTGTTACTAGATGTCAGCACTATCTGTGTATTCATTCTCAAGCTTCAGGATATCCTTAAAGATTATTTGAATTGTATGCCCTTACAGAGAGAAAAAAGGAGAGCACTATGTTGTTCAGAACAGCTGTGGATCAGGACATAAATATGTGTGTATTTGCACATTAGAAAACAGATATGCATAACAAGAATGTCAATGACTACAGTGACTGAAACAAAATCCACAAGATTTTTGTATAATAATAACAATTATTTTAAAGGTCAGTTATAATAAACAAAAATTATTTCCATGATAAGTGTTCTTGATAAAATCACAGGTGTATCTAAATAGGAAAATCACAGAAAAACTAAAAATAACCCAACAATTATTAAGATTGATGTCCTGTGGAAACAAACAATCACATTTAAAATGTCAGGTATTCATTTAAAATTAATTTCTAGTGAGAATTTAAAGAAAATTGTGGCTTGAGAAAATATTGAAGAAACCAGCTTCAGCATTTCTAGAACAGAATGTGTGTGCTTTTACATTAGAACAGATTCTCAACATGAGTTGAGTACTCTTCAGGAAGAAAGGAGTTCAAGAAGGAAGGGATTCAAGAATTCAAGAAGGGATTAATTCAGGAATTCAGGAAGGAATGCCTACACTTGATCATCAGGTTTCCTGCATATTATATAGAAATTAGTATTTTCTCTATGTAGGAAGCATTAGGTTAGATAGAAATAATGAAGTCCTCAAATAATGTTTCCAAATTCGCAGCTTTCAGAAGAGCTAGCTAAATGCTGTGGTGGTCTGGAAAATGCATCTTGTATTGAGACAGATAAGATTGAATTGTAACAGAAGTAAGTGAAAACAAAACAGATTTTATGTTGCAGAGTTTCTCAGAAAACCATAAGAAGAGCTGCTTAAAAGGCAAAATCAGATGTAAAATACAAAATAAGGTGCAAATTCTTCACAGCATAATTAAATTTTGGCATAATTTAAGAAGGAATATGATAGACTCTTCAACTGTAGTGCTTTACTTAAGGCTACACGTCTTTCTAAATCATACGCTCTAACGCCACATGAAGTTACAAGCTTTATGTGAAACTTACTGGGTGGAGTTCCTTGGCCTGTGTCATGCAAGAGGTGAAACAGATTCCCATAATAACGATCTCATTCATCAGTTCTACAAATATATCAAAATAAAATCATTAACTTCTCTGTTATGTCAGAGTTATATTTTCAAACTCTCCCTTTTACCTATCACCTGATCCTTATTTATTTACTTATTTGTTTATTCAGATTTTTTATTTTTTTTACCTCATGGCTATCTCTTTTGGAACTTCATTGTACAGAGCAGTCATTAATTGTGATGCAAATGCCAATGTTTCCATGGAAACTCCTGTCCACTACAGAATACACTAGAGCAATTTTTGAACCATTCGTCCATTTGATTAATTATGTCTTTGTGATGAAGGCGGCTTGGCTTGATTGTCTCATCATATATTAGAGAAGCTACTGCTCTAACAAATGGAGCTATTGTTTAGAATCTATTCATCCTGGTACATCCCTGAGAGCTGATAGACATTTCAACAAAATGACTGTCCCTTAATGAGCTGCAGCTTGTCAGAATTGTTTAAGTCTTCATGCTAGGCACAGACCACTGTCATGACAGCTTCAGTTATTATAGCAATGACTAAGATGTCTATAAAAGAGTCTATAGAAGGGAATGACCCTGGGTTTGATATCACATGGGTTCTAATTATCAGCTATATCTATACTATATGATAGATTCATAATAGATTCCAAAGCTTTAAGACAATTTTCTGGTGAAGCAGTTGTTCAGGCATGAAGAAAGAAGAGATAAATTACTTTCTCTAACCTCTGTAGCTGTTGAGTTTTTATTGAAAACAAAAAACAAAACCACAAAACAAACCAAAAATTTCTCACAGAAAATATGAGCAGTTTTGTTTGCTGATAAATCAGACAGTGCAGTTTTCAGTACTGAGATAATTTCCATCTCTATTATATTTTTGAAATATTAATACTACCTATTAGCAGTCCTGAAAATCTGTGAAGAATATGAAATAATTGCAATTCAATATATGCAGCCTAAAAGGAAAATACACTTTTTTCCTAGTAGATGATTACCTAAATCTACACAGAATTTGTTCTGGTCCTTGCCCTGCCAGCTCCCATCAGCTTTTTTTTCAGTTTTAGCGGACATGTCTGTCACTATGTTGTTTACATTAGTAAATATCCAGCTCTGAAATGTAATCAGCTTTCTGATCCTTTGGTGGCATGAGATTATGCCAGACACATACCGACTTATTTCTAGCAAAAATGTTTCGCATATTTTGAACAATAATAAGAAAAATATTAGAATTCTGTATTATTTTTTACAATGCCCTACAATTTCACCTAGAGGTGTGCACTTCTTAAAGAAGAAAACACAAAGCCAGTTGGTTGGTCAGCAGAACAAGCATCATGCTGTTTCTAACCAGAAGCTAATTATGAAAATCAAG
Organism: Dryobates pubescens; assembly: GCF_014839835.1. Lineage (NCBI taxonomy): Eukaryota > Metazoa > Chordata > Aves > Piciformes > Picidae > Dryobates > Dryobates pubescens. The sequence continues at coordinate 44,229,410 of NC_071657.1, read as the reverse complement.
ATGGGCCTTCTATATATTTTTAAACTGTAGGTTTACAATTTCCATTCTTAGATGTTCCATTCAGTGAACGATCATGAAGAGTCACTATATATGATATTTGCTTTAAATATTTCTCAGTGTAGAATCAGTTATTAAGCTGTGCCCCTCATGATCACAGATGGAAGTCAGCACCCTGTAGCTACCAACAGCCACATTTAATCAGTTAATAACTGTGGATTAAACTTAATTCAGATTAATTTGTATTAGTATAGAATTTGTAACTCAATTGCTTTCATATTAATTTACATGTTGTCTAGACATGACATCATATTGACTCTTTGTTTGGTCCAAACACTAATTATAAAGCATGTAGCTAATGGATGCAAAACTTGCAGTTTCAAAACAAAATAGGATTTCTGTCTACACTGTACTGAGGACAGTTCAATATTGCATTTAAGAGTTGCAGGCTTAGCATTGCCTGAGAATAGCAGTTCTTCATTTGCACTTCTACCTCCTTAAACAAAGCCTGTTGTTCCTATGTGAAGAATGTGGCTGTTGAGAAATGAAGTTGCTATCATCCATCAAAAATTGTTAGCCTCAAACTCTTCTGGGAAAAGTCCAATGCGGAAAATAAAAGGGTTAAGAAAATTCCCAAACAATCCAAAACAAACAAGAAGAGCAAGAAAAAAAAAACCCGGCCTGATAACAATAATAACTGTTGTGTTGCAAATTGGACAGGAACACTGTCAAGGTTATTTTATCATTTAGAATTGTATCAATTTTGTGGGGCCCTATCACAAAAAGGAGCTCAGTTATCACTTCTTCTTACAGTATTTGGCTGATTTATTTTCAAACTACAGTTCCAAATAATAGAATGCCTTCTCAGCATTATGCATATTGGTTTTCAGTTATTTTGCTTTATTAAGATTTTGGGGTTTTATATCTACATATAGCATCCAAGATTGTTAAAGATATGTTTGACAGACAAGATGCATCATACTCAGTATTACACATATTAGTGACATATTATTTAATTAAAAAAATTTTAAAAAGAGTGAGAAAAAAAGAAAAAGAGTCGGGTTTCATTACCTTGACATTTTCACCAACAATATTGCTAATAGTAAGAAAAACATACATGATTTCTATTGCCCTCAAAATTGTATCATCTTTCTTTACATTTTAGTTTGTAGTTCCTCTACTAAAAACTTACTAAAAACTCTACTAAAAACCTCAACTTAACACTTCAAACAAACATCACAAAATAACTCAGAACAAGAGTTTGAATTGGAAAAAATGAAAAAAAAAGGAAAATTATATTTATGTTTAAAAATAGGTCTGAAAAGTTTTATAAACTCTAGGAGAAGCTGCTATTCAGGCATTTTGATTTGCTGGATAAATAATACTTGACCTGCTCATCTGTGATATAGTAGTGTCACCTAGTGGCATAGACTGTCCCTCACCTAACACTGTTGTTCCTAGGCTATTTATACCAGATCTCCTCCCATCCATGCAAAAGCTCATTGCAGCATATGCTGCCCTTGTAACTGCAATAAATCATTCAGCAAAATGACAGGCACGTTTGCATGCATTATGATGGGGATACAAATTCAAAATAGCTTCCACAATAATGCTGAAGTTTTATGTCAGCAGCACAGCTGGCAGGCAGGATTCTGGCTTTGTACACACATAAACTGACTTTTGTACATGCATATTACACACACAGTAACTGAGGAGATGCACGTTAGGGTTGAGATATTTGAACCCACAAAATCAAAGTATGTTTTAATTTATGTCTTGCTGTGACACACAACATGTTTTTAAAGTGAAGAATGGGTGAAGAGGACATGAAAGGTTTACAGTTGTAGGATATTTTATTTTCATAAATAAAATTACTAAATTAGTATCAACTAATGAAGTATTTGCAAAACTATAAAACTAGACTCTGAGACTAAAGAATACTAAACTATTTTAACTATTCATCTAACTGGAAAGTTATTTTTCAGATTTCTCACATGAAATACTGATTTTGCATCTAAAATGTTTATTTTAGCTATGATCCTCAAGAAATAAGATTCATAGTACAGACAGGTGAAAGTATATCATAGATAAGCTAAGCAAGTGTTAATTAAGCTTTTGTAAATTCATAATTACTCACAAGTGAGTAACAGAAAACACAAGAACTCAAAATTATTTTAATGAACATTTGCACTCAATGTTAATGTGACATAAAAAAAAATCAAAAGAAAATAAATTATTTGCATGAAAATAAGTTTGATTTCTTGGGCAACTTTAAAAATTGAAATAATCTTCAGCTTTGCATTGACATCATGGCCTGGAAATACATTTTGTTACGTTTTGGTGTCTTCATAAGACTTTGAATCAAGTTAATTCAAAAACTCCCAGATGTTCTCCAATCTCATTGTTAGGGGTATTGACAGAGGCAGGGATTCTTGATCAAGATGTGATAAGTTATACCCAGTGGTTAAGGCCAGGCTGAGGTCAGAAAATATATGTGGTACTAGCCAAAGGGAACAATAGACCAAAGGACAAAGCTAAGAACATTGCCTAATAGTAATTATCCTTGGAAGCCCAGGAATCATAAGAGAATCAGCAGGAAAGAAGGCACCACAAAGTGAGGAATAGCACTAAACATGCCACACAGTGGAATTTTTTGATCCTGTCCAAACAAATACGTTAAAACCTAAAACCTAAACCCCTGAATAGGGCAGAGTTTGAATTATTTGCTCTAGTTGAGAGCAACTGGTGAGATACCCACACAGATGGGGATAACACTACACCAGTCAGACTCACAGGAACACACTTGGCCTCCTGGGAAACTGATCTTGGGGATAATTGTCTTGACTCATCTGCCAGGAATGTCCAAGATGTACCTTGCTTGCCTGTCAATACAAAATCTGAAGAGATCTATGAAAGTAATTTTTTTTTTTCTTTCTGGGAAATGTGAATCTCTATTGTAACTTTTGATGGGATAGAAAGATTTCATTTGTCTCACATTATTCTGGTCCATAAGACCTACATTTTGACAACATAGCCTTCTGTCTGCAGCCTGCAGTATCAGATTCCTCGGCTGGAGAAAGCTGAATGTCTGATGGCATACACACAAAAGACAAAGACAGTAATTTTGAAGCAACAGTACTGAAGTACATTGTTGGAGGGAGCATGAGGTATCTTCTCACTGTGAAAATACATAGACTTCCTATAACAAAGACTTGCAAAAGTTCGCTACAGAAGGGCTGCTTATAACCCTTTTTCAGTGACTTGCCATTATGCCAGTGGCAGCAAAAAGTTGAGTGAATGCTGAAACTTAGCCAAGACAATATTAGAACATTTCTGAACACTGAAATCAGTCTCCTCAGTTGTATCTCAGTGCCTCTGACACTGATATGAACACATATTTGATAATGCTGCCTTCAAGGGCAGAGGAACACAAAGGCACAGACAATCTTGAAGTGAAAGGGCTCTATGAGTTAAGCTTTGCAGGGTCCCTTTATCCAGGTTATATGCCACTCATGAGCTGGCACAGGGGAATGGTGTGGGGCAAAGCACATCTGACTGCAGCTAAGCACACGATGTCCCTTTTCTAACATGGTCAATAGCTCAAATCCTCTTTATTTAAGGGATAATAACACAGAGGTGAATAACTTTGGCAATAAAGGTTTTCTACCCTTCAGATACACACAGGAGTGAATCCCTGTCTTGCTGGATCTGCAGAGTATCGCTGTACCTCACAACACACAGTGAAATCCTTCAGGAAACTGGAGCTTCTCTCTGATGGGAAAATTCTGCACTGAGATATACCCAATGACTCAGTAAGGAAGGGTGGCTTTAGACTGCATTTCTAGGCTCTCCATCTGTGTATGTACAGGAAAATTGTGAGTACAGAATCTGAGATCTACCAGTGTACCATGATACAATTATATATTGACAAGAAAATTGTCAAGCAAACATTAAAACCCAAATACTTATATCCCTGTGGTTTTTGTTACATTTGGTAACTGAATCCTTCACAGATAGCTGTACTTGCTAGCTTTGCCCAGGTTGTTGCCTATTGTGTAACATGTTCAAATTCTCTTTTGGATGCCATTCTCTCAAGAAAAAGTGCTCTGACTATTTCTTTGTCAAGCCAGGGTGTAAAGAGATATGTTCATCTCCCTGATATAGTTTGAGACTGGGTTCCTTTAAGAAACTATGGAGAATACTTCCAAGAGGTCCAGAGTGTCGAGGGGTGGAAGGAAAGTGTAATCTTTTGTTATTTCATTCCCGCAGTACTGGCATCTCACATATAAAACTAGACTCATGGCCAGTTTCTCCCCCTTCTTCCTCTCTCTCTGTTCCTGAACACTGGTTCCGCCTTGCTCATGCTGCCAGTTTGTGTCTGGAGTAGCCTGGCTCACCCTAGAGCTGGTGAACTGTATTGGTACCTGTGTCACAGAAGTATGAGAGGTGCATAGCAAGGGAGTGTATTTTGAGGCCTGGTCAGGAAGAGAGTAACTGTGATATTAATAAGAAGAGCAGTAATAATAATCTTTAAGTTCCACTTAAGATGGGCAATGCTCAAGGAAGAGGTGAGTGAGCCATTCGGTAAATATTCTTTACTGAAGTACCTCCCTCAAGATGGGTTATTATGGAAACCGAATTGAGCATAATCTTCAAGTGTCTTAAGAACACAGTTGTAAACCTTTACCACCAGGAATGGAATGGGCTTGAAAAAATTGAAGTAAGCCCCAAACAATAGTGAACTGAATAACTGCTTTATAGGCAGAAGCCAAGTTTTGCAATGGAAAAAGCAAATCTGTCTTATGTGTGATCCTGGGGGCTACCCTTTTGGCAGCAAATGAACAGCACAACCAGGAATATGTTACCATAAACCAGATGGTGACAATTAATAAACAAAAGGACCAAATTATTGAGTTGTTACAGGATGTGGTGAAGACACTGCAGCTATGATTAGAGGAAGAGAAACTACATGCTAGTCTATTGCTAAACACTCTTAATGCGAAACTTCTGGAAGAGAGGGATGGGTGTTTTGCAGAGGCAAATGTAGCAATGCAGAAACGGGGCATAAGCCCCCAGTCTATTTACCATCAGGCTGTTAAAGGAACTAAAAGGGAAAATAAATAAATTAGATAAAATTGAAAACAGGCTTTAGCAGAACACTCCAAGGATCAGGAGACTTTAATTAAATATCGTAATAGGTGGTGGATTCTCTATACATTGGGCAATGGGCTAAAATGCCCCAAGAATGGAAATTTGCATTATGACACCTTATTGCAGTTAATGCTTTTTTTGATAACTGTCTGTTGAAACAGTTTGTAGGCATGTGGTAACTTGGTTTGTGTTATGAGGATGAGGAGCTGGCTTTGTCTGTGTGTGAGAGTTTGAATTTTTCTTTTTCCTTCTTTCCCAAGCAGTGAGAGTTGTTTTGACTCCTATCTCTCACCCTGCTGCTGGAGCAGGGAGAGATAGGGGTGTTGGTGCAGCAAGGTGGCTTGCTGACTGTTTTTTGAATACTAATTGACCTACTGTAACTGCAGTGTTAAGTTCTTAAGCATGGCACCTTCATTACTTTGTGGCCCTCATAGGGTATGTGTATCCCTTTGTACTGTTGCTTTTAGTATATTGTGTTGTATGATTTATGAATGGTATTGAAACTTGTGTGTTTCACCCTGAGAATGAAAGTAGACACATTTATAAAATTAGGTGGTTTATTTGTGGTCAGAAGGTCTGGGTAACCTTTCCATGGCGTATAGACACTGGGAGGGGTTGCCCAGGGAGGTCATGGATATCCCCTCCCTGGAAGTTTTAAGGCCAGGCTTTGGGCAACCTGATCTAGTGGAAAGTGTCTCTGCCTGTGGCAGGTGTTTGGAACTAGATGATCCTTGAAGTGTTTTCCAACCCTGCTGATTCTATGATTCTATGATATACACTGTTCTAAGTGCAGATCTTGGCCTGAATGGGATAACATATATAAGTTTGGGGAAATAATTGCACTATGGCATGGATGGTAACATACGACACAAAATCAGTAAAATAGGAGGAAGTCTAATATGTTTTTCACTTTCCAAGATCCTTTAGAATGGTGGTATGAGTGTGGCATAAATCTTCCCTTCCAAGAACCCTGCATACTGGTTATAAAAGAAGCAATCATGTTAAGAGGACCCTTTAAGGTAATAAAGGCAGTACTACCTGGAACATCCCCTCCAGAAGGAGTGACACAGCGTGCAACTGTTTGAAAATGATGTGCCCAAAATGATCATTATTGTACTATTTTCCAAGTGATCAAGGACAGCCCAAAGGTGTTCCCCATACTGAAAGAGGCCACACTTGAAAAGTCAGATGGCCCTCTGCCCTCAACAGTTCAAATTGCACCACCTTTTTCTGAGGACCTTGAGAACGCTTGGTCTACAGATACCTCAGCAAAACATGAAGGGAAACCATGGAAATTCAGGGAACTAGCCTTACAGTTTAATACTCAAGAGAAAATCACAAAGAGAGAGGGGAGTGCTCAGACTCAAGAATTAATAGCTGTCTGGAGTGTGTTTAGTTGGAAAGCAGAAACAAAGGATCTGGTATTCACCTACATTGACTCATTTGCTGTCTTTAAAGGTTGTGCTTCGTGGCTCCCATTTTGGGAACAGCACAACTGAGAGGTAAAGAAATATTTAATATACCAAGAAAAAGGAAACCTTGCTTTGGGATGGATAGCTTCACACCACTAGACCAATGCTCCAATTAGTCACTGGAATAATGCATTTGATGAATTGGCTAGATTAGCCTCAGTAACTGTGGAAGTCATAGAAGAAAAGTGGGATAGGTTGCTGGAATGGTTACCTATCAAGCGAGATCACACAGGTACACAGGGAAGCTGTAAGCAAATGATGGCCAGTAACAAAGGAAGCCAGTTGTACCTGCATCTCTGAGTGTGAGCAATGCTGTGTTTGTCTAGATAGGCACCCTTTAGGGCAAGCTGACTTACACCTTCAAGATGGTAAGGCCATTTGGGAGGCCTGGCAGGTTGTTTACATAGGACATTTATGAAGGTCAGAAGGGAATCAGTATGTGTTGGTTGGGGTGGAAGTAGTATCTGATCTAGTCCAGGCAGAGGCTTCTTCATGAGCAACTGATAACAACACCATGGAGGTTCTAAAAATATGGTCTGTCAGACAATGGTTCTCATTTTAGAGCAGCAATAGTCCAAGACTGGGCTAAAGATGAAGGAATTCAGTGGGTACTCCACACTCCATACTATCCTCAGGCAAATGGCATAATAGAAAGAACAAATGGCCTATTAAAAAGATTTTTGAATCCACATGAAGGTCAGGACACTTGTGGGATGCAGTCAAGTGTGTAAATGACCATTGGGGTATCAGGGGATGCCCTAAGCTTACAGCTTTCTGCCCAAACCCAAAAAGTCTGGTTCCTATGGCTAACAGACCATGTCAGAGGTTACTGCTAGATGCGAATGCTTTGAACTGAACGTTAGTGAGTGGAAATCACAATGGAGATACATGGTGTCTGTTGTTTGTAACAAGGTTGGGTTCTGGCAGACTACTGCTGCTGGACTGGTTCCTAGGCTGGTCTGGATGGTGACGCTGGGTGGCAATCCTCTCTCCATGGCAGTGGAGAGGAGATGGAAGCTAGGCTCAGCTGGTGGGCAGTTTCCCTCCAGATGACAGGAAGCGGTCCTGCAGGACCAGGCTGGCAGGGCTGGTAGGGCTGGTGGGGCTGGTCCCAGGACAGGGTCAGCCCTCACAGAGTTGGTCCTCACAGAATTGGCTCACATGGTAGGGCGAGGTGACAGTTCCAGATAGGCAGGCTCGGAGGCTTCCAATCTGGCATGACAGCAGGTGGACCTGCTGCTGGACCCAGAAGGGTCAGCCCTGCTGAAAGGGGTTTCAGGGCATGGACAGTGCTCTAGGTTTCCCTGAGGTTTACAGGGTGTGGAGCAGCACAAGTGGTGGCTCCTCTCCTGCAATAGCAGGGCTACACAGGCATGTGATCCTGCTTTCTGATCTGACACACAAGGTTGTGTCACTCTCGTCGATCTGCTGCTTGAGGCTAATGCAGACGTGTGGACTGACAGACTCAGCTAAGTCCCTTCTTCCCAGCAACTGGGCATATCTTACCCTTGGGGGTCCAGTCCTCTTGAGACACGGTGGGCTCTCTCAGTCGATGAGACTGGCAGTATGATGCTGGAGCTTCTCAGGCTCAGCGAAGGTCCCTCCTCTGGAGATATTCTCAGGGCTAAGGTTCAACAAGCCTGCCTGGATGCGACTTCTCGTCGTGCAGAGGCTACTAGTTTGCTTGCATATATGAGAGAGAAGACTTAGTAGCAATAAGCTAAATGGCAGAAGCTATGGCACAAACTTTGTCCTCTCTCGAGCAAGGAGAGAGAGCAAAGTGAAAGAGGGGGCAACTTGTTTACTAACTGGTGTAATACCTATAGGATCCTCGAGGCTGGATTTGACCAATGGGCACTTTTGTAAACAACTGGAAGCTAGAATTATGCTCATTCTTGGTATCCCATGCACTGGGTGCATTCAGTGATCTGTGCTGGCCTGGCTAATGCCTTGGCTTTTGTTTCCCTCATGAAAGAGGGAAAACTGGTCCACATGCTGGGACGAGATTCAATATCTGTGCCTTCACCACAATATGGCAAGTGGTTCCACCAATGTAGTAACAGGACACATTATTTCAATTATCAACTCTCGACTCTTCCTGGGGTGAAAAATACAATTTGTCCTCACAGTTATTTGAATGTCTGGAACATGAGTGGGCCAAACTTTGGCCAAAGCAACTGTCCTGTCACAGAACCCTCTTGGAATGTAACCATGGCTATAGAAGGAATGTTAGCTTGGCCTGATTTTTTCCTACATAAAGGAAATCAAACAATTCTTTTGAAGAGGTACGCAGCAATAACATGTTTTTATATCTTTTTGATCCTAGTTTCGATCCTCTAAAATTTCCTCACTACTATCATAGTATAGTATCATAGAATCAGTCAGGGCTGGAAGAGACCATAAGGGTCATCTAGTTCCAACCCCCCTGCTATGGGCAGGGACACCTGACACTAGGTCAGGCTGGCCAGCGCCTCATCCAGCCTGGTCTTAAACACCTCCAGGGATGGTGACCCAGCCACCTCCCTGGGGGGACAACCCATTCCAGGGCTTCACCTCTCTCACAGTGAAGACCTTCTTCCTCACGTCCAGCCTGAATCTCCCCACCTCCAGCTTCATTCCATTCCCCCTAGTCCTATCACTACCTGATAGCCTGAGAAGTCCCTCCCCAGCCTTCTTGGAGGCCCCCTTCAGATACTGGAAGGCCACAATTAGGCCACCTTGGAGCCTTCTTTTCTCCAGACTGAACAGCTCCAACTCTTTCAGTGTGTTCTCGTAGGAGAGGTGCTCCAGCCCTCTGATCATCCTCGTGTAGTGAAGGATGCTTATGGTCAGGATGGTGCCCCAAACATTTCTGGAACATACTCTACTTACACCATATTTGGTAGGTGTTACTCCATTGGTTAACCTTGCGTTAGCAACAGAATGCTCATTGGGCCAGTATTCACTGGGGCAAATGGTAAATAGAGGTCGTTTGGTTGATGAGCACACACATCGCGTTGGAGCCTGTGAGTGTGTGCGTGCCAGTGCTGCCGTAGTCCACCTTGCCCGAGACTCAAGCCAGTGCCCCAAGAGACCTCACGCTCTTTTGCCACCGTCACCAAGCTGCGTGCGGTGCCGTGGACAGTATCCCGTGGGATCAACCACGACGCGATCCATTGTTGGAGGAGGAGCGCCAGCAGCCCGTGTGAGCCAGCGTCGCTGACCTGCCACAGCCCCCCTCGAGCGGGAGCCCTTTGTGTCCTGGGAGGAGCAGCAGCCACGCGGTGCAGCCACGCGGCCAGCGCCATTTCCTGTCTCCGTCTTACGACACATCCGTGCCATGTTTCTGGACTATAAATATTATTAAGGAGAGATCTCACGAAGTCCTCAGCTTGTAAGTCAAGCCTTTCTTTATAGTTTCCAGTTGAGGTAGCGTTTGGATTTCTCCGAGTGGAGGGTTGCCAGTCACCGACCAACCCCTCCCCCCGCCGCTTTCTGAATTAGTTTCGATTTTAGGTTCTGTGAATTGTTTTATTCAATTGCCCACATTTAAACATTCTGTAAATATAGTTTCACTAACCAGATATTGATACCTGTGAAGGGTGACTGTAAATACCCCGTTATAGAGTTTATAAATAAATTTAACATATATTTTCATTGGTGTATCTGCCGCTCATTTTCTGAGGGCATATTCACGACACCTCGTGGCCCTTCTCTGGACACATTCCAGCATGTCCATATCCCTCTTGTAATAGGGGCTCCAGAACTGGACGCAGTACTCCAGGTGGGGTCTCACCAGAGCTGAGTAGAGGAGAATCGTCTCCCTTGACCTGCTGGCCACACTTCTCTTGATGCAGCCCAGGACCTGATTGGCTTTCCGGGCTGCAAGTGCACAATAAGAGCTCATGTTGAGCTTCTCGTCCACCAGCACCCCCAAGTCTCTCTCCTCAAGGCTGCTTTCCAGCCAGTCACTGCCCAGCCTGTATTTGTGCCTGGGATTGCCTCGACCCAGCTGCAGGACCCTGCACTTGGTCTTGGTGAACCTTAGGAGCTGATCAGCTGGAGGGTAGAGAACCTTTGCAGAGGGACCTTGACAGGCTGGACAGATGGACAGAATCCAACGACATGAGATTTAACACATCCAAGTGCCAGGTTCTGCACATTGGCCACGGCAAATAAGATGTTCATAAATATGACCAAATTAAACTCTTAAACATGTGACATTTAAATGGATTTCACAGTGGGCCAAAATGCGCTTTCCCCTAATTTCATCAACACGGAAAAAATAATCTCAGTATTGCAAATTTTGTTGGTGTTTAAAGAGAGTACATAGCCCATATATATATATATATGGGCCATTTATCTTTATCTGTGAATAAGAAAAATGCATTATATATATATAACATGTGTAACCTGTCATACTTTTTCTGAGGAATCTGAGTGGCAACTTCACTTGCAACTGTTCATGAAAAGTACTGTCACTGCTTTCCACTCTGATGTTGCAAAAAGGTGTTACAGGAAAAATAATCTGTATGAATGTGCCTCATTTTCTCCAATCTAATTTCCTGCTTTCAAATTCAATATATGACCAGCCTAACCAAAGAAATCATGTGCGATTTACATCTAATAGTAAATTAGTAGTTTGACTGGTTTTCAAACAAATGGTCAATGAATGATAAGATTGAATGAACCATTCCTTTACAGTTTTGGAAAGGGAAGCAAAAGACCAGCGTCCGTGTTTGGAATTCCTTTCCACTAGCAAGTACAACAATATGAGAAAAGGCTTCAAATGGCCTTCACCAGAAACTGGCAGACAGAGGAGCCTTTTCTTACATCTTTCTCTGTAAAATATCTAAGTATGTTATCACTTCCCTATAGCTCTCAATGTCAATTTTGATTGCTAATATGTTATCTTGGCAGAAAGATAAACCAACCTTAATCCTTAAAATTTCATGTTTTTTCAGTGCACACCTTTCTAGTGCTGTGTCAATATACTAGCCAACCAAGATGCATTTCATGTCATTTAATAAAGTATAGTAATTAAATGAGCTGTTCTCACGGCAGAAATGTTAGGAATTAATCAATAATAACTTTGCTTTCCTTATTTTAATGTATCACTTGCCCATATAATTTCTTGCAGCCCATGGCTTGGATGGGAGCACACTGCGATGGGTTAGGAAGTAGCTGGAGGGCCGAGCCCAGAGAGTGGTGCTGAATGGTGCCACATCCAGCTGGCGGCCAGTCATCAGTGGCATCCCCCAGGGATCAGTGCTGGGCCCCATGCTCTTTAACATCTTTCTTGATGATCTGGATGAGGGCATTGAGTCCATCATCAGTAAATTTGCTGATGACACCAAGCTGGGGGCAGGAGTTGATCTGCTGGAGGATAGAGAGGCTCTGCAGAGGGACCTTGACAGGCTGGACAGATGGGCAGAGTCCAACGGCATGAGATTTAACACATCTAAGTGCCAGGTTATGCACATTGGTCACAACAACCCCATGCTGAGCTACAGGCTGGGGTCAGAGTGGCTGGAGAGCGGCCAGGTGGAGAGGGACCTAGGGGTGCTGGTCGATGGTAGACTGAACATGAGCCTGCAGTGTGCCCAGGCAGCCAGGAGGGCCAATGGCATCCTGGCCTGCATCAGGAACAGTGTGGCCAGCAGGAGCAGGGATGTCATTCTGCCCCTGTACACTGCACTGGTTAGGCCACACCTTGAGTCCTGTGTCCAGTTCTGGGCCCCTCAGTTTAGGAAGGATGTTGACTTGCTGCAGCGTGTCCAGAGAAGGGCAACGAAGTTGGTGAGGGGCTTGGAACACAAGACCTATGAGGAGAAACTGAGAGAGCTGGGGTTGCTTAGCCTGGAGGAGACTCAGGGGTGACCTTATTGCTGTCTACAACTACCTGAAGGGGGTTTGTAGTCAGGCAGGGGTTGGTCTCTTCTCACAGGCAGCCAGCACCAGAATAAGAGGACACAGTCTCAGGCTGCACCAGGGGAGGTTTAGGCTGGAGGTTAGGAGGAAGTTTTACACAGAAAGAGTGATTGCCCATTGGAATGGGCTGCCCGAGGAGGTGGTGGGGTCGCTGTCACTGGGGGTGTTCAGGGCGAGGCTTGACAAGATGCTTGGTTGCATGGTTTATTTGATTGGGTGACGTTGGATGATAGGTTGGACACGATGATCTTGAAGGTCTCTTCCAACCTGGTTTATTCTATTCTATTCTATTCTTTTCTATTCTATTTTTAAAGGAATGTTACCTACATTGAAATCAGGAGGTTCTAGCAGAGCAAATATTTATATTGATAGTAGTGATGTCAAGGCATAGCCAGCACTGAACTATAGATTTTTTATTTTTCTTTTAATTTTTTCCATAGGGAGCATAGTATAATATAATTAATGCAGCATAAAATATCTTGGTTTACATATTTTGTTCAGACTTCAGCTGTTCAAATTTAAAGTGTCTATGTTGATGGTCTGCCTCAGGCTGACCTTTTCCCAGTGACAGCAAAACCAGATCAGACATTTCTCAAAGTTAGGAAACTTTCACTCCCAGTTTAGGCAGTGTTAGGTTTCCCTTGAAACAGTAAGATGCTCATGTTTGGAAAAAGACTCATGTGTACTTCAGAAAGTCACATGGGCATTAACACTAGCCACATATAATTTTTTATCTCTTAAATAGCTTAAAATACAGTATCTTCCCCAGAATTTCTTCTTCTAATTGGAGTCCATCCTAGTGATGTATTTTTTAAACTTCTCATGTAAGCAGGTAGTTTAAAAAAAAAAAAAGACCTTCCTGCCTAGTAATTTTTCTGTCAAAAGTGGACTATCAAGGAAATTTTCATCAGTTCCCTGATAAGTAGCATTTCCTATCCCAACACAGGGTTTTGATTTTTTAGATTTACCATTATTATGAAAATTTATTGTATTTTCTGTGTAAAATATATGTTCCATGAAATTTGCAGAGATCACTCTTCAGAAATCTCTTGCCTTCTGTGAACGTAGTAGTGTGATTTACACTAAGTGAAGGTGAATCCCAGATGCTAAAATATCTGCTGATGAATAAACATTTTTTTTTTGCTATAAATAAACAAATGCATTACTAGAAAGAAGCAGACAAAAAACCCAAATAATAACTCATGCTACCTTGAACTGATACAACACATACCAGAAAAGAGCAGGAGCATTTTCTTGGAACCTGCAGAAGATCAGAAATGGAAATAAAAGCAACTCAGTTTTAAACCCTGGAAAACAAGGGAATCAAGAACGCCTCTCAAAACATTAACACAATGTACATTCATGTCATTTTTTTTCCCACTGAAGGACAACAACAAATTAAAGAGGACATGAAGATTAAAAAAATGCAAAAGGAAGGGGGAGGGGAAGGGGGAGGGGGAGGGGGAGGGGGAGGGGGAGGGGGAGGGGGGAGGGGGAGGGGAAGGGGGAGGGGAAGGGGAAGGGGAAGGGGAAGGGAAGGGAAGGGAAGGGAAGGGAAGGGAAGGGAAGGGAAGGGAAGGGAAGGGAAGGGAAGGGAAGGGAAGGGAAGGGAAGGGAAGGGAAGGGAAGGGAAGGGAAGGGAAGGGAAGGGAAGGGAAGGGAAGGGAAGGGAAGGGAAGGGAAGGGAAGGGAAGGGAAGGGAAGGGAAGGGAAGGGAAGGGAAGGGAAGGGAAGGGAAGGGAAGGGAAGGGAAGGGAAGGGAAGGGAAGGGAAGGGAAGGGAAGGGAAGGGAAGGGAAGGGAAAATGAGGAAACATCACAGTTAAACACTGAGGAAATATATTGGTGAACTGGTCAGTTCAACAATTGTTTGGCATAGAGCAACTTGGCACAATGGATTTTAAAAACCTCAGAGGCTGTCAGGCATCCAGACTGCATCTTGTCTACTAAGAAACAAGAGCCCTTCCAAACAAAATTTGTAGAGCTTTCCTGAGCAATGATTCTCTAAAGCAGAAGCAACTCATACTGTGGATTCCACTTTAGTAGGCAAGACGCTCTGTTTTTTACCTTATGCCAGCTGTAGAAGAACTTGAAGTTGCACTTGTCACTGACTGGCATTGTCTTCACAGATACTGCCAATGAAAATAATAGAAAATACTAGAAAATAAACAGAATTTCAAGAAGCTACAGTCTCAAATGACTCTACAATCCCACTCATTATAAAGCTATCTGAATAGGTTCAGCTAGGCTTTAAATTTCTTAGGAAGCATAGACATGTGCTAACATTTCCCCATATATATTTATTTAAAAGAAAACCCAAATCCTAATTTCTCAGGAAGCTGGAAGGTTGTATTTGGAATCATCTCAAAAAATAATAATTTGATGGAAGAAATCAGTGGGTTAATGCAATCACTATCAAGGAAATCACTAAAGCTCCACTGCATGTACTCAAGGAGACAGTAGATGTTAAGTGAGAAAATCTAATACATAAGTTGAGTTCTGTACCAAATGACCCAGAAGGTCCCTCCAACTATATGCTCTATGAACTGTGACAACTGTAATAAGTGGTGACACTTGTGGAATTCCTTCCTGTCATGAAGGATAAATTATTTTATAAAGGCTGTCACGCACAATACATCATCTACAGATTTTTTGAGTTCTTACTACACCTGTCATTTTGGAAAAAAGAAAAACAAATGGGGAGAAAGGGGAGGAAACCCAAAATAAAAAGTAATCTCCAAAAAAATTGGGGGAAAAAAGTGCAGATCTATTGGATCTAACAGAAATCAATTCTGAGGCACTTTACAAGTGCTGTTGTCTTTGTCATGTGTGTCTTCGGTGGTAAGAGAGTGGCTGGTACTATTTTGGAGTACCAAAATTTAGGAAAGAAAAGTTCTCCTATGATGAGGTGTAAAAGCAAATATTCTTGCTAAGACTTGACTCCTGCTAATCAAAAGGTAGAAGAAAGAACATTGGGTTAACACAGATTTTTGTTCATTTCTTACAACCAGCAAAAATGAATTCAGCAGCATTTTCAAAATATCAGCCCATTTTTCATACATAATTTCTAACACAATCTTCCAAAATGGAATAAACCTGATCTTACATGCACTCACATTTCATCTCAGTTATTCCAAATCTTCCTCTCCTACCCACAACCTACCCCATCCTATTCTGTTTTACATGAAGACTAAACGTCAGAGTTTGAAACACTTCTTAACATTTTCTCAGTTAGTTTTATGTCCATCACATACATGTGAAGAAATTGCATGTCTGGAATAAACAAAAGATTTCTTAGAAGTTGTACTGCAATGAAAATTCCTGCCTGACTAACATTTTTATTACAACTTCTGTTTCTATATGCTCACTTCATAGTGACAGACCATGTCATTCAAGACCAGATTAGATGGGCCTCTGAGCAATTTTGTAAAGCGGAAGGTGTCCACGTCAATCACAGGAGGGCTGGAACTAGTGAATCTTTAAGGTCTCTTCCATCCCAAATGATTCTATGATTCGTGAAGTAACGTGTTTCCCAAATTCATTAAGAAGAAGAACCCGTATAGCTAATGCTAGACATAAGGCCCGACTTGCCAAAATGTAGTAAAAAAACAAAGCACATAATGATTTATCATCATTCAATAAAACATGATTTACCTCCTGTTCTTCTTTGGTAAACTTACATTGACTGAGTAGATGAATTCTTTTTTAAAATACACTTTACCCTCACAAAATCTTTAAGAAGTAGAAGAATTATATAAAGCTGACAACAATTTATTTAAGCAGATCATGCACGTATAGCTGAAAAAAAAAATCATAAGAATAAAATAGAGAAAAGAATGTTTGCCTCCTTACTAAGTAAAAGTAATAAATATTTCATATTTCATAGTTGCCTCTGGCATACTAGCCACCAGTAAATATGGTATTGCTAATATGAAGAAAAACAAGAAGTACAAGTTAATTAGTTTATTTGATTGTATAGTCTACATTCAGAACACATAAAACCTGCAAACTGTTTGAGAATTTGATTTGGAAACAGAGATTAAATCAGGACTAGTGACAAATAATTTTAATAAACTAACAAATTATGTTTCCAGTACTTTAGGGAAAGGATGGTGTTCTGGAAATAATGGTTAGAATAATTCATCCATAATTTATTTCCACCCCTTTTTCCCCAGCATGTGCTTAGATAGAAGATTAAAAAAACAGTTACTAAGATATGTTCTTGAATTTCCTGGCAGCTGCCTTGGTGGAGTTTTTTTGTTTGCTTGTTTGTTTGGGGTATTTTTTTTGTTGTAGGTTTTGGTTTTGATTTTTTTTGTTGTTTGTTTTAATTTTTAATAAGGAAACTTCATTTTCAATTGGTAAAGACTCAGAAAAGTGTAAGAACTTCTAACTTTTCAATTGACAGGGGTTTAGCTCTTTCTCCATGTCTAACATTCCAATAATACTGGGCGGGGGGAATGTATTGTGTTCATCTCATTAAAGTAATGGTCATCATGAAAAATTCTTATGACTGAGACTTCGTTCTTTCTAAAGAGCAGGATACTGTATCCTCCATCTGGACAGAAATTATAGTATTTATTTATCTGTTTCATACTACACAGATATCGTGAAAAAGCAAACAATATATCTTAAAGAAAATGCCATAGGAAATATCAAGTGAAACTGAAGAACAGGTCTACACAGCTACACAGCAGTGAGAATCAGTTTCCTGTATTTCTGCTTTAAGAAACATCCATTTGATAACAGATAAATTTTGACCATTTAATTTAACTGAATGTCCAATGATTAGGGGAATAAAAGACCATGTAAGTCTTGATCTGTTTCTATTAAATGCTACTTCCTAATATGTTTCTGTATTTAAATAGTCTCTGTTCTTATTTTTAAGTTCTCATAACCATTTCTGCTTTTTCTGTTTATGAATTCTGCTATTAAGCTGTGATCAGCCAAGATGCTTGGGATGGATCTACCACATTCTTTCTGTATTAAGTGATCTTCAAAGAGTAAACTTAGAATGACTTTTGTAGGATGAGTAAACCGGCTTTCTGAAACAGTGTCCAAGAAATCTGAAAAGGGATTAACAAATATTTTGGAACTTAAAAAATGCCTAGGAATATAAAAATAAAAATTATACTCAAAATGAAGTATGTGTTTGTGGATGTTATTATTTGGCCCTGAAATGAAAATTAACTGACTGTGATTTACCTATGAAGATTAAAAACAGTACTATTCCAATAAGAGAAATCCAAACAAAACCAAGCAGGAACACTTGAGATTAAAAAAAAATAAAAATTTAAAATATAATTTTTAAAAATCATGTTTAGCATTAACATTCTGCAGCCACAAGTGGGCACCAAATCACCAATGCTGTCGTAGACTCCAAAAATCACTATTTATGCAAGTAGGGCTACCTAAGCCTTTACATTGGACCAAATACACAGCTTCAGTTCTATCTTTATTAAACATTTTTTAATACTACTTTTCTGTTGCAGATATTTTAAAAAAAAAAAAAAAAGACAATATTCAAGAAAAGTTAATCTATTTTTATTAGTAGCCCATGATGAGAATGGGAATTCCACAGGACTATCAAGGTATTTTCATCTTCAAATAAGAACCTGTAAAATGCTCCAGCAAAACACACCAGTCAGCCAAACCACACCTCTTATTATGCACCAGAAATGTGGCTGGCAAGCCATAGTCAGCGTATCTTTTATTTCTCCTTATTTCATTCATTCCTGCTTTCTCACTTACATTCCTCATGACTTCTAACCTCACATTTGTGTGCTGAAAAAGTTGATTAAAAAGTTAAGAACTTGATTAAAAAGTGAAAGGCTATTTATCTGCCGTTTAATTGGGGTATTGTCCCTTTTCTCTACCTTCGGCTCACAAGACAAATTTCTTGCTTTCTTCTGTTCCCTGGTTCTCTCGCTCTTCACATTTCTCTTGCTGTGCTTCACAACTGTGCCATTTCCCAGTCACATTATCTCTTATCATAATCAGAGACCAAGTACTCATGGTGAGTATCTACATGGAATTTCTTAATGAAAGATCATAATCCAAACATGCCTTCATAATCATTATGAGCCAGTGGGCAAGAAATATTCATCTTTCATTCCACAGTGGCATCTTCCGATATCACTCTATCCATTAGTTAAAGTACTTAGTATGACATGTTATTTTATTACTCTCTACTTATGTAATTAATCACATAATTGGTCTTTTCTTACCTAAACATTTCTATGATTCCATGCTTCTATGATAAGAGGTACTAATTTTATCTCTTCATCTCCTGCATTGTATGTCCAGATCTGACTCCTGTTTTTCTAGTAGTACATAACAAAAAGCCTTCATGGAAGCAAAACTGAGTCCTGGATCTTACATCTTTAGGCATTTCACTTTGCAACTGTTCATGTTCGTTCATAATTTTTCCCTATAAACCATCTTGAACTCCACAATAAAACACATTAGCTGTTTTTCTCCATTGTTTAACACTCATTAGCTGTCAATACATCTGTATAATTATTGTAACACTGCCAGGTGGAACATCTTATAAAAATAAAAGTGTCAGTTGAGGAATAATAAAGTAGAAGATATAAATAAAGCAACAGCAAAATGTTCAGATTAAACTGTCTTTGCTGGCAGTATCAAGTAGGTATTGCATGGTCAGTCATCTGCAGCATTCAGCACTCTCTTCAGGACTGTGTATCTGCAGGCAAAATGGATTAAGGTCTTAATATGTGGTAGAAACTATACACAATGCATTATTTCTCTGAAGCAAAATATGTCAGTATTTCATGTGATTAAACTCACATTTTTCAGTTGAACATGAACACATTATTGAAGCAGAAAATCCAGCACACAGTGATGGAACAGTTTCACTGCAGTGAGAGATCTGACATTAAGAAGTTTTACTGAGCTAAATATTTTTCTTTTTAATGACACACAGATACCTTCTGCAAACTTGTCGAAATTGTCCTCATGAAATTAATGTTTTAATTAATCTCACCATATGCAAAAAATTATATGAAGATATGTCATCTTTTTAATGGGATGTAATGTTATTTGCATTTCTACCTACCCTTTCAGGCATTTTAGATTATTTTTAAGCTTCTAAGAGAGTTTGCTATTTATGAGCTGCAGACTGATATTTGATAGCACACATGTATCTGTCAACATAATCCACCTATCACTTCAGTGTTTCACTCTGGGAAATAATCTTCTGTTCTAAGTCTATCAACCAGCTTGCTACATGAGCTATTCTACTCACTGGCAAACTGCTTCTAGGAGTTTATTTTAATTTTCCTTTTATGTTCCACGTCTTGTGAATAACATTCTGTGACATGAGAGTACATAATTGTGATGGTTGAACCCACACACATTAAAACAAAACATGGCTTTGAGAGTTGTCTTCAGCAAACCGTTGTACTGTTCAAACTTCTCTGCAGCTGGTGCACAGTAGGGAATGTGGAATATTCACTCAATGACATGCTCTTTGGCCCAGTTTTTCACAAGATTATTTTTGAAGTGACTTCTGTTGTCTGACTCAATCCTCTCTGGAGATATGTGTCTCCACAGGATTTGTCGCTCCAGACCAAGAATAGTGTTACATGCAGTTGCATGTGGAACTGGATAAGTTTCCAACCATACAGTGTTTGCCTCTATAATAGTAAGCACATATTACTTACCAGAATAAGAACGAGGTAGAGTGATATAGTCAATCTGCCAGGCCTCACATACTTGTACTTGGACCATCTGTCACCATACCACAAGGGCTTAATTCACTTTGCCTGCTTAATAGCAGCACAAATGTCACAGTCATGGATGACTTGTATGATAGCATCCATGGAAATGCCTATGGATCTGTCACAAGCCCATTGGTATGTTGCATCTTGATGTTCTGATGCATTGTGAGCCCACCGAGCTAAGAACATCTCACTTCGGAGTTTCCAGTCGAGATCAAAATAAGAGTCTGTGGCTACTTGAGAAACTCTTGCAGCTAGATCTGTCTGATGGTTGTGTTGTTGTGCCTATGTAGCTTTGCTCTTAGCAATATGAGCATTAATGTGTCTCACCTTCACTGGAATTCTCTTGACTCAATCAGCAATGTCCTGCCACAGATCATCAGCCCAAACAGGCTTTCCTTATCTCTGCCAAGCATTCTTTTTCCAGTCCTTTAGCCAACCCCATAGAGCATTGGCTACCATCCATGAGTCGGTGTAGAGATAAAGCTTTGGCCATCTCTCATGTTCAGCTATGTCAAGAGCTAGCTGGACAGCTTTTCCCTCTACAAATTGACTGGATTCACTTTCTCCATCTTTTGCCGCTGCAACTCGGTGTGTTGGATTTCACACTGCAGACTTCCACCTTCGCTTGTTTCTAACCAAACAACAGGAACTGTCTGTTAACAAAGCGTATTTCTTTTCATCATCAGAAAGGTCAATGTAAGGAGGAGTTTCCTAAGCATGAGTTACTCTCTCCTCGGGAGGTTTGGTACAGGTAGTGCCTTCAGGCCAACTTGCGATCACCTCCAACAGACCAGGTCTTTCAAGATTTCCCATTCAAGCTCTCTGTGTTATCAGAATCATCTACTTGGACTATGTGACATCTGTGGCATGATGTGGTGTATACCCTTTACCTTTAAGCATCGAATTCAAAACTGGCAATCTGGGAGTAAAGAGAAGGTATGATTCAGTTCAAATTACTTCAGAAGCATCTTTTACTGCCTCATATGCAGCTAGAATCTCTTTGTCTATTGGAGTATAATTTGCCTCTGAACCTCTGTAGACTCAATTCCAGAAACCAAGAGGATGTCCTCATGTCTCACCTGGAACTCTTTGCCACAAGCACCAGGTTGGACCATTGTCACTTACAGCCATGTACAAAATGTTCTTAATGTCTGGACCATCTCGGACAAGTCCCAGACCCATTGCTTGGACTACTTCTTGCTTTATCTGGTCAAAGGCTGCTTGTTGCTCAGGTTGCCCCTGGAAAATGTCACATAGTACAGAGGCTTCACAATCTGACTGTATCCAGGAATGTGCAGTCTCAAAAACCCCACTACACCCAAGAAACATAGAGTTTCTTGCTTGTTCATGGGATTTGCCATGGTAGAGACTCTGTTTAACACATCCACTGGAATGTGTTGGTGTCCATCCTGCCACTGCACCCCCAGAAACTGGTTCTCTCTGGCAGGTCCCTTCACCTTGTCTCACTTAATGGCAAAACCTGCTTTCCAGAGAATGTCCATGATTTTATTACCTTTCTCAAAGACTTCTTCAACAGTTTTACCCCAGAGGATGATATCATCAATGAACTGGATGTGTTCTGGAGCACCACCTTTGATTAGAGCATCATGGATCACTGCATGACAGATGCTTGAGCTGTGGATCCAGCCCACTGGCAATCTGTTGAAATTCTACTGGATTCCTCTCCAGGTGAAAGCAAACTGAGGCCTGCATTCCTCTGCTATGGGAATAAAGAGGAAATCATTAGCAATGTCTTTGGTAGCATACCATTTGGCGTCTTTTGATAGCAGCTCATACTGGAGTTCCATCATGTCTGGTACTGCTGCACCTATAGGCGGTGTTACTTCATTCAGGGCTCGGTAGTCCACTGTCAGACGCCAGTCTCCATTCAGCTTTTGCACAGGCCACACTGGACTGTTAAAAGGTGAATGAGTTTTGCTGATGACTTTCTGACTCTCCAACTGACAAATCAGATTCTGAATGGGCAAAAAAGAGTCACAATTGGTTCTGTATTATTTGTGATGCACAGTCTTAGAAGCAACCAGCAGCTTTATGTCCTCTATCTCATGCTGTCCCACAATTGCAGATTCATCAGAAAGCTCACCTCTAATACACAGCTTCAATTTGTGTTCATCAACTTCTATATATGCTACTCCAGAAGCCCATTTGTAACCCTTAGGGTCTTTAAAATGCCTTTCTCTTGGAAAATTAATTCCCGAAATACAAGGTGCGTCAGCTCGGGTCACAACTGTATGCTGGAGAGGTCCCAGAAGACTGGAAGCTGGCCAGCGTGGTGCCCATCCACAAGAAGGGCTGGTTGGATGAACCAGGGAATTACAGGCCTGTCAGCCTGACCTCAGTGCCAAGCAATGTGGCAATGCCAGCGATGAGCAGTGTGAGCAATCTGGCAATGCAGGCCTAGAGCCTGACATGGTGGTAGGCCATGCTCAGCATAAGTGCAGAGCCAGCTAGCAGTGAACCAAAACAGTGCTCTGCCTGCAGCACTGTAACTAAAACAAGACGCTGGCAGCTAGAAACATAGCAAGTTATCTTGGGACAACAGGACATGCACCTGCATCAACAAACCTCACGTGTCATCAGTAGTAGGACCAATAATCTATAATAGTGTGATGTGTGGTCACTCATAGGGAACCAATGAGTCCATGCCAACAAGGCACTCCGAGTTTATACAAGTGGTAGCAATTCCCTTGCTACGCACTTCTGCCTTTCCTATCCCTTCTTCTTCCATGCTTTACTTCACTGTGCTATACTCCCACCATAGGCCTGCAATACTGGAACAATAAAGGATCAATACTCGATCATATTGGTCAGCTGTAGTGATTCCAATCTCCATCGTCCCATTAAGGCAAGATTATGGAACAGGTCATCTTGAGTGCAGTCACACAGCACCTACAGGATGGCTAAGGGATCAGGCCCAGCCAGCATGGATTTAGGAAGGGCAGGTCCTGCCTGAACAACCTGATCTCCTTCTGTGACCAGGAAACCCGCCTGGTGGATGTGGGGAGGCCTGTGGATGTAGTCTACCTGAACCTCAGCAAGGCCTTTGACATCATCCCCCATAGGAAACTGCTGGCCAAGCTATCAGTCCATGGCTTGGACAGGAGCACACTGCATTGGGTTAGGAACTGGCTGGAGGGCTGAGCCTAGAGAATGGTGGTGAATGGTGCCACATCCAGCTGGCGGCCAGTCACTACTGGTGTGCCCCAGGGATCAGCACTGGGCCCCGTGCTCTTTAACATCTTTCTTGATGATCTGGATGAGGGCATTGAGTCCATCATCAGTAAATTTGCTGACAACACTAGGCTGGGGGCAGGAGTTGATCTGCTGGAGGGTAGAGAGGCTCTGCAGAGGGACCTCGACAGGCTGGACAGATGGGCAGAGTCCAACAGCATGAGATTTAACACATCCAAGTGCCGGGTTCTGCACATTGGCCACAACAACCCCATGCAGTGCTACAGGCTAGGGTCAGAGTGGCTGGAGAGCAGCCAGGTAGAGAGGGACCTTGGGGTGCTGGTCGATGGTAGTCTGAACATGAGCTTGCAGTGTGCCCAGGCAGCCAGGAGGGCCAATGGCATCCTGGCCTCAATCAGGAACAGCGTGGCCAGCAGGAGCAGGGAGGTCATTCTGCCCCTGTACACTGCACTGGTTAGGCTGCACCTCGAGTCCTGTGTCCAGTTCTGGGCCCCTCAGTTTAGGATGGATTTTGACTTGCTGGAGCGTGTCCAGAGAAGGGCAACAAAGTTGATGAGGGGTTTGGAACACAAGCCCTATGAGGTGAGGCTGAGGGAGCTGGGGTTGCTTAGCCTGGAGAAGACGAGACTCAGGGGTGACCTTATTACTCTCTACAACTACCTGAAGGGAGGTTGTAAACACGTGGATGTTGGTCTCTTGTCCCAGGCAGACAGCACCAGAACAAGAGGACACAGTCTCAGGCTGCACAAGGGGACGTTTAGGTTGGATGTTAGGAAGAAGTTCTATACAGAGAGAGTGATTGCCCATTGGAATGGGCTTCTTGGGGAGGTGGTGGGGTCACCATCATTGAAGGTGTTCAGGAGGAGACTTGATGGGGTGCTTGGTGCCATGGGTTAGTTGTTTAGGTGGTGTTGGATTGGTTGAGGGGTTGGATGCAATGATCTTGAACGTCTCTTCCAACCTGGTTTATTCTATGTATTCTATGTATTCTTCTTCCACTGTTTAGCAGTTAAACATATATCAACTTCTATCTTAGTCAACTCTTGAGATCCACCAGTGACTCCTAAAATAGTTTTGGGCTCTGATCTCCTGATAATTTGATGGCATTATGGTTCACTGTGCTCTTGTGTCAACCAAGGCCCTGTACTTCTGAAACTGTGAAATGCCAGGCCACTGGATTTACATATCCCAATGGATTCTGTTATCTCTATTATCCCTGTCCTCCCACTGGTGGGAGGCAGGACACCCCCAATTATG
The DNA here is from genome assembly GCF_014839835.1 of Dryobates pubescens. NCBI lineage: Eukaryota > Metazoa > Chordata > Aves > Piciformes > Picidae > Dryobates > Dryobates pubescens. The sequence goes on along the minus strand of NC_071657.1, from coordinate 44,204,666 downwards.
GGGAATATGTCCACATGTGCAGTTAGCAGTGTCCAGTGTTAGAATCGAAATCACTCTTGGAGCTATTAGAGGTGTTCTGGGAAACTGTGAAAGTAACAACTACCCTTCTGGTACTGCTACCTCAGGTTCTGCTAATCTGTAGTTCCCTTAGTCTCCTGAAAAGATTAGAAGTTGGTTGACCATCCTGTCTGTTCATGTTCTCACCAAACTGATCACACAGAGTTATCCAAATACTCCCACATGATTGCCTCTGTTTTGGTTTGACCTGTTTTGGAATGACCTCCTTGGAACTGAAACTTGTATCCATCTGGAGGAAGAATTGGAATTATCTCCTTGTGTCAATTTGGATAGAGACATTTTAAATTCCTTCTCCAGCTCATTCATGTAATTCTCAATTTTTTCAGACAGAGTTTCAATGGCTGAAACCAATGAAACACATGTGAGACTATCCTCCTGTTGTCTCATTTGATCAGTGAAATGGCCAACCATAGGAGGAGCTCCACCATAATTTCTTGCCACAGTTCTGCTTGCCAAATAATTAGGAGGAGCAAGTTTGATGAGCTTTTTAGCAAGAACTGTTCCCACATGAATTTCATCAGGATTCAGAGTTCCATGATCGCCATAGAGCACTTCTTTCAAATGCTTAATTCCCTCATCCATGGTATTCCAGAGTTTAGGATTCCATGGAAGGTCATCTTGGGATGGGTATCTTGTAAGAGCTCCCAGTAAAAGGCATGTCCACAGAGAAACCTTACCAAGACACCTGCCTAGATGTCTATCTATTCCACTATCCTTTGAAAGAGTGCCTAGGTGAGATGCTGACTTGTCTCCCACTATCAGAGCTGATGTGCCTGTATTGAAACATCTGCCAAGCCAAGTTAGAATTGACTCATTCCCTGCTCTGATGTAATCCTTCCTCACATGCATTATTTCCTGCCTGGGGGCACTAGTGGTCTGAATATAATCTTCTGATTCCTCATCTGTCTCATCATCCTGAAGATGTTGTCCCCATAATCCTGCTGCTACTCCCCTAAGGATTTCTTTAAGCTCAGAAGCACCTCCATTAGCTGCTGCCCTATGAGAACCTGTATCCTGTCCTGCATCTCCAGTACCCAGTGATGGTCTTAATAACTCAGCTATATCTTTAAGACAAATCTTCTCAACCTCCTCAGCAGGATCTTTTTAACAGGAGGTCTTTCACCAACAGAAGAATCTTGCTGCTCTCCCCCATCAGCTGCTACATCATCCTTGCACCTATCTAAAGCTGCTAACTTCTTAATTGGGGATGCGTTTGAATTTACAGCAGGCTTAACCAAATCCAACAGGTTTTGAGACACTTTGGTCCTGCTGATGAAGATGGAAATGATTTTGCCTCCCTAATGGCTCCAGAGGACGTTGCAGCCACCATCTTAGGAGCTGCTGCTGCTTCTGGCTGATTGCCAGAATTACCGATAGCCCCATTCAAAGACACCTTACCGATAGCCTGCTTAGGTCTAACTGCTTCCCCTATCTCTTTATCACTAGAAATCTCTATGTGCTCCTCCTATGTCTAGGTCTGTGTTTAAAAATGAAACAGGTCTCGGATACTCATTTCTCGCAGAGTAGAGCCACGAACAAGAACACATTAATTATTACCAGCTTCAGGATTACACACATCAAATAAATTACTTTTGGATCCTAGCCATTATTCAGAATGACTTTTTCACCTACTGGGATTTTGTACTCATGGATTTTGATAGGCAATGTTATGGCAGTCAAATTTCTGTATCTCTTAGGCCAAAAGAACCCCAAAAATTGATCATAGAGAAGCTGAATTTTATACTGAAACCACAGGTACAATTTATACATCCAATATCTCCTTAATTTATCACACAAAAATCTGACAGGATATTTGTACACAACAACACTTACAGCAGAAAAGATCAGATGCTGAAGAATCCAAAACAAATTCATGTTTGCTCCCCTGAGCTAAGCAGAAATAAATCAAGCAAATCTTGTCCCATGTTGGGCACCAATTATTTTGTGTGATGTGATAGTTGAACCCACACACATTAAAACAAAAGCTCAGCTGAACACAGTCTGGGAAGCAAAATTGAAAGAAGCTGTATTTTACAAGCAATAATGAAATGCAATGAATATATAAAAATTTTACAGTTTTTACAATATTATACAGGTATTTACAAAAAACAAACAGCACAGAAATCCTCCTTGGGCAGGAGGATTCAACCTCGCCCTCCCACTCCCCCCAACCTCTCCCTCCCTTTTCCCTCTAGTTAATTAGAAGAAAAGAGAAAAAGAGAAATCTTAGAGTGATTTTTAGTTAGCTCAAAGCATCATTAAGAAGTTAGTATTGCTTATCTCAAGGTTGTAGATAACTCCTTTGCAAAGCAGACATTCCAGCAGAAAGAGATGGAGAGAAGAATGTAAGATCATAAAACTATATCCCACTCATCTGACCAATTAAATTAATTTAGACTTATAATTCTTGTTATCCTTTTTACACCCAAATATTCAGCTAGAGTATTTGCAGCTATCTTTCTTAAAGGCACAGCCTGAAACTATTAAGATGCTCTACAATTGCCTGTTGCTTGCATGATAGGTAGGGTATGAGAATATATGTCAACACGGATTGTGAGCTGTGGCTTTCAACAACTTTCTCTGTATGGTCACTCTAGCCATATCCAGTTTATTAAAAAATTAAGTAGTATACCAATTCCTTTTGTTTTGCAGAAAAATCAATGAATAATTCATTTATGCATATTGTTTAAAAATTACAGCTTACGGCTTGTCATTCCAGTCAAGTTAAGATGCTCTTTTTTCAGGAAATATATGGGCAGAGAGACTGAGTTTTACCTTCACTATTTGCATCTTATGTGATATTATATGAGATGCATAGCCTGATAATATATATTTTTTCTATTTTATTAAAAAAAAAATAACTATAGCATTAACTAGTTTCTGAATTTTCTGTAAACAGGCCATTTCCACATTAAGAGTTGTTTAAAAATATATCATTATATATGCTATATAAATATTTATTCCACATAATTATTTATAAAATATTTTTACATATAAATATTTCCATAAGGAGTTTTTTGTGCTTTCTTAAAATGAAAATAATGCAATACATATTGTGTGTTTTAATTCTATTTGGGCTAAAAATTAGACATGTGGCAATAAATACAAGCCTATTAAAAAAAATTTGGAAAATATTTTTTTCATGCAAAACAGGAATAATATTTTCAATTACTGAAGGTATGAAATATGTTGCACTATTACCATTATCATTATTACTTTAAGCTACAGGACAAGAGAACCAGTATACTGATTTGTAGAGCTTCCACTCAAGCTTAGATTAAAAAATTAAAATTGCAGTGATTCCCACCTCTGCAAATACTATTTAGAAAGATTTTTAGCCAGAATCACTAGGTATATCTGTATTATGAAATTCACTCTAAAGAAATTCTGTGTGTGCCATGGGTTAGTTGTTTAGGTGGTGTTGGATAGGTTGATGGGTTGGACGCAATGATCTTGAAGGTCTCTTCCAACCTGGTTTATTCTATGTATTCTATGTAATCAGTGAATCTCTGAACTTGGTTAAGAAATTCATTACTACTTATGATTAGTACTGAATTTACTGAGTAGAAATTGCATTGTACTGCAACTCAGTAAGTTTGATCCCTTCCTGATTTTTATTGAATTGGTAATAATTTTCAAACAAATATTTGAACAACTTATACCTTTGTCCAAAACATTTGTGAGTCATTTCACTATTGAGTGAATACATACTTAAAAATAAACATTTTTTTTTCATTTTAGGCCATTTAAAGAACCACAGAATTTTCAGGGCCAGAAAGGACCTCAAGGATCATCTAGTTCTAACTTCCCTGCCATGGGCAGGGATACCTCATGCTAGATCAGGTTGCTCAGAGCCACATCCAGATTGGACTTCAGAACATCCAGGGATGGGGCTTGCACCACTCCCCTGGGCAACCTGTTCTAGTGCCTTACCACCCTTATGGGGAAGAACTTCTTCCTGACATCTAATCTAAATCTACCCTCCTTTAACTTGGAACCATTTTCTCAAGTCCCAGGTCCTATCACTACCTGACATCCTAAAATTTCCCTCACCAACTTTTTTGTAGGTCCCCCTCAGATACTGTAAGCCCACAATAAAGTCTCCTTGGAGCCTTCTCTTCTTCAAACAACAATCCCAACTCTCTCAGTCTGTCTCCATAGGAGAGCTGCTCCAGCCCTCTGATCATCCTCATGGCCCTTCTCCAGACATGTCCCAGCATGTCCATATCTTTCTTGTAATAGGGCTTCCAGAATTGCATGCACTACTCCAGGTGGGGTCTCACCAGAGTGGAGTGGAGGGGCAGAATCACCTCTCCGGACCTGCTGGCTATGTTTTTCTTGAAGCAGCCCAGGATGTGATTTGCTTTCTGGGCAGCAAGCGTACACTGATGGTTCATATTGAGCCACCAGTACCCAAGTCCTTTTCTTCAGGGCTGCTCTCAAGCCAGTCACTGTCTAGCCTATATCACTTCTTGGGATTGTCCTGATCCAGATGCAGGACCCTGCACTTGGCCTTGTTGAACCTCATGTAGTTGGCTTGGTCCCACCTCTTCAGCCTAAGTCCCTCTGGATGCAATCCCTTCCCTCCAGCATGTCTGCTGCACCACACAGCTTGGTGTTGCCAACAAACCTGCTGAGAGTGCACTCAATGCCACTGTCCAGGTTGCTGATGAAGATGTTAAACAAGACTGGTCCCAGTACTGATCCTTGAGGGGCTCCAATTGTCACTGGCCACCACTTGGACATGGACCCACTGACAGCCACTTTTCGCATGCAGCTATCAGGCCAGTTCTTTATCCACCAAGTGGTCCATCCATCCAACCTGTATTTTACCAGCTTGGAGATCAGGATGTCATACAGGACAGTGTTAAAGGCTTTGCTCATGTCCAGGACCTCAATATCAGAACATTATATAAATGTCAACTGTTACTATCTCTATGAACACACATAGTTAACTTTCTTTTCTCAGAGACACCATTAAAATACAATCAAACTAATTTTTAGAAATCTGGTAGAGATAGTTGCTTCCAGGCAGAACAGTTTTTTCCAGGTTTTGGCCTCAGCAGATTTTCATGGTAGTTCAGAAATTTCTAAGAGAAATGCTGACACAACCTTTGCTCCTGTATAGTAGTTTGAACTCACCATTGTAATAATTAAGCAATTAGGCATGACAGAGAGCGTGGGTTTCCTGAGATAATCACACCCGTAGGGTATTACAAGCTGTGATACAGATATAAGTGTTTTTAATCCCCCAAGAGTGTGATTTTATGATAACCACACCCCCTGGAGGAGATTTATAAGTCACATAAAAATCTTTAATGCAAAGTAAAAAGTGCTTGTGCTGCAGGACTAGGAAAGTGGATACAGGCAGTGTTTTGTGACCTCCACAAATTCATGAAGAATTACAGTATAGAGCATCAATTCATACAATTACTCATCAATCCAGCCTATTTTACTGAAGAATATAAGTAAATTGGTTTAGTTGATTAGGTGGGTTGGATTAGTTGATCGGTTGGATGTGATAATCTTGAAGGTCTCTTCCAACCTGGTCTGGTCTATTCTATTCTATTCTATTCTATTCTATTCTATTCTATTCTATTCTAATTATTGGTGTCCTTTAAGCTGAGATGCAGCAAAACTGATATGAAATGTTTTCAATATCTTAAAACTAAAAATGTGAATGCCATTTAAGACTGCTTTAATTCCATCTTATGAAAAGAATGGTCTCTCCAAATGCTATTTCCAAATATATCATTAAATCCATACATTGCGCAAGGTAGAAAATTAATTATCATTTCTTACTTATATCCAAAGTTCATGTGGGATGCTTAGATGTACTGGACTGCAAGAGGAAATAAATTCACAGAATCACACAGAATCATAGAATGGCCTGGGTTGGAAGGCACTTTCATTGGGCATCTAGTCCAGCCCCCTGTGCAGTAGTATACAGGGGTATCCTCAACTAGATCAAGTTGCTTAAAGATCTGTCAAGCCCACTACAGCCATGGTAAAGAACTTATTCCTGACATCCAGTCTCTAGTTTGAAGCCATTCCCACTTATCCTATCACTACAGGCCTTTGTAAACAGTCTCTCTTCCTTCAGATACTGTAAGGAGCCTTGTAGGCTCCCTTCAGATACTGTAAGGCCACTATAAGCCTTCTCCAAGCTGAACAGCCAGCCTGTCAGCTCCCTCAGCCTGTCTTTGTATCAGAGGTGCTCCAACCCCCTGATCACTTTTGTAGCCCTCCTCTGGACCCACTCCATCAGGTCCATGTCCTTCCAGCTGCTGAGCAGGTCTCTAACTACTTCCTTCTGGATTACATCCAGGGTCAGGGAGCAGTGTGATGCCCTGGAAATCCATGAGGAGTTAGTTCGGGACCTGCTGAGCCACGTGGACACTCACAAGTCCACGGGATGGGATGGGATGGGATGGGATGGGATGGGATGGGATGGGATCCATCCTAGGGTGCTGAGAGAGCTGGCAGATGAGCTGGCCAAGCCACTCTCTATCATTTTCCTCCAGTCCTGGCTCACTGGAAAGGTCCTGGATGACTGGAAACTGGCCAATGTGGTCCCCATCCACAACAAGGGTCGGATGGAGGAACCTGGAAACTCCAGGCCAGTCAGTCTGACCTCAGTGCCAGGGAAAGTGATGGAACAGATTATCCTGGTGACAATAACTGTGCACCGGAAAGATGGCCAAGGGCTCAGGTCCAGCCAACATGGATTTAGGAGGGGCAGGTCCTGCCTCTCCAACCTGATCTCCTTCTATGATCAGGTGATCCATCTGGTGGACGTGGGGAGGCCTGTGGATGTAGTCTACCTGGACTTCAGCAAGGCCTTTGACACCGTCCCCCACAGTAAACTGCTGGCTAAGCTGTCAGCTTGTGGCTTGGACCGCAACACTCTGTGCTGGGTTAGGAACTGGCTGGAGGGCTGAGCCCAGAGAGTGGTGGTGAATGGTGCCACATCCAGCTGGTATCCAGTCATCAGTGGCGTCCCCCAAGGATCAGTGCTGGGCCCCATCCTCTTTAACATCTTCACTGATGATCTGGATGAGGGGGTTGAGTCAGTCATCAGCAAGTTTGCAGATGACACCAAATTAGGAACAGATATTGCTCAGTTAGAGGATAGAAAGGCTCTGCAGAGGGACCTCGACCAACTGGACAGATGGGCAGAGTCCAATGGCATGGCATTTAACAAGTCCAAGTGCGGGGTGCTGCACTTTGGCCACGGCAACCCCATGCAGAGCTACAGGCTGGGGTCAGAGTGGCTGGAGAGCTGCCAAACAGAGAGAGACCTTGGGGTGCTGATTGACACCCACCTAAACATGAGCCAGTAGTGTGCCCAGGTGGCCAAGAGGGCCAATGGCATCCTGGCCTGTATTAGGAATGGTGTGGCCAGCAGGAGCAGGGAGGTCATTGTGCCCCTGTACTCTGCATTGGTTAGGCTGCGCCTTGAGTCCTGTGTCCAGTTCTGGGCCCCTCAGTTTAGGAAGGACATCGAGACACTTGAAAGTGTCCAGAGAAGGGCAACAAGGCTGGTGGGAGGCCTTGAGCACAAGCCCTGTTAGGAGAGGCTGAGGGAGCTGGGATGGTTTAGCCTGGAAAATAGAAGGATCGGGGTGACCTCATTGTCCTCTACAACTACCTGAAAGGTGGTTGTAGCCAGGAAGGGGTTGGTCTCTTCTCCCAGGCAACCAGCACCAGAATAAGGGGACACAGTCTCAAGCTGCACCAGGGGAGGTTTAGACTTGAGGTGAGGAGAAAGTTCTTCACTGAGCGAGTCATTCCTCATTGGAATGGGCTGCCCAGGGAGGTGGTGGAGTCACCGTTCCTGGCGGTGTTCAAGAGAAGATTGGACATGGCACTTGGTGCCACAGTGCAGTCATGAGGTCTGTGGAGACAGGTTGGACTCGATGATCCTTGGGGTCTCTTCCAACCTTACTTATACTGTGATACTGTGATACAGGGGAACTATATGGCTCCCTGACTCCATCTGTCAGCTCAGAAGGCCAGTTGTCTGGAAGACAATCTATCTTGCTATTAAAAATTGAGACAAAGAAGGTGTTAAGTATCTCTGCCTTTTCCTCATCTTTATTTACAAAATTCTGCTCCGTGTCCACTAAGGAGTGGAGGTTGCCCCTCCTTTTGCCATTAATATATTTATAAAGGCATTTTTTGTTGTCCTTCACAGCAGTGGCTAGTCTAAGCTCTAAATGGGCTTTTGCCTCTCTAATTTGTTTCCTACATAACCTAGCAACGCCATGAAACATTTAATGTGTTACCTCTCCTTCATTTCAGAAGTTCATTGCCCATCTGGACCAGCCCTCTACCCTGGCTCCTCATCTTCCAGCACATTAGCACAGTCTGTTCCTGCACCTTCAAGATTTCTTTCTTGAAGTAGGTCCAGCCCTCCCGGACCCCTTTGTTTTTAAGGGCTGTTTCCCAAGGTACCTTCTGAGTTAGTTCCTTAAGTAACCTGAAGTCCACCCTCCAGAAATCCAGAGTGGAGGTTTTGTTGCTGCCCCTCTTAGCTTGACTGCATATTGAAAACTCAAGTATTTCATGGTCACTGGACCCCAGACAGCCTCCAATCACCACATCTCCCAACTCTGTTTGCAAACAGCAGGTCAAGCAAAGCCTTACCCCTGGTAGGCTCACTCAGCACCTGGGATAAGAAGCTATCCTCCATACACTCTAAGAACCTCCTTGACTGCTTTCTCTCTGCTGTGTTAATTTCCCAGCAGATATCATGCAGGTTAAAGTCACCCATAAGAACAAGGTCTGGCAATCTTGAGACAGCCTATAGAATAATTAATTCATCAACCTCTTCCTTCTGGTTGGGTGGTCTATAAGACACTCCAACCAGGATGTCTGCCCTGTTGATCTTCCCTCTAATTTTCACCCACAGGCACTCAACTTGATCATCCTTAATCTCTAGTTCTATGGCATCTAGAGCCTCCCTGATGAATAGGACCACCCCTCCACCCCTTCTCCCTCAACTGTCTCTCGTGAAGACTGACCACCCTTAGACTCCTGTTTGGGGGTACTGGGTTCAGCCCCTTTCCCCTTCAAATCTAGTTTAAAGCCCTGTCAATGAGACCTGCCAACTATCTTCCTAGAACCCTTTTCCCTCTGTGGGATAGGGCATTCCCGTGTGCTAGGATCTTTCTCCCTCTCTGGGACAGATATGGTCCCTCTGTTCCTAACTGACCTGGTGCTATAGAAAGTTCCCAAAGATCAAAAAACCCAAAATTCTGTTGATGGCACCAGACACTTGATAATTACACCTGCTTTCCTGTTCCTTTCAGTATTCCTTCCCAAATCTAAGGGTATTGATGAAAAAATTACCTGTGCCCTTTCGGACAATGGAGGTGATTGGAATCAGTACAGCTGACCAATATGATCGGGTATTGATCCTTTATTGTTCCAGTATTGCAGGCCTATGGTGCAGGCCTATGGTGAGAGTATAGCACAGTAAAGTAAAGCATGGAAGTAGAAGGGATAAGACAGGCAGAAGTGCGTAGCAAGGGAATTGTTACAACTTATATAAACTCGGAGTGCCTTGTTGGCATGGACTCATTGGTTCCCTATGAGTGACCACACATCACACTATTATAGATTATTGGTCCTACTACTGATGACACGTGAGGTTTGTTGATGCAGGTGCATGTCCTGTTGTCCCAAGATAACTTGCTATGTTTCTAGCTGCCAGCGTCTTGTTTTAGTTACAGTGCTGCAGGCAGAGCACTGTTTTGGTTCACTGCTAGCTGGCTCTGCACTTATGCTGAGCATGGCCTACCACCATGTCAGGCTCTAGGCCTGCACTGCCAGATTGCTCACACTGCTCGTCGCTGGCATTGCCACATTGCTTGGCACTGAGGTCAGGCTGACAGGCCTGTAATTCCCTGGTTCATCCAACCAGCCCTTCTTGTGGATGGGCACCACGCTGGCCAGCTTCCAGTCTTCTGGGACTATACAAAGACATATCATACTTATTTAGTTACTTCACTTCTCATTGTAAGTATTGCCAGAAGTTCTTTCCTGTTCTCAGTGGAAATGACATCTATTCTCTTAAGATTCCAATTCCTATTTTTCACTGGAGGTTGTCAGCCAGTCTCTACATCCAGGGTTTATCTACATCTCGTTTGCTCTCTAAAATAAAACTCAGGATTCATCATTTCCTCTCTGTCCCTCCAACTGTAACTCCCAGGTAGACCCTCTGTATTTCCTAACTCTACTGCTGGACTCATCTTTATTGGGTATCTTCATCTCACCAAGGCAGATGTGATCTCGGCAGAATCAAAAACAGGAACATTGGGTCCATTCTCTTTTTAATTAACTGTTGTATATCTAAACTGACCAGGGTGTGTGTATATATATATATATTCCACACTGATCAGGCCACACCTTGAGAACTGTGTCCAGTTCTGGGCTGCTCAATTCAAGAGAGATGTTGAGGTAGTGGAATGTGTCCAGAGAAGGGTGATGAAACTGGTGAGGGGCCTGGAACACAAGCCCTATGAAGAGAGGCTGAGGGGGCTGGGGTTGCTTATCCTGGAGAAGAGGAGGCTCAGAACAGACCTTACTACTGTCTACAACTACCTGAAGGGACGTTGTAGCCAGGTGGGGGTTGGTCTTTTCTCCCAGGCAACCAGCACCAGATAAAGAGGACACAGTCTCAAGCTGTGCCACGGGAGGTTCAGGCTGGATATTAGGAAGAAATTCTTCACAGAGTGATTGTCCATTGGAATGGGCTGCCCAGGGAGGTGGTGGAGTTGACGTCCTTGGAGATCTTCAAGAAAAGATCAGGGTGAGGCAATTAGTGCCATGATCTAGTTGATTGGATAGGGTTGGGCGGTAGGTTGGACTGGATGATCTTGGTGGTCTCTTCCAACCTGGTTGATTCTATGATTCTATTTTATGATTCTAAAATGGAGCAGAAAGAGGCTGAAGTCTGTTAACCTGAGGACAGGAAAAAAGTCAAAGTTTGCTGAAAAGCTATTTTGAGCAACTTTAAGGAACTAGATGTAGTTTTGGTTGCAAGTTGTGCTTAACTGGACTGATCTGCAAAGCAAACCGAGTCATTCCCCTGGTTTCCAGTCCTCAGGGCATCAGATAAGGAAGATATATGGGCTATATTTCTAGTCAACCTTTACTTCTTAAGGCACTGACAATGATCAGCGTCATCTAAGTGTCGTCAACAAATCATTAAAAATACCAAAAGAGAATGGAGAAATGTCTCTGTACATATGGTTGACTAGATAAAATACATCCCTGTGGCAGCAATGACCTCATTGAATTTGAAGCCACACTTAACTGGAAAAAGAATGCCTTAGAAATTTTATTATTTCAGCAGAAATCACGACATAGGAAATATCACACAGCTACCTTTCAAGACTGTCCCAAGTGCAATAGATCCAATATTAGGCAGGGAAATGAATAAATGACTCTGCAGTTCATCTAACCCTAGAGTTTAGGCACAAGCAACATAAGATTTACTTATTAAAGGTCCTTTCTCTTTTCAGAGCCTCTTCAGTCACACTCCACTGTACTTACTATTGCTTGTGGTTTAGTCATAGTGAAATACTGCACTCATACAAGTTACTCAGAGCATGCTTATCATAATTAGACCATAGTGTCCTAGAAACATGAGAATTTTTCTAGGTTTGCAGATGGGTAGCTTTTTAAATTATTTTATTAGATAACATGATGTACTAGATTTATTAATTTCCTAAATCTTCTCATTCTGACTTAATGTGATTTCATTCTTGTGACACGCAGCTTTTAATAAACTGCCAGACTGTGTAAAAAGTGCTGCCAGTGCATTACTAATTTTCTGCCACCCACCCTTGCCAGAAAAAAAAGAAAAAAAAAAAATCAGAAGCTTTTCCCTGAATAAAAACTTCCATTAACTCTGCAGTTTGGGATTATTTCTTTTTTCTTCATGAATTTAGATACAGTGCAGTGACAAAAATTCTAATCATGGAATTTCAATATTTATTTTTATTCCTCAATTGTATTCCACTCATCTTTCCTCTCTGATTTAGAATCCTTGACCATTGATCCTGTAAAGTAATTGGATCTCAGAATAATACAACTTTGTTTTACTGTTTTGTCCTGAAACCAACCCCAAAATATGCCCTAACCCAGAGAGCGGGTTAAGCATCTGTGAATATGCAAACCTGGACACTTCCTGGGGTCCAGATGGTCCAGGTAAATGTGTAGCTTGTGTAATTAACCTTGTAACACACCTGTGAACTGTGTGTGCCCCTGGCCATGTTTGGATATGCCCCATTCTATAGGTTCAGCTACCAGTTTTCTCTGTTACCAACAAGCATTAAATTGTCTTTGGACAGTGTTTAAACCAGATGAGATGGTAGGGAATTCGCCTTGTTCTCACCAAGCAGAGATCAGCTCTTCAGCTGTTGGAGTTGCAGCTGAAGAGCTTGTCCTAGCAGACAAACCACACCTGGACCTTGCACCTGGACCAAGGCAACCAACACACTGAGAGCCCTGAGGCAGAGAGGTGAGAGGCCCCTTAGCCCTCTCCAAACCAGAAGTGGGTTGAATTATAATTACAGCATCTGGAAGGATACCAGACAAAGGAGCAAACTGTGAGAAGCCAACTGATTTGCTATAGAATCCCCCTTGTGGGATTGAGGCACCTTTATTTCCAATTTGAATTGCTTAATTGTTTAACTGTCTACATATTTCCCACATGTGGAACATATTACCCACAAGCAAATAACAGAAAATGTAAACATACTTTGTAAACAAGATATAGCGGTTTGAAGACACCACCACCATAAATATTAAATAAAAAATATATATGTATTTTATTACATCTTTCAAGCACTTATCATTTTTTGACTGCAAGAGCAAGTTGGAAATGAAATGTGGATATTCAAATGACAAGAGGAGTGCATCACTGCTCCAGCAGTGTCTGAATTCCTCTCTGTAGATTCCCTCTGTCTTTCTGAAGGGACACAGTGGAATATAAGATGAAGTAAAAGAAATAAAATAAATTCAGCAACCTGAAGGGAACCAAGAAGATGTTGCAGTTCTTCAGTGTGTAGCCTCCAAACTCCTCCACATAAGATCAAAGGATGACAGAAGATCAGAGGATTTTAGGGGTTGGAAAGGACCTCTGGAGATTGTTGAGTCCAAATCCCCCCTGCCAGAGCAGGACCATAGAATCTAGTGCAGGTCACACAGGAATGCTTCCAGATGGGTCTTGAAAATCTCCAGAGGAGACTCCACAACCTCCCTGGGGAGCTTGTTCCAGTGCTCTGCGACCCTCACAGTGAAGGTCCTTCTCATGTTGAGGTGGAACCTCCTGTGCCAGAGTTTATATCCATTATCCGTCATCCTATCACAGGGTGCAAGTGAAAAGAGCCTGTCCCCTCCCTCTTGACACCCAGCCCTCATATATTTATAAATATTTAGTAAATCCCCTCTCAGTCTTCTCTTCTCCAGACTAAAAAGCCCCAGAGCTCTCAGCCTCTCCTCACAGGGCTGGGCTCTCTCGAGTAGATCCCTGTCCCTCTAGAACTGGGGAGTCCAAAACCAGATGCAATATTCCAGGTGTGGCCTCACCAGTGCAGAGTAGAGGGGGAGGAGAGCTGTGGGAGAAGGGAGAAGAATAAAACAACTATATTACAAGAGAGAACCTCCCTCAATCTGATGGACACACTCCTCTTAATGCACCGCAGGATACCATTGGCTCTCTTGGCCACAAGGACAGATTGCTGTCCCATGGAGAACTTGCTATCCACCCAGACATCCAGGTCCTTCTCCACGGGGCTGCTTTCTAGCAGATCACCTCCTAACCTGTATGGATGCAATGTATTATTCCTTCCCAGGTGCAGGACTCTGCACTTGTCCATGTTGAACCTCATTGGGTTCCTCTTTGCCCATCTCCCCAGTCTGTCCAGGTTTTGCAGAATGGTTGCACAGCGTTCAGGTGTATGAGCCAAGCCTCCCAGTTTGGTAGCATCAGCAAACTTGCTGAGCAGACACTCTGTTGCTCTGTCCCCTCATCAATGTCATTGATAAAGATGCTAAACAGGACTAGGCCCATGGGAATATTCCCATGGGAATATTGCAAATAAAGATGAGGAAAAGGCAGAGAGGTACTTAACACCTTCTTAGCCTCAAGTTTTAATAGCAAGATAGATTGTCTTCCAGACAAATAGCCTCCTGAGCTGGCAGATGGAGGCAGGGAGCACTATAGTTCCCCTGTGATCCAGGAGGAAGTAGTTAGAGACCTGCTCAGCCACTTGGATCCCAGCAAGTCCATGCGAGTGGATGGGATCCATCCATTACAAGATGAGAGAGCTGGCAGATGAGCTGGCCAAGCCACTCTCCATCATTTTTCAACAGTCCTGGCTCACTGGAGAGGTCCCAGATGACTGGAAGCTGGCCAATGTGATGCCCATCCACAAGAACAGCTGGTTGGAAGAGCCAGGGAATTATAGGACTGTCAGCCTGACCTCAGTGCCAGGCAAGATTATGGAACAGGTCGTCTTGAGTGCAATCACACAGCATTTACAGGATGACCAAGGGATCAGGCCCAGTCAGCACTGATTTAGGAAGGGCAGGTCCTGCTTGATCAACTTGATCTCCTTCTATGATCAGGTGACCCACCTGGTGGATATGGGGAAGGCTGTGGATGTAGTCTACCTGGACATCAGGAAGGCCTTTGATACTATCCCCCACATCAAATTCCTGACAAAGCTGTCAGCCCATGGCTTGGACATCAGCACTCTGTGCTGGGTTTGGAAGTGGCTGGAGGGCCGAGTCCAGAGAGTGGTGGTGAATGGTGCCACATCCAGCTGGCAGCCAGTCACTTGTGGTGTCCCCCAGGTATCAGTGCTGGGTCCCATCCTGTTCAATATCTTTTTCAATGATCTGGAGAGGTGGGCACAAGCCAACCTCATGAGGTTCAACAAGACCAAGTGCAGGGTCCTGCAGCTGGGTCGAGGCAATCCCAGGCACAAATACAGGCTGGGCAGTGACTGGCTGGAATGCAGCCCGGAGGAGAGGGACTTGGGGTTCTCGTGGAAAAAAAGCTCAACATGAGCTGTTAATGTGCAATTGCATCCCAGAAACCCAATCAGGTCCTGGGCTGCATCAAGGGAAGTGTGGCCAGCAGGTCAAGGGAGGTGATTCTCCCCCTCTACTCAGCTCTGGTGAGACCCCACCTGGACTACTGCATCCAGTTCTGGAGCCGCTATTACAAGAGGGATATGGAGGTGCTGGAATATGTCCAGAGAAGGGCCATGAGGATGATCAGAGGGCTGGAGCACCTCTCCTATGAGGACAGACTGAAAGAGTTGGAGCTGTTCAGTCTAGAGAAGAGAAGGTTCTGAGGTGACCTTATTGTGGCCTTCCAGTATCTGAAGGGGGCCTCCAAGAAGGCTGGGGAGGGACTTCTCAGGCTATCAGGTAGTGATAGGACTAGGGGGAATGGAATGAAGCTGGAGGTGGGGAGATTCAGGCTGGACGTGAGGAAGAAGGTCTTCACTGTGAGAGAGGTGAAGCCCTGGAATGGCTTGTCCCCCCAGGGAGGTGGCTGGGTCACCGTCCCTGGAGGTGTTTAAGACCAGGCTGGATGGTCTTAAACAGTGTCACCTGACACTGGCCAGCCTGACCTAGTGTCAGGTGTCCCTGCCCATGGCAGCAGAGTTGGAACTAGATGATCCTTGTGGTCGCTTCCAACCCTGACTGATTCTATGGTTCTATGATTCTATCATCAGTAAGTCTGCAGATGACATCAAGATGGGGGCAAATGTTGAGAGCTTTGCAGAGGGATCTTGACAGGCTGGACAGATGGGCAGAGTCCAATGGTATGATATTTAACACATCTAAGTGCTGGCTTCAACACACTGGCCACAACAACCCCATGCAGTTCTACAGGCTGGGGACAGAGTGGCTGGAGAGCAGCCAGGCAGAAAGGGACCTGGGGATACTGGTTGATAGTAGTCTGAACATGAGGCAGCAGTGTGCCCAGGTGGCCAAGAAGGCCAATGGCATCCTGGCCTGTATCAGGAATAGTGTGGCCATCAGGGTTTAGGAAAGATGTTGACTTGCTGGAACATGTCCAGAGAAGGGCAACAATGCTGGTGAGGGGTTTGGAGCACAAGTCCTATGAGGAGAGGCTGAATGGTCTGGGGCTGCTTAGCCTGGAGAAGAGGAGGCTCAGAAGAGACCTTATTGCTGTCTACAACTACCTGAAGGGAGGTTGTAGCCAGGTGGGGGTTGGTCTCTTCTCCCAGGCAGGGAAGGGAACCCCTTGGGTTCTCACCAACAGAACAAGAAGACACAGTCTCAAGCTGTGCCAGGGGACATTTAGGATGGATGTTAGGAAGAAGTTCTTCACAGAAAGATTGGTTTGCCATTGGAATGTGCCACCCAGGGAGGTGGTGGAGTCGCCATCACTGGAGGTGTTTAGGAAGTGACTGGATGAGACACTTGGTGCCATGGTTTAGTTGATTAGATGGTGTTGGGTGATGGGTTGGACTTGATGATCTTGAAGATCTTTTCAAACCTGTTTCATTCTGTTCTATTCTGTCATGACATCACAGAAGGCTATCAGATTAGCCAAGCATGATTTCCTGTGGCAGTTTTAGGCTATGCCTTTAAAATTTAGCTGAAGATTTTAAGCAGAAAAGTAGAAAAATATAAATAAATTACTATTGGGTGTAAAAAGCTGTTGTAGTTTGAGCTGGGTGCCCCCTTGGTGCATTCACTTCCTGTGTCCAGAAGTCCAGCCCAGAGGGATGGACACAGGAAATTGTGTATTTCCTACCATAATTCTTTGCACCACTATAAGATCCAGTGCGGAGTCTGGCACTTCCTCTTTCCTTCCCTCTCTGAGACTTGGTAACTGGGGGAGAGATCTCCCGGCCATGGGCCTGATTGGGCCCAAGGCCACAGGGGGATGGGCAGTCTCAGGCCTGGCCAGCTGAGACTAGCCCAGCAGAGGGAGGGGGAAGAAGGAGCCCTGGGGGTTTTGGATGCACCCTCAGGTGGGGATGGGATCTTTCTTTGTCACTGCGCTTTGGGTGTTCTGTAACATTCACTGCTTTCTATTTAAACTTTCATCACTTTTGCAATCCGTTTGCCTGAGTCGTTATTTCTGCCTGTGGTGGGGAGGGGATCTGCCCCAACCCATTACAAAAGCATAACTGACTGCTGACTGCTCCTGATCTTCTTCTTCTCTTCCAAGTGCCTGGTGATGATCTTGAGAATGAGCCACTCCATTATTTTTCAAAGGATGGAGGTGAGGCTCATTGGACTGTATTTTCCTGGAACCTCTTTCTTGCCCTTTTTGAAGACTGCTGTGCCATTGGCTTTCCTCTGGTCCTCAGGTACCTCTCCTGTCTGCCAGGGCTTTGCAAAAATGATGGAAAGTGGTAGAGCAACTTCAGCAAGCTCTCTCAACACTCTTGGGTGCATCTCATGAGGGCCTATTGAATTATGAATATTCAATTTGTGTTACTGATCCTAGCCAAATCTTCATTGACTAGTTGAGAGTCTTCCCTCCTCCAGGCTTTCTCTCCTTCATCCAAGGTCTTCATGCACTGAATAGTAGAGACACTACAAAAATACAATACAAGCACAAATGGGAAAAATAGTTGGTTTTTTCTAAGTAAAATTGTCATGTTTCCAATAATGGACAGCACAGAAACATGCAATATAAAGACTAAAACATGGTAAAATGGGCTGAGAATGAAATATAATAACACATTCAGTATTCGGTATCACTAAGGTTGGAAGAGACCTCAAAGATCATCGAGTCCAACCTGTCACCACAGACCTCATGATTAGAGTAGGGAGGACACTAGTGCCCACTGCAGGCTTGAACTCACAACCTTCCCCATTAAAGGTCTTATGTGCTACCAACTGAGCCACACCACTCCCCACAAATCCTTTGCTTTGGTTGAGTTTGTCTTAATCTAGCCCTGTAATTTTACTTTAATACAGTTTTTCAATATAGAGTAAAAAATAAAGCTAATAAAGTAAGTAATTGACTGAGTTAATTGTTGCAGGTAAAGTATACATGACAGATGTTCAGATTACTGGTCTGGTATAGAAGGAAAAGCAACACAGTCAAGAGTTTGCCTTTCTGCCTACTGAAAGGTTTTTGGTATCGTCTGCAATGACTGGCTAGGAGTGGAACAATTCTCTGGAGCAGCTCATCTTGAACTCTATACAACAGATAAAAAGACAGCAAAAGCCAGTTCTAAGAATACCATCATGTTGTTAAAATGCATGTAATTTGGGTGAGATTTCTAATCCGTTTTGCTTTTCACTAACACTGTAGCTGTGAAGCCAAGAAACCTTCCTTCTGTTTGCTAAGAGAATCTTCAGTTTGCTGCAGTCTGTGCCTTGCCATTTTTGCTCACATATGGACATCTGTTTTATTCTACTGCCTACTTGCTTGCTTGCATGGAAGTTACTATTATGCTCACAATAACACATAAGAAACAACAGCCCGAGGGGATTTTTACCTTAACTTTTTCTTTGCTTCCTAACATATATTTTCTACCATTTTGCTTAGAGCTCCCTGAGATTGTTGTTGTGTTGGTTTGTTTTTTTCTCCATGCACTACTATGCTGCTACTAGAATTCCTGTAAATGCCTCAAGCAGCTTTTCTTAGATATGCAGTTTCTTGCATATTATGAAATCATTAGCTGACAAAGTGGTTAGAGAAATAGAATTTAGCGAAGAGAAAGGGTAGAAGAAGAGATCACAGAAAGTTAAAGGTGGGAAACATGAAGGGAAGTTATAAAAATGAGAGAAAACCAAAGGAAAGTACATATTACCAAAGCAGTGTGCCATAATCATCAGATTGTCTTACCTTCTGAGTAGAGTAGGCAGATAAGTGGCTCTGAGACTGTGCATTAAGGTCTGTAAAGACTCAATCAGGGACATACTACTTTTTCAAAATGAAAATTCCTCAGCCACATACAATTCTGGCATTATTTTTTTTGGATGAAGCTATAGCTAAAAAGATTAATTAACAGTAGAAAAGGAAAATCTTTAAACAAATACAGAGATTTGCTTGTTATTGGCTTGCACCATGTCTTATTTGGGTCTTCTATTGTTCATTTAAAAGTCTAGTCTTTCATATACTTGGAATTAGGTCAAAACAGTATTCCCTTTCTATATCTTTATAAAAGTGAGAAAAATCAAGTGACTGAAAAATACACAGAAGATTGAAAATAGGAAGGGCTGATCCTAGAACTGATGTCTAAGATTAGTTCAGAGTTTCTCTTCTAGCACTTGTCCAAACCTCTGCATATTAGAACTATTTCAACTGACTTACATGGGCAAGTAATGAAATTAATAAAAATTGCTACATATTTTCACAGGCCTAGATAAATGTCTTCAGAGAAATATGATATATTAAATTTTGAAAATCTGAATGTACATAAGAGACAGGATGCTGTGCTTGATTTGGGAAAAAGGCTCATGCAAACACTTTCAGAGTGACTCTTGCAGACACATGGTCTGAATTACAGTTCATAGAAATCTGTTGCTGAGAGCCTAAACTGATCTCCACAACCTCAGAGCAGAACGGCTCTCCACCTCACTCTGCTTCAAAACTTCCTTATATTGCAAAGATTGGGTAGCACTTTTCAGACCTTCAACATTCTCATTATTTTTATCTATTGACTCTACTCACTGTTCTTGTCTGCATTACAGCTTTGGGGCAGCATGTTCATTTGCATGTGGAGGTATTCTGCAGATTCTAAAGCAGTCATATATTCTGCAGAAAGCCTCAGAAAAATTGTGAATCTGCAGTGAGCATGACCTGTTTGATGCTCTACTCAAGCTTAAAAACAAAACATTGTTCATGAGTTTGAAGCATCACCAAAAAATTGTATTCAGCATGTTTTATGGTAGAATTTCGGTTTCCAAAATATGTGCATTTAAATCTTAGGATTTCCATGCATTGTAACATTTTAAAAAATCATTTTTAATAGAAGGAGAGAAGAAGATATTATTTTTTGTACCAGTTCATCTTGAAAGGTGTTATAAGAAAGTAAAATACCTCTTCAATGCTTGATCTATTTTTTTAAATTTTTAAACATTTTTTTTACGAATAAGATGTGAGGATTACAGAAGTTGCATTTAATAGTTCAAGATGAATTTCTAAAAGCCACAATTATTTTTCTTTCCCATGACATGAAAAACAAAATAAATTTCACTTCTCTTTGCTAGTGTGTATGATAAATTTAACTTCTCTTTGCTAGTGTGTATTGAAAGGATATGCATTCTGATTGGAATAATAGTCACTAAAAGCAGACATATTTTTAAATATTTTCTGATTTGTTTTTTTCTCTCTTTCTTAACTTAGGGAACCAGAAAGTAATAGATGGATTCTTAATGGGAAGTAATTGGTAGAAGAGATAGAACATCCACACTTTTCCATGCACAAATTAAAGAACACATCTCATGAACTGAAAGTTCAAAACACACCAATATAATTTTCAGCAGGGAATCATTCTCTGTGAATCTTCATGTCTTGAATATATGCTCAAAGTAATCAGATAGACAACTCTTCATTTGCTGTAACATTGAAATATGTCTGGGTCTACAACCAACAATAATGAAGGCTGTGATACATTTACTAATTCTTAATTTGAAAAGCAATTATTGAGTATAAAAAATATGTTAAATGTGAACCACTGGCTTTTGTAATCTGTGGATGAGGCAGGGAAGAAACAAGAGATGAATAGGGTATTTACATAGAATACATAGAATAAACCAGGTTGGAAGAGACCTTCAAGATCATCGCATCCAACCCATCAACCAATCCAACACCACCCAAACATCTAACCCACGGCACCAAGAACACCATCAAGTCTTCTCCTCAAAACCTCCAATGATGGCGACTCCACCACCTCCCCAGGCAGCCCATTCCAATGGGCAATCACTATTCCTGTATAGAACTTTTTCCTAACATCTAACCTGAACCTCCCCTGGCGCAGCCTGAGACTGTGTCCTCTTGTCCTGGTACTGGCCACCTGGGAGAAGAGACCAACATCCGTCTGTCTACAACCTCCCTTCAGGTAGTTGTAGAGAGTAATAAGGTCACCCCTGAGTCTCCTCTTCTCCAGACTAAGCAACCCCAGCTCCCTCAGCCTCTCCTCATAGGGCTTATGCTCCAAACACCTCACCAACTTTGTTACTCTTCTCTTTCAAACTGAAAGAGGGTTCATTTACATTCCATATTTGAAAGAAATTCTTCACTGAGAGAGTGGTGAGGCACTGCAACAGATTGCCCATAGAGCTTGTGGATGCCCCACGTCTGTAATTGTTCAGGCATAGGCTGGATGCAGGGTTTGAGCAACATGGCTTAGCTGAAGGTGTCCCTGCCTGTCTTAGGAGGGGTGGAACTAGATGATCTTTGCATTTCATTTCCAATCCACACCATTAATTGATTCTGTGGTTGTATGAGCTACACACTGACATGTCAAGGATGTGACAAAAATCATGACTTCAGACTTTCAAGATTAAGTTTCTACTTTCTTGAAGTTATTTTTAAGTAATTCAAAACAACAACAACAAAAAACCCCAACCAACAACAACCAAAAACCCCAACACCAAACAATGATTGCATGTGCTATATTTTGCTTTTTGTAAACATGCAATAGAGTATTACAGAAAACTCAAGAAGTGAAGTAGGAATTATTATTCTTATTTGTAAATAACTTAAGCATGATACCCAGCTGGTGGCTAAGCCCTGCACAATCACTCACTCACTCCCCTTTGGTGGGTTAGGGTAGAGAACAAGAAGGGTAAATCTGAGAAAACTAATGGGTTAACATAAAAATGAAAACCATTTTAACAGGTAAAGCAAAACCCTCACAAGCAAACACACAAACTAATTAATTCATTCACTGCTTCCCATGCACAGGCAAGTGTTTATTCATATCCAGGAAAACAGGACTCCATCTCATTACAGACTATGCACATGACTGACAAATACGTAAGTGGGAGACTTGTCTAATACACCTGAATGTTGTGCAGCCATTCAGCAAGACCTGGACAGAGTGGAGAGATAGGCAAAGAGGAACCTAATGAGGTTCAACGAGGACAAGTACAGAGAACTGCACCTGAGAAGGAATAATAAACTGCACCTGTACAGGTTAGGAGGTGATCGGCTAGAAAGCAGCCCCATGGAGAAGGACATAGGACTCCTGGTGGACAATCATTTACCTATTGGACACCAATGTGCCCTTGTGGCCAAGAGAGCCAATGGTATCCTGCAGTACATTATGGAGAGTGTGTCCATCAGATTGAGGAGGGCTGTCCTCCCTCTCTACTCTGCCCTAGAGAGGCCCCACTGTGAATATTGCATCCAGTTCTGGGGTCCTCAGTTCAAGAGGGACAAGGATCTACTTGAGGGAGTCCAACAGAAGGCTGCAAGGATGATTGAGGGACTGGAGCATATGCCTTATGATGAAAGGCTGACAGACCCAGGCCATTTCAGTCTGGAGAGAAGACTGAGAGGGGATCTAATAAATATATATGAGGTCCAGGTGTCAGGAAGGAAGGGATAGCCTCTTCTCACTTGTGCTCTGTGATAGGACAAGGGGCAATGGATGTAAACTACAACACAGAAAATTCCACACCAGCATGAGGAAGAACTTCTTTACTGTAGAATAGAATAGAATAGAATAGAATAGACCAGGTTGGAAGAGACCTTCAAGATCATCGTGTCCAAACCATCAACCAATCCAATCCACTTAAACAACTAAACCATGGCACCAAGCACCCCATCAAGTCTTCCCCTGAAAATCTCCAATGACGGGGACTCCACCACCTCCCCAGGCAGCCAGTTCCAATGGACAATCACTCTCTCTGTATAGAACTTCTTCCTAACATCCAACCTAAACCTCCCCTGGCACAGCCTGAGACTATGTCCTCTTGTTCTGGTACTGGCTTCCTGGGAGAAGAGACCAACATCCGTCTGTCTACAACCTCCCTTCAGGTAGTTGTAGAGAGCAATAAGGTCACCCCTGAGTCTCCTCTTCTCCAGGCTAAGCAACCCCAGCTCCCTCAGCCTCACCTCATAGGGCTTGTGTTCCAAACACCTCATCAACTTCGTTGCCCTTCTCTGGGCACGCTCCAGCAAGTCAACATCCTTCCTAAACTGAGGGCCCCAGAACTAGACACAGTACTCAAGGTGTGGCCTAACCAGAGCAGTGTACAGGGACAGAATGACCTCCCTGCTCCTGCTGGCCACACTGTTCTTGATGCAGACCAGGATGCCATTGGCTCTCTTGGCTTCCTGGGCATACTGCAAGCTCATATTCAGCCTGCCATCGACCAGTACCTCCAGGTCCTTCTCCACCTGGCTGCTCTTCAGCCACTCTGACCACAGCCTGTAGCTCTGCATGGGTTTGTTGTGGCTAATGTGCAGAACCCGGCACTTGGATGTGTTAAATCTCATGCCATTGGACTCTGCCCATCTGTCCAGCCTGTCAAGGTCCCTCTGCAGAGCCTCTCTACCCTCCAGCAGATCAACTCCTGCCCCCAGCTTGGTGTCATCAGCAAATTTACTGATGATGGACTCAATGCCCTCATCCAGATCATCAAGAAAGATGTTAAAGAGCATGGGGCCCAGCACTGATCCTTGGGGCACACCACTACTGACTGGCTGCCAGCTGGATGTGGCACCATTCACCACCACTCTCTGGGCTCGGCCCTCCAGCCACTTCCTAACCCAATGCAGTGTGCTCCCGGCCAAGCCATGGGCTGACAGCTTGGCCAGGAGTTTTCTATGGGGGATGGTGTCAAAGGCCTTGCTGAGGTCCAGGTAGACTACATCCACAGGCCTCCCCACATCCACCAGGCGGGTCACCTGTTCATGGAAGGAGATCAGGTTGGTCAGGCAGGACCTGCCCTTCCTAAACCCATGCTGGCTAGGCCTGATCCCTTAGCCATCCTGTAAGTGCTGTGTGATTGCACTCAGGATGACCTGTTCCTGGCCTTTCCTGGCACTGAGGTCAGGCTGACAGGCCTATAATTCCCTGGTTCATCCACCTGGCCTCTCTTGTGGATGGGTACCACGCTGGCCATCTTCCAGTCATCTGGGATGTCTCCAGTGAGCCAGGACTGTTGAAAAATGATGGATACTGGCTTGGCCAGCTCATCTGCCAGCTCTCTCAGCACCCTAGGATGGATCCCATCTGGTCCCATGGACTTGTGGGGATCCAAGTGGCTGAGGAGAGTTCCAATTTCCTGCTCATGGAACATAGGAAACTATGCAGCTCCCTGGCTCCTTCTGCAGGCCAGCTGTCTGGAAGACGTTCTGTCCTTCTAGTAAAAATTGAGACAAAGAAGGTGTTAAGTACCTCTGCCTTTTCCTCATCCTTTGATACAACATTTCCCTCAATGTCAACCAAGGAGTGGAGGTTGTCCTTGCCCTTTCTCTTGCTATTAATATATTTATAGAAGGACTTTTTGTTGTCCTTCACAGCAGAGGCCAGTTTAAGCTCTAAATGTGCTTTTGCCTCTCTAATATTCTTCCTGCATGATTTGGCTACATCTTTAAACATTTCGTAGGTTTCCTCACCTTTCTTCCAAAGATGATACACCCTCTTTTTTTCCTTTAGTTCTATTAGAAGTTCATGACCATCCAGGCTGGTCATGTGCCCCGGCGGCTCCTCTTCCAGCACATTGGCACAGCCTGCTCCTGTGCCTTCAGCAATTCTTCCTTGAAGCAGGTCCAGCCCTCCTGGACCCCATTATTTTTAAGGGCTTTACCCCAAGGAACACTCTGAATTAGTTCCTTGAGTAACCTGAAGTCTGCCTTCTGGAAGTCCAGAGTGGAGGTCTTCTTGCTGCCCCTCTTAGCATGACCAAATACCGAAAATTCAATTATCTTGTGGTCACTGGCCCCTAAACAGCCTCCGACCACCACATCACCCACCAGCCCTTCCCGGATGGTGAAGAGGAGGTCAAGCATAGCCTTACCCCTGGTAGGCTCTCGCAGCACCTGGGATAAGAAGCTGTCCTCCATGCACTCTAAGAATCTCCTAGACTGTCTCCTCTCTGCTGTTTTGAGATCCCAGCAGATGTCAGGCAGGTTGAAGTCACCCATGAGAACAAGGTCTGGAGACCTTGTGACAGCCTTAAGCTGCCTGTAGAATGACTCATCAACATCTTCTTCCTGGTTGGGTGGTCTATAACAGACTCCAACCAGGATGTCTGCCCTGCTGGTCTTCCCTCTAATTCTTACCCACAAGCACTCAACCCAATCATCCCTAATCTCCATCTCAGTGGCATCTAGTGCCTCCCTGATGTACAGGGCCACCCCCCCACCCCTTCTTCCTTGCCCGTCTCTCCTGAAGAGCCTGTAGCCGTCAATTGCAGTGCTCCAGTCATGTGAGTCATCCCACCACATCTCTGTGATGGCAACTACATCATAACTTTATTGCTGCACCAAGGCTTCCAGCTCCTCTTGTTTGTTTCCCATGCTTCGTGCATTAGTGTACATACAGTGCAGCTGGGCTGCTGGTTTCACCCCTGACTCCAGCTTACCACACTCAGACTCCAGCCTGGGGGACTGGTTTCAGCCCCTCCCCCCTTCAAATCTAGTTTAAAGCCCTGTCAATGAGAGCTGCTAATTCCCTTTCTAGAATCTTTTTCCCTTTGAGGGATAGGCCATTGTCATACACTCTGATTTTTCCCCTCCTCTGGGACAGATGTACTCCATCTGTTGGCAGCTGACCTGGTGCAGCAGAAAGTTCTCCAAGATCTAAGAACCTGAAATTCTTTTGACTACACTAGTGAGGAAGGTGAGGGGAGGCAAGGAGGTTTTGCTTTGTGTCTTTTCTGAGGAACCTGCATCCATTCCCCTCTGTTTTTTGGATAACCAGCCTCTGCTGGGGGAACCTGCAGAGCCTGGTTACTCAGGTTCATGTCCCTTCTACAATCCCTTACATCTCTAAGTCTAGCAACCTCGTCCTTCAGTCTGGCCACCAGGTTAAGCAAATAGTCGATCTGCTCACACCTAATGCAGGAGTTGTCCCCACTACCCTGCATCTCAAGTGCCAGGCTCCAGCGCTCTCTGCAGCCAGATGCCTGGACACCTACCTCCTGCTTATGACACCTACCTACCTGTTTATATTCCACTCCAGTCTGAGCTGACACTGATTTTTTGAAGGAGTTATTGCGATGAGTTATCACCATGCCTAGCCCTGCCCATGTGACCTATTGGACAGCAATTTAGAAAAAGTGCGGTGGCATGTGTGTCTGGCCGCAGCCGAGCGAGAACACATGGGCTGAAATGGAAGCTCCTTGAGCTGCCACTGGCTTTTTAAATGTGCCGCCAGTGACACAGCGGTCCTGAGTGATCCCAAGGGTTTGTTGCAATTATTCCTTTTCCATATCATATGTAACATCATCACCATTAATTAAAAAAAAAAACAACAAAAAAACAACGTAGTACTTCTCTCAAATTTACAGAGAAGATATTTTTAGTTCCTGGTGACAGGAACATGCAAGGACAAAAATATCAAAAAGAGAAGTCTTCAGGTAATGCTGAAGGTTCTAACTTTAGCAGAGTTTTAAAGTAGTCATTTATGAAGAAATTTTGCAAGCATGGGGGTGGTGGAGTCACCATCATTGGAGGTGTTCAGGAGGAGACTTGATGGGGTGCTTGGTGCCATGGTTTAGTTGTTTAGGTGGGTTGGATTGGGTGATGGGTTGGATGTGATGATGTTGAAGGTCTCTTCCAACCTGGTCTATTCTATTCTATTCTACTCTATTCTATTCTATTCTATTCTATTCAACTGCCTACTTTTAAAAAAATGAATAGTGTCTTTAATAGCTGCAGACTGTGAGAATTAGAACAGTACACAAATCATGTGAAAACCATCATTAGCAGAGAAGAGTTTATTATATGACTCAGTGGATTTTTACAACAACCAATAATTACTAGGAATTGTTATGAACATCTGTATTTTTCACCAAACTGCTGAACTGCAGTGATCATGAAGGAAAATCACAAATAGGGATTTTTTTTTTTTTTTTTTTTTAGTATGTTCCTCTTATTGGGTCTGCAAAAGATTTAGAAACACAATGGATCAGCCTTCCTCTAGAATGCTGGGGGTGGTGGTGGAATATTTTGGTTGGTTGGTTTTGTTGGTTTTGGGTTTTTTTTGTTTGTTCATGGTTTTTTGTTGTTGTTGGTTGGGTTGGGTTGGGTTGGTTTTCCCCTGATATTCCCTGCTTAGTGTGGAGAAGTCTGAGAGGGGACCTTTTCAATGTCTAGAAATGTCTAAAGGGTGGCTGTCAGGAGGATGGAGCTTTTCATGATGCCCAGTGGTAGGAGGAAGGGCAGTGGATGTAAGCTCAATCACAGAAAGTTCAATCCCAACATGAGAAAAAACTTATTCATTGTGACAGTGACACAGCATTCAAACAGGCTGCCCAAAGAGATTGCAGAGTGTTCTTCTCTAGAGATCTTCAAAACTGACCTGGACACATTCCTGTGTGACCTGCCTTAAGTGGTCCTGCCTTGCAGGGGGATGGTCTTAATGGTTTCTGGAGGTCCTTTCCAACCCATAGCATTCATGATTCTATGACTCAGTGTTATAAAACTACCTGGCACAGAAGCAGCCTGTTGACTCCTTTCCCCTTAGCTCATTGTCAGCAACTATTGCTGCAATCAAGTTACTTTAAATAGCTGTTACACTTCACCTTATTTTGCAGTAAGTCTGAAGAATTCCCCAATTCTGGGGGAATCCTGAATAGGAGGAGAGTTTAAAAAAATAAATCTCTGCTTTATTCTATGTTTAGTTCTGCAGATTGGAAAATGCAGATTTTTCTACTTCAAGGAAAGATTTTTTCAGTAGTTCAGAAATTTGAATTTCTTTGATACTTGGGACCACAAAGAGCTTTTATTTTTTTTTTTTTTGCTTTTTTTTTTTTTCTTCTATATGATCAGAAAAATATTGTCTGAGAAAAATTATCATACTTTTCTCTGTTTTGGATGTTTCAGGAGTAGGAGTTTGGGAAGTAAGTAAATCCTAAAAAAAATAATTTCTCAGATTCAGAAAATATTTCCCCAAAACTTATCCTAAATTCTTGCAGATTTGTGATTTAAAGGTAAAAAAAAAAAAAAGCCATTCTTACATAAATTGTTTTTTTAGTATTTCAATAAACTTTTTCTCTTGTATTACAGGTAAGATCTGCTTGTTTCAGAGCCCCAGAACTCTTACAGAAACTACTGTATGACTGTGTCTCTTTTCACTTATGCATTGACATAAGTTCAGAAAGTTAAAATCACCGAAAAGTTTAATTATTAAAGATACAAATACAACAGATTTGGGATTGTAGGTGATAAATGCATAAACTGTGAGCAACCAAGTTAGTTGATATATCCCAGGTAATATCCAACAGAGCTGGAGATGCAAATCTTCGCAACAGAACCAATATATAAAACCACTGATAGCCAAACATTAAGCTGAATATTGAGCACTGAAGCAAAATTTTACCAAGAAGACATCTCTTTCTTGAGTGGATGAGAAGGAGCACAGGCCATGAACTCTCCTCATCTCTGTTAAATTCAGTCATTCCTTAATACAGATGTTCCCCTCATGTTTTTTCATACCCGAACATCCGTTTACTCTGCCTTCTAGGTAATGTTTAGCATGATTTGGTGAGAGAGTTGAGCAATAGTCATATTTGTTCAGCAGGGACTCCATTTGGCTAATTATTCTACTTAAGAGTGTAAACTTTAATATTAATTTTGTATTAATTAGGCAAAGGTCTTTGGCACTATAGCATTCAAAATCTGTTTTGTAGGTATGTGGTTCTGCTGTTTTGGCCTTGCTTCATTAGTTCTAGCTGCCTCATTTTCACAAAATTCCCTCCTTCAGCTGCTTGGCAGAGAGCTTTTTGGAATTTCAGAATTTCCATTCCAAAAGACAGGATAAACATCCCTTGTTTAAAAACACCTCGACCTTTCTTTTGAAGCATAATGATTTAACCTGGATTCCTGTCCCACAGTAAACTAGGCAGTTATCTCAGAATAGATTCTTTATTTAATGTGCACAATGAAGACTCTTGTTATTGTGTGAATCACTGTTTTAGGGACATGGTTTAGAGGTGGACTTGGTGGTGTTTGGTTAAGGGTTGGACTCAATGATCTTAAAGATCTATTCCAACCTAAATACGTCTATGATTCTATGATTCTATTCCATCTGGAGGTATACTGTTTCCTTAATTACCTAATTTTTGTCTGACTCTTATTAAAGCATGTTATAATTAATCTATAGCTAGAATAAACTAATATCAATACGAGAAAAAATTATTGTACAAAACACTCTGAACAATGTACTCTGAACTCTGGATGTAACTACTTCATATATAGGTAAAATTTATTACGAAAAGAAAAGAAATGGAACAGGAATGGTTGAAGAGGTGAAACAAAAGACACCAAGAACCATTAAAATATCTTTCAGATCTTCTCCAGTGCAAAGCTTTGAACAATACACTGTGAGTTCAGGTCAAGTAAAGAAATATGATCTACTTCTTAATAATTCATTTATCTTCTTTTAACATTCCAAAGAAACAAACAAAAACAAACAAACAAAACCCAAAACCATACTCTTTGAAATGCAGAACATAGAGTAATAACTAAAAAACTTTTCACTTTATATCTCATACGTGTACAAGACAAATTGAACTGTAACAGGCATAGAAGAGTATCTGGAAACAGCCTGCTAAAGAATATGTTCATAGTGAGCCATGTGACACAAAATTGGTGAGAACATACTTTCACATTCTAGCTTGTGACAGTTTAGGCTGTGCCTTTAAAAAAATTCTGAGCAAATCTACAGTTGGGTGTAAAAAGGAAAAGAAAGATTAATTCTAAATGAATTTCATTGGTCAGGTGTGAGAAGTACCATAGCGATATCTCTCTCATTCCTTTCTCTCAGTCTCATTCTGTCTCTTTCTGCTGGAATGGATGCAGGCTACCCTTGGACAGCGGCCATTAATCAGCAAACTTGAGACAAGCAAAACTAACTTCTTAACAATGCTTTGACCTAACTGAAATTTCCCCTAACAATTTTCTCCTCTTTTCTTTTCTTCTAATTAAATAGAGAGAAAGGGGAAGGAGAGAGGTTGGGGGGGAGGCAAGGTGGAATTCTCCTGCCCAAAGGAGGATTTCAGTGTTGATTTTTTTTCCTCTTTGTAAATAGTTGTATAATATTGTAAATACTGTATATTTTATACATATTCATTGCATTCCATTATTGCTTGTAAAATACAGCTTCATTTGGTTCTCTGACTGAGCTCAGCTGAGCTTTTGTTAATGTGGATGGGTTAAACTATCGCACTACAACATAGCTACAAAACCAGAAAGAGAAATTGATGCATAATATTGTAAGCAGCTGGTTAAAAAGTACAAAACAAACAAACAGGGATACAGCTTGGCTGCAGTTTCATACCTCCTTTTAAGAACTAGGAGTAGAGACAAAATATGCATCTGCATTTAAAGAATGTATACGAACAGAGCTGTCACAATCAAAGCAAGAACAGCAGTGATAGTCACAAATTATCTAAAATGTTAGTCTTCATCTTCCCTTTAAACTTTGCTTGCTGGAAAGTTGAAGCTCTGCTAAGACTGAGAAGATTTAGGGAAATTTTCCAAGTTTGGAGAAAGCTGTTTGAATGTGGTAGTCTAAGGTGTTGCCCTGAGTCTTAAAAGATTGGCTTTTTCAGTTTTTCATGAATCCACCAGAGGACTTTCTATCTCTGGTGAGCTTCTCCTCTAAGTGCCTTGGCAAACTGCAAATTGGCTATGTATAGTTAATTGTGTAGCTTCACTGCACTGTAATTTTTGTTCATTAACAGTTTTAAAAATTGCAGAAATGTAAAGCAGTTATAAAACTGTCTTCAATTTTATCTTCAGATCAATCATAGATTATTATATCCTTCTAATTTAAAATATTCTCTCTTTTTCTTTTCTTATGATTTTAAGGTCAGCTATTCGTACATGTACTTAAAACTGTTCAGCCCAGCAACTGCTTCAGACGTCGTCACTGTGAAAAATATTACTCTGAATGGCATCTTTTCCATGGGACTAAATAGCTTAAAAATACAGAATGGTAACATATATTTGACAAAACTGATTGTGATTTGTGGGAGAAGCAGACTTGTTTTCTGTTCTTTCACTTAGATGACTCCAGAGTGCCAGGGACATCCATTCACCATGACTAATGAAGCAGAAGCATCAATACAAAGGAGATCAAGCAAGTGAGAGAAAGAAAAACATTGAATATAGGAAGAGTTCCTCAAGAGTGATACAAGGAATAGAAATAAGACTAGCAAGGTAGAGGTGTTGGTAGAGAGAAATATTTTGATTAACATTACATCTGTCTTTCCAACACCCCAGCTGAGAAAATAATTTTCAACTGAAATTGTGTGAGGCCAAGAGTAGCCTCAAGCCATGAGAGAAAGACAAGGGCTAAGAAAAAAATAGGTGAAAAATGCAAAACAGAAAAGTCTCAAGAAGGAAACAATTGCTACTAGTAAGATACATAACATTAGTGTTTTAAGGATTTGTTGTTTTGAATTGGGAAAAAGACCCTTTAAAATTCAATGGGTGGTATAGATACTTGTCAGCACAAATACCGGCATATCATTAAAAGAAAAGTGATATAGTAGGAGTTTTAGAAGCCATTAAAGGCATCTGTATTCAGTTAGTTATGAAGATAAGGTGAAAGGAAACTGACCTACACTTTTTCTCATAAGCAAGGAATTAAGAGAAATGACAAGATCACAGGATCACAGAGGATCAGAGGATGTTAGGGGTTGGAAAGGACCTCTGGAGATTGTTGAGTCCAAATCCCCCCTGCCAGAGCAGGACCATAGAATCTACTGCAGGTCACACAGGAATGCTTCCAGATGGGTCTTGAAAATCTCCAGAGGAGACTCCACAACCTCCCTGGGGAGCTTGTTCCAGTGCTCTGCGACCCTCACGGTGAAGGTCCTACTCATGTTGAGGTGGAACCTCCTGTGCCAGAGTTTATATCCATTATCCATCATCCTATCACAGGGTGCAAGTGAAAAGAGCCTGTCCCCTCCCTCTTGACACCCAGCCCTCATATATTTATAAATATTTAGTAAATCCCCTCTCAGTCTTCTCTTCTCCAGACTAAAAAGCCCCAGAGCTCTCAGCCTCTCCTCACAGGGCTGGGCTCTCTCAAGTAGATCCCTGTCCCTCTAGAACTGGGGAGTCCAAAACCAGATGCAATATTCCAGGTGTGGCCTCACCAGTGCAGAGTAGAGGGGGAGGAGAGCTGTGGGAGAAGGGAGAAGAATAAAACAACTATATTACAAGAGAGAACCTCCCTCAATCTGATGGACACACTCCTCTTAATGCACCGCAGGATACCATTGGCTCTCTTGGCCACAAGGACAGATTGCTGTCCCATGGAGAACTTGCTATCCACCCAGACATCCAGGTCCTTCTCCACGGGGCTGCTTTCTAGCAGATCACCTCCTAACCTGTATGGATGCAATGTATTATTCCTTCCCAGGTGCAGGACTCTGCACTTGTCCATGTTGAACCTCATTGGGTTCCTCTTTGCCCATCTCCCCAGTCTGTCCAGGTTTTGCAGAATGGTTGCACAGCGTTCAGGTGTATGAGCCAAGCCTCCCAGTTTGGTAGCATCAGCAAACTTGCTGAGCAGACACTCTGTTGCTCTGTCCCCTCATCAATGTCATTGATAAAGATGCTGAACAGAACTAGGCCCAGCACTGTTCCCTGGGGAACTCCACTAGTTACAGCTCTCCACCTGCACTTGGCACCATTGATCACCACTTTTTGCACTCTATCGTGTAACCAGTTCCTAAAACATCTCACTGTCTGTTCTTCTATCCCATGCCTCCTGAGCTTCCTCACAAGGATATTGTGGGAGACAGTGTCAAAAGCCTTGCTAAAGTCAAGGAAGACTACATCCACTGGTCTCCCTGCATCTACCCATTCAGTTATGACATCACAGAAGACTATCAGATTAGGCAAGCATGATTTCCCCTTGGTAAATTCATGCTGACTACTCCTGATCATCTTCTTCTCTTCCAAGTGCCTAAAGATGACCTGGAGAATGGGCTGCTCTATCATTTTTCCAGGGATGGAGTTGAGTCTGTAGTTTCCTGGAACCTCTTTCTTGCCCTTTTTGAAAACTCAGGCACCTCTCCTCTCTGCCAGGCTTTTGCAAAAATGATGGAGAGTGGTTGGCTGACAACATCAGCCAGCCCTCTCAACACTCTTGGGTGAATCTCATCAGGGCTCACGGACTTAGGAATGTTCAACTTGTGCAACTGATCTCTAGATGAGCCTTCATAGACTAGTGGAGAGTCTTCCCTCCTCCAGGCTTCTTCTTCTTCATCCAGGGTTTGGAGTTTATAGGGGAGTTTAGTATTAGGAGTAAAGACTGAACCAAAGAAGGCATTCAGGAACTCTGCCTTCTCTGCATCCGCAGTTATCAGGGTTGTCACCTCATTCAGCAATGGGCCCACACTTTCCCTATTATTCTTTTTCCTACTGATATATTCGAAGAAGCCCTTCTTTTTCTGTTTAACTTCCATTGTCAGTTTTAGTTCCAAGAGGGCTTTGGCCTTCCTTGTTGCCTTTCCACATGCCCTGGCAACTACTCTATAGTTCTGCCAAGTGACAAATTCAAAAGAGTCACAGATCAACAAAGAAAAAATTTACTAGTTTAGGAAACACACTTGATAGGTACAAATATATGAAATACACTTGACATTGAGAACTTCTTTTCCTGTTAGCAAGCAAATTCTGAATGTTATTTGCTGTTTCTTAAATGTCTATGGCTATGAATATAAATAAATTTTAAATGTCATTATAGTCTAAATATGTTCTACCTTACAATATAAAGCAGGGTATTTTAACACTTCAGGCAGACTTAACAGAGCAATATTTATGGTGTACACTGAAAGAGGTCTCAAGAAATTTGTGAGCAATGCATATTTTATAAGTTGTGTATCATCCAACTGTGCCTTTTCTGTTCTGTAAAGTTACTAGTTGTTAGATTTATTTTTTCAGTACCTAACTACTACTTGCTGGACATAAAGACGTGCAATCATTAAAGAATAAGCTTGGAAGAAGAGGCTTTAAGTAGTCATTTAATCTGTCCTAAACTACACTTATGTCAACCCTGACAGGTTTTCTTCCATCTTGGAGTGCAGATTTTCATTAATGTGACTGTTTCAAAGTAATCTGTCTGGAAGTTTGTACACTTGAACCAGAGGCTTCTCATACATAGATCTCTGTGGCAGCTTAAACAGAAACACCTTGAGTTTAGGGAAACAATTGCCAGTGATAGTCCTCTGGATACCATCAAAATATGTAATACAGTCATGCTGGAGGTAACTTGTACAACCTTTAAGCAAGTTAACTTAATTGGATGACCACTGTTATTGCAAAGCGAGGGAGTTAAATAGTTTATAGCAAGAAAGAGGCACTAACTCATATAGCACTTGTGCCCTCTATGTTGTATGAAATCTAAACATGTGATTATGACTGCAAAACCTAAGTAGGGGTTAAAAACCCAACAACCTCATTCTGTGTTTCCTGGCCACAGATTTTTCCATATGCTTTTTACTTCAGAGGTAGAATATTGATGAGTCATAATATTGTCAGAAAATTTATTATTTCATGTCAGATGACTAATGATCACTTATTCTTTTAGTATCAATGGGAATATGGAATGCTATTAGACTCAAAACCAGGTAGGAACTTTTATCTATTTCTTCCTCTTACTGAATCACTGTTCTTAACACAAATACATAGAATACATAGAATAGAATACATAGAATAAACCAGGTTGGAAGAGACCTTCAAGATCATCGCGTCCAACCCATCAACCAATCCAACACCGCCCAAACAACTAACCCACGGCACCAAGCACCCCGTCAAGTCTTCTCCTAAAAACCTCCAGTGATGGCGACTCCACCAAATGGCAGAAAATGATACTTAAAGAAGAGTGTATCTGTTAGCTGTGTTTACTACTACCCTCAAAGAGTTTTCAGAGCATCCCTCAAAAACGATGTTTGGATCTAAAATTCTCAGCATGTTTGGCAGAATGTTCACAACACAACTATCTGGTTTTAGAATAATTATCTCTCCCTATTCCAGTTAATTGAAAACAATTCCAAATCACCCTCCTGTGTTTAAAGTATCTGGATTAATATATAATGGTGCCAAAGTACCAGGGTTTTAAAGACATATAAACAACATAGTTGTTTGAACGGTTGACAAATAAATTCAAGCTCTGCAGGATACTCTTGTTTAGGGTTTTCCCAATTAGGCATTTTATTTGATCTTTGGGTCTGGGTGAGCCACAATTCTCAAGAATTGAAGAAGAGATTAATGGACTGGATACAATGGCTAATTCATCTCCAGGGTTTTGTTCATTGATTGTCTTTGCTAATTTAATACCATTATATCCAAAGTAAAATAAATCAAAATGAGAATTAGACTTAGTGAAAGTGATCTTTGAAAGGAGTTTATGGCTTGCCAGATTGTAATAGAACTTTTTCTAATCCTAAATAGAAACTTCACAGCAGAGATGTTTTTTCCCTATGGAATGTTGCCAAGATAGGTGTGCAAGAAAGTTGTTTGTGAGAAAACAATTAGAAAGTTGTGATTTTACCTGTCAGACAGACATGTGTTAAGCGGAAAAAGTAAAGTGGGAACTGGGAGCTAAAGATCAAAAATTCATAAAATGTTTGTGGACCTACAGCACCAGGAAAATATTTGAGGATAAGGCAATGTAATGTGAGATGCAGATAAAGGAGAAAACAGTTTTCTGCCTTTTTTTCTCCCCTTCCTTTAATGACAACACTTGAATCTGAAATTAAGCACAGCAGGTAGGAAGATACTGCAGTGATTTTAAAAGGTATCACACATCTGTATGCTAACAGACTTTGGGTTTCACCCATAGAGATGTAGACCCCACAGTGTTTATGGTCACAAATGGGAATTGCATATTTCTTGCAAATATACTGTGTCCTGTTGACCAGCTGTTTGAAACAGGTAACTTCTAAGTGTTAATTGCTTTTGTCTTTGCTTTAAACAACCAAACCAAACCAAAACAACAAAAAAAAAAGGCAAAAAAAAAGGAAGCAAGTGACAGGCTGGTTCAAGCTCTGTGCTCTGGTGCTTCATACAACAGGCAGAAAACTTCACAACTTCTTTCTCCTGAAAGTCCTCCTGATGTCATAAAAAGCATATGGTACAGCCAGGTAGGCCATATATAGTCACAGAATCACAGACTGTTAGGGGTTGGAAAGGACCTCCAGAGATCATCTGGTCCAACCCCACTGGCAGAGCAGGATCACCTATACCAGATCACAGAGGAACGTGTCCAGGCAGGTTTTGAATATCTCCAGAGATGGAGACTCCACAACCTGGTCGATGGTAGGCTGAACATGAGCCTGCAGTGTGCCCAGGCAGCCAAGAGGGCCAATGGCATTCTGGCCTCAATCAGGAACAGTGTGGCCAGCAGGAGCAGGGAGGTCATTCTGCCCCTGTACACTGCACTGGTTAGGCCACACCTTGAGTACTGTGTCTAGTTCTGGGCCCCTCAGTTTAGGAAGGGCAACAAAGCTGGTGAGGGGTTTGGAACACAAGCCCTATGAGGAGAGACTGAGGGAGCTGGGGTTGCTTAGCCTGGAGAAAAGGAGACTTAGGGTGACCTTATTGCTCTCTACAACTACCTGAAGAGAGGTTGTAGACAGGCAAAGGTTGGTCTCTTCTTCCGGGCAACCAGCACCAGAACAAGAGGACACAGTCTCAAGCTGTGGCTGGGAAGGTTTAGACTGGAGGTTAGGATGAAGTTCTACACAGAGAGAGTGATTGCCCATGGGAATGGGCTGTCTGAAGAGGTAGTGGAGTCACCATCACTGGAGGTGTTCAGGAGGAGACTTGATAGGGTACTTGGTTGCATGGTTTAGTTGATTAGATGGTGTTGGATGATAGGTTGGATGTGATGATCTTGAAGGTCTCTTCCAACCTGGTCCTGTTCTGTTCTGTTCTATTCTATTCTATTCTATTCTATTCTATTCTATTCTATTCTATTCTCCCTGGGCAGCCTGTTCCAGTGTTTAGTCACCCTTGCAGTGAAAATTTTTTTCTTCATGTTTCCAACTTCCTCAACTTCCACCCATTGCCGCTTGTGCTGTTGTTGAGCATCACCAAGAAGATATACACAAACTGAATGTGAACAACTTTAATAAAACCTGACCATGTAGAAGGAGAGCAGTTTGATGCAGCATGATCTAAGTGACTGTCAAAATGAGTAAATAAATTTCAGACTCTGAAAAAAATCTATAAAACCAAAAATATTTTCTCAGAATAACTCCCAGTGCAACTTCCAAATAGTCAGTATTTTCACAGATGTTGCAGAGCTGCTGGACAATCTGAAAAGTTATAAAATATGTTTATTTATTTATTTAAGTGAATAATTTGCATCTCTATATATACTATCATCACAAAAAGGCTATGTGTGACTGTTAGCAGCAGAACACAAAGTGCCTGTACACTAACACAGTTCTACAATTGTGTCATTTTCTTCTGCTCTCTGGGGAGAATCTATTGATAAAATTACAAACTAAGGGTGACAATGTTTACCTGTAGAGCAACGAGTAGAGCAAGCAACCAAGAAAGGAGCTCTCCAATAATTCCTAAAGCATGCAGCATCCTATTATCTACATGCAAGAGGTTTTTACACAAATTGTATAAGCCTGGGGAATATTTCTCTTAGGCTGAGGTTTTGATATCCTTGCTTTTTGCAAGGGGTTGTCTTTATGTGTGAATCATTAAATAATATTTCAAAGTTCCTTGAAAAATCTACCCAGAATAAGGCAAAATATGTATTCATGCATTATGTCTTTTAGCATCCCAGACTAGTTTCCAGGCCTGAATTTCTTCCTGTTGTTCTTTCTGCAGCACCTTTGGGTGTAACGATAGCTCAGTCCAAACCATCACAGACAACTCACATTACCAGTCCAAGAGGAGATTTTCTTCCACTTTTATATGACTGTAGTAGTTTGGGCTGGGTGCCCTCTGCTGTATTCATATGAGGTGTACTTCCTGTGTCCAAAAGTCCAGCCCAGAGGGGTGGACACAGGAAACCAGGTATTTCGTACCATAATACCCTACGCCACTATAAGATCCAGCATGGGGTCTGGCACTTTGTCTTACTTCCCTCGCCGTCACCCGGTAGCTTTGGGTAGACGTCTCCCAGCCTTGGGCCTGGCTAGGCCCAAGGCCAGGGGGATAGGCAGTCTCAGATCTGGCCAGCTGATACTAGCCTAGCAGTGGAGGGGGGGGGGGGGGAGAAGGAGCCCTGGGGGTCTTTGGTGTACCCTCAGGTGGGGATAGGATGTTTCTGGGTCTGCTTTGGGATTTCTTTTGTCATTGCGCTTCTGGCTCTCTGTAAATAGTCACTGCTTTCCATTTAAACTTTCCACCACTTTTGCAATCCATTTGTCTGAGTCATTATTTTTGCCTGTGGTGGGGAGGGGGTCTGCCTTAACTCGTCACAATGTGTGGTGGGTTGAGAGAGAAGGCCCAGCTTCCCCTCCCCCACTAAGCAGGAATAAAGAGAGACCACAGCTAACTCAGCCGGTGAAGCAAAAGGGAATGCTGTATTTACAAAAGCAATTTGGGACGCAAGGAATTTATGTACACAAATATACAAAATTTACAATATATTTCACCCCCCTACCTCCCTTTTTCCCCAAAGAGGGTTAGAAAGAGAAAAGGGAAGTTAACGAGGCAGAGGCCTAGAGCAGGATTAATGCTTATTAATGTTTATCTGTTATTTGGCCAGAAGCCCAGAAGCAGACAGCTGGAAGGGGTGAGCGAAAGGAAGCAAACTGCCAAAAGTTCCAGCTGCACTGAAACTTAAGATTGTACTCCCACCTATCTACCAATGAAATTCGTTTAGAATACAATATATTTACAAAACATTTAGCCAGCACTGTCCCTTTCTTAAAGGCACTGCCTCAAACGGTCACAAAATGACACAAGAGAGATCACGAAAGCCAGAACTACACTGGTCAATATCTGTACCTGTGGCATTTTCTCCAACAGCAATGAAGGAATGTAAAGCCTTATCCATGGTATAGTCCAATGTGCTGCAGGATCATGCTTCCCAAAGGCTAGAGAATATACTTCACAAAGGGCTGTAAATCCCACTGAGAATTATGTATCACTGTCATTTAGATGTCAATTTGGAAAGGACCAAGTGACAGGATCAGTTGTCACCTTTTATTTCCATGTTTAAGTCTCTGAAGTGACAGGAGTTGCTGAGGACAGTGTGCCTTTTGTAGCTCTCCATCAATCTGACCATTTCATGATGTCTCTTCTGTCTTCACTTCCAGGTGGCTGTAACTGAACTGGAGTTAATTCTTGTTAAAGCATCCCTTAGTGCTGTGTTTTGCAGCAATGGGTGATAATACACCGGTGTTTTGGCTACTGCTGAACAAGTATCCAGGCTATGCTCTTCCAATATTTCACTGCCCAAAGAGTATGCTGAGGGTGGGCAAGACCTTGGGAGGAGATACAGCTGGACCAGCTGACCCAGACTGGATAAAGGGGTATTCCATGATATGTGATGTCAGCTCAGATATATGAATGAAGTGAAAGAAGGAAGTGTGGGGATTCATCCATGGCATCTGTCCTCCAAAGGAACCATCAAGCATAGAAACCCCTGCTTCCCAAGACTGACCATCATCCTTCTGAAGGAAAAGTAGAGACTAACATTTCTCTGTCTCTGCTTTCACTTCCACACAGTGTATTGCTTTTACTTATCACTGTTATTAAATTGCTTCTATCATGTAGCTGGCTTTTGTTATATCCATCTACAAGGAAGTGATACAGTGGCTTTGGTGGGCATTTGGCCAAACTACCACAGTCCTTTTGGTTCCCTGACCAGGAAACAAAACAGGGCAACTATATCATAGCTGTAGTTGTGCTATAGACCAGCTTAAGATACAAGCTTCTGTGCTGGTCACATGGCTTGTTGGCAACATTTGCTTAGTTTTGAAAGTATTTCACTTTTTTGGGAACATGCTGAGATAGATAACGGCAATGTGTTTATTTCTTACGCTAATCATCACTGGCATGTTATGGGCTTTGTGGAGTCTAATGCCATCATAGTATGAAAGAAGATGGCCCTTGGGTGGGGATATACCCCACAGTAGGTGTGGAAGGATTTGGGCAGATTCCTAGGATGGTTATCACCTCCCAGAGCCTGGGACTTGACCCCAGAAAAGGCAAACAATCCTGGTAAACTGACACACCATTTGATAGAAGGGTGCATTGCTTACCCTAATGAAAACCAGCAACTTTCTGCACTTTACTGGGGCCTGGCCTGTGCTTACCGAAGCACAGTTCAGCACTCTGAGAGGACTGTGACTGAGGAGGCAACCAAATATCATCTGATTATACCATGGTTGAGGTGGAGACCCAAAGAGCAACCACAGTGATTGCCCTAATAGTCAAAAAGGATCAAAGAATACATAGAATACATAGAATAAACCAGGTTGGAAGAGACCTACAAGATCATCGCGTCCAACCCATCAACCAATCCAACACCACCTAAACAACTAACCCATGGCACCAAGCACCCCATCAAGTCTTCCCCTGAAAACCTCCAATGATGGCGACTCCACCACCTCCCTGGGCAGACCATTCCAATGGGCAATCACTCTCTCTGTATAGAACTTCTTCCTAACATCCAATCTGAACCTCCCCTGGTGCAGCCTGAGACTGTGTCCTCTTGTTCTGGCACTGGCTGCCTGGGAGAAGAGACCAACATCCGTCTGTCTACAACCTCCCTTCAGGTAGTTGTAGAGAGTAATAAGGTCTCCCCTGAGTCTCCTTCTCTCCAGGCTAAGCAACCCCAGCTCCCTCAGTCTCTCCTCGTAGGGCTTGTGTTCCAAACCCCTCACCAACTTTGTTGCTCTTCTCTGGACTCGTTCCAGCAAGTCAACATCCTTCCTAACCTGCGGGGCCCAGAACTGGACACAGTATTTCAGGTGCAGCCTAACCAGTGCAGTGTACAGGGGCAGAATGACCTCCCTGCTCCTGCTGGCCACACTGTTCCTGATGCAGGCCAGGATGCCATTGGCCCTCTTGGCTGC
The DNA here is from genome assembly GCF_014839835.1 of Dryobates pubescens. Taxonomy (NCBI): domain Eukaryota; kingdom Metazoa; phylum Chordata; class Aves; order Piciformes; family Picidae; genus Dryobates; species Dryobates pubescens. The sequence goes on along the minus strand of NC_071657.1, from coordinate 44,163,368 downwards.
CTGGGCACACTGCAGGCTCATGTTCAATCTACCGTCAACCAGCACCCCCAGGTCCCTCTCTGCCTGGCTGTTCTCCAGCCACTCTGACCACAGCCTGTAGCACTGCACGGGGTTGTTGTGGCTAATGTGCAGAACCCGGCACTTGGATGTGTTAAATCTCATGCCGTTGCACTCTGCCCATCTGCCCAGCCTGTCAAGATCCTTCTGCAGAGACTCTCTACCCTCCAGCAGATCAACTCCTGCCCCCTGCTTGGTGTTGTCAGCAAATTTACTGATGATGGACTCAACGCCCTCATCCAGATCATCAAGAAAGATGTTAAAGAGCATGGGGCCCAGCACTGATCCTTGGGGCACACCACTAGTGACTGGCCGCCAGCTGGATGTGGCACCATTCACCACCACTCTCTGGGCTCGGCCCTCCAGCCAATTCCTAACCCAATGCAGTGTGCTCCCGGCCAAGCCATGGGCTGACAGCTTGGCCAGGAGTTTGCTATGTGGGAACGGTGTCAAAGGCCTTGCTGAGGTCCAGGTAGACTACATCCACAGGCCTCCCCACATCCACCAGGTGGATCTCCTGATCATAGAAGGAGATCAGGTTGGTCAGGCAGGACCTGCCCTTCCTAAACCCATGCTGGCTGGGTCTGATCCCTTAGCCATCCTCTAAGTGCTGCGTGATTGCACTCAGGATGACCTGTTCCATAATCTTTCCTGGCACTGAGGTCAGGCTGACAGGCCTGTAATTCCCTGGCTCATCCAACCGGCCCTTCTTGTGGATGGGTACCACATTGGCCATCTTCCAGTCATCTGGGATGTCTCCAGTGAGCCAGGACTGTTGAAAAATGATGGATACTGGCTTGGCCAGCTCATCTGCCAGCTCTCTCAGCACCCTAGGATGGATCCCATCTGGTCCCATGGACTTGTGGGGATCCAAGTGGCTGAGGAGAGTTCCAATTTCCTGCTCATGGAACATAGGGAAACTATGCAGCTCCCTGGCTCCTTCTGCTAGCTGTGCAGGCCAGCTGTCTGGTAGACGTTCTGTCCTGCTAGTAAAAATTGAGGCAAAGAAGGTGTTAAGCACCTCTGCCTTTTCCTCATCCTTTGATACAACATTTCCCTCCATGTCAACCAAGGAGTGGAGGTTGTCCCTACCCTTCCTTTTGCTATTAATATATTTATAGAAGGACTTTTTGTTGTCCTTCACAGCAGAGGCCAGTTTAAGCTCTAAATGTGCTTTTGCCTCCCTAATTTTCTTCCTGCATGATTTCGCTACATCCTTAAATATTCTGTGGGTTGTTTCACCTTTCTTCCAAAGATGATACACCCTCTTTTTTTCCCCTTAGTTCTATTAAAAGTTCATTACCCAACCAGGCTGGTCGTCTGCCCCGGCAGCTCATCTTCCGGCACATTGGCACAGCCTGTTCCTGCGCCTTCATCAGTTCTTCCTTGAAGCAGGTCCATCTCTCCTGGACCCCTTTATTTTTAAGGGCTTTTTCCCAAGGAACCCTCTGAATTAATTCCTTGAGCAACCTGAAGTCTGCCCTCTGGATGTCCAGAGTGGAGGTCTTCTTGCTGCCCCTCTTAGCTTGACCAAATACCGAAAATTCAATTATCTTGTGGTCACTGGCCCCTAAACAGCCTCCGACCACCACATCAACCACCAGCCCTTCCCTGTTGGTGAAGAGGAGGTCAAGCATAGCCTTGCCCCTGGTAGACTCACACAGCACCTGGAATAAGAAGCTGTCCTCAGCTGTTATGTGACAAGAAGCTCAACAGGTCCCTATCATCCTCTAGTAAGGGATGAGAAAGATCCTGATCAAGCAGATATGGTCCATCAGCTGGGAGATCAGAGGGAGTGAGTGTGATCAAGCAAGAAGAGGAGACTACTTGGTCCTTAACCTCAACAGAGTTGAGAGACATGCACAAGGATTGCATCTGTCAGCCAGGAGAGCACATTGTTGCATGACTGCTCTGGTATTGGGATAATGGGCTTAATAATCAACTGCTAGAAAGGAAAGAGGCCAAACAACTGGGAGCCATTGCCAGAAACAGAGGGATTGAGAAAGCAATTGGAAAAGAAACAAGCATATGCAGCCTCTGGAGATGACTTCTCTAAAGCCTGAAGGCAAGGAACCCAGGCAAAGAGGACCTTGTGAACTCTTCAGGGAGTTGGAACACTAGATGAAGGGATCCAATGCCTAAGAGAATTAGCAGTGCTGGAATTTATCTGTGGTGATTCAGATAATCAGAATATCTCTACAGATCCAGAGGATGTCACATGTACATGGGCCATGTGGAGGAAAGTGATCCAAGATTCTCCAGCATCATACTCAAACATCTTAGTGATGATGTGTTATTTGGATGAGGACACATGGTCTGAGGAGATAGTGACAGTTTGACTCCAGAATTTTGGGGATAACCTCTGCACCATCTCATTCCCATGAGCCAGTGCCTCACCTACCAGGTGTATCCCAAGAAGTCAGTCCTTCTTTGCCCCAGCTGGAGGGAAAGGGAGACCCAGACACATGCCATGTGGAGCATTCTCTTTTTTTCTGCATAACCACGGGGAGGACATGAGGAAGTGGGAGGATGAACCCACTTCTAAACAGGAAATTTGTGTATGTGAACTCAGAGGGAGGACAGTGGTTAAGAAGTGATCATCTAAGAAGGTAACTGCTGTAGAGACCCAAAAGGGTAATCAGTGCTCTTCCAGGTGGTCAAGAACTGAGGTTGCATCCCTATGCCTTGGTCCTGATGAGGTGTGGTGGTGAGAGAAATTTCAGTTCTCCCCCACACACAAAGAAACCATGGCTAACTCAGTCAGAGAAGCAGAAATGAGATAAGCTATATTTACAAGCAGGATGAGATGCAGTGAATATATACACAATATACAGTATTTACAATATATACAGAAATATACAGCAAAGAATGTAATACAGAACAAAACTCCCTCCTCCAGCCAGGAGGGTCCCCGCCCTGTACCTCCTCTCTCCCCCTGCCTCCCTTTTTTCCCAAAAGGGGTTAGAGAGAAAAGGTAATTATTAAGGAGGAAATTCTGTTAGCTCAAAGCGTATGCAAGAATTAGTTTCTTATCTGTTAGTTCAAGGTCAACTCCATCCCACACAGCTGTTGCTCAGAGAGAGATTGAAACAGACAGGTTGACAAAGACAGACAATCTGAACTGACTGAGACTCAAACTGAAGTAAAACTTACAGTTGCATTCTACCAATCTACCAATGAAATTCGTTTAGAATATATTGTTTTCATTATTTCACCAAAACATTCAGCCAGAGTGTTCCAGCAACTGTCCCTTTCTTAAAGGCACAGCCTAAAACAGTCACATGAGGGGACCTCTGGCCAGGCACCATCAAGATCAGAGAGTGAATACTCTGATGAAGACCAGGAGTAGAGGGTCTCTGCCTTTGGCCAGGAGGAAGAGAGGAATGACACAGTATTCTGGACTGTGTGGATTCAATGACCTAGCACAATGAAGCCACAGAAGTATAAGGCATTTGTCGACAAGGGTGCACAGTGCACATTGATGCCAGCAGGGCACAAAGGAGCTGAATCCATCTGGATTTCTGGAGTAACAGGAGGCTGCCAGGAGCTGTCTGAACTAGAAGCTGACATGAGTCTAACAGGGAATAAGTGGGGAAAAAACATCCCATTGTGATTGGCCCAGAGGCCCCTTTTATTCTTGGTATATCTATACTAAGAATACATCTCACGAGAGGGTACTTCAAGGACCCAAAGGGCTATCAATGGGCTTTTGGTGTGGCCATGGTGAATACAGAGAAGATCAGACAGCTGTATACCCTGTCTGGCCTTTCAGAGAATCCTGTGGAATTGCTGCCGGTTGAAGAACAACAGGCGCCAATTGCTACCAAGATGGTGCACTGGCAGCAATATCATACAAACTGAGACTCCCTGGCTCCTATTCATGAGCTGGTTCATCAGCTGGAGATTCAGGCAGTGATCAGCAAGACACACTTGCCTTTCAATAGCCCCATCTGGCCAGTGTGGAAATCTGACAGAAGGTGGAGATTAAAAGTGGACTACTGAGGCCACCACTGAGTGCTGCTGTACCAGACATGTTGGAGCTTGAGTATGGGCTGGAGTTGAAAGCAGCCAAGTGGTATGTTACGACTGACATCACCACAGTGGCTAATAGATGTGTAACTGAGGCTTTGCCCACAGTACTATGCAGATTTTTCTTCCAGGGATTGCCAGTCCTGGTGTACAAAACGGTGGTCATGCTTTTGAAGAAAAATATTTTTGTTTGAAAATCTGCTTCTCAGGATGCTAATTGAAATCCTTGAAAGCTGTGAATTTGCCCTATCTCAATCAATCCTCCACATCTATGTCCCACCTAGCTTGCCACTGCCGCCTGCTCCTCTGTCACATTGCTGCTTGTGAGGAAGAGTAACACCTAAGTCCAAATCTTATCACTCAACCCTTTCCAGTTCCCGCACACTGTAATAAGCTGTTACATACTGGATTCAACACACTGAAAATTTGGAGCCCTGTGTCTTGCTGCAATCAAATGAAGTTGAGAATACAATCATATATTTCACCATTTATTTTGTGAATATAAGTCACACTAATATAAAAAGGCAACACAATTTGTTCTGTGGAAACATTGTGCACTGCTGGGCTACTGTCTCTATCAGCAGTTATGATTGAGCCACTAAGTACTGTTTTGAGCAGTATTGAAAATCTATCCTCTAGGAGGCTTTTGATTTTTGCCCAATAGCTACAATTTCCATAATTTTCAGCTTCTTAGATATCTGGTGATGCTACTGGTATAACAGGTCAAATAAATTGTCTCAGAAATAATAGCCAGAGTCTATCACAGGAGAGCTTTATGGAAGATGTAATGAAAACTTCATATTCCTGTGACTAAACAGAACAACACTGGATATGATTTTTTAACAGTACAGAGTGAGAAGCTTATCCCTGCATTATATATGGGTACCTATGTGATCCTGAAAACAACTGAACTGAAACATGTTCATAAAAGTACAAACCATATAATAACAACTACAAGCAAACCTAATATTTCACAACTGTTTGTGCCAGTGTTCTATTATTGTTTTATTTTTCAGTGCTAGTAGGAAAGAAAACCTTACTTAGACAGAAAAAGACAATGGGCTTACAACATCATGGTGCAAATTATGCTTGTCTGCAGGAAAATCGGTAAACCCTCTTGAGAAGCTGTATTTAAACGATGGTGCTCCCTGCTGGAAGATGTCAGCGATGCTTACATCTTAGTATGTTTTAACACCACCGCACAGTGTTAAAAAAAGGCAGGCGTCAGGTTTGTTGGAAGAAATTCTGGGATTCATACCAGATCCTTGGAAATATTCAAGAATCAGGGAATGCCACTGTGCTTCTCACCCAGTTTTTACAAAGATATAAGCAAGCTAGGAATGAAATCCTACAATTATGCCAGTAGCACACCTTGTTGTGCATACATCCTTGTCTTTTCAAATACTCAGCTGTGGATCTTGGTGCAAAAACATGAACAGAGGTCCTTTACTCTTTTACATTCTTTTTTCTAAGTCTGAAGAAAGACTTTAAAAACTTCAGGACCACAAATCATATGAGTATCTTATTTATCTTAAGCAGCAGTTTTAAATAATCCACTTTTTATTTTGTTTGTCAACACTGTGTTTGATGCCCAAAAACATTTACTCAAAGTGCAAACATTATCAGATACCTACTGTTCCTCTGTAGTACCTCAGGGGGCATTCAAAACCGACCAGCTTAGATCTCAGTACTTCAAAGGATTTCCCCTGAAACCTTGTTTACTGCATAAGCAGAAAACAAGGTCCCTTTCCCCTTTTGTACTACCATTAAACACATTAAAGCACAACACTTCACTAAATAATTCCTCCACAATATACACACAGACTACACCACAATCCAAAATAGGTCAATTGCTTTCATTCTAACATGCTAATATATCACCACAGAAACTTGATACTTTAATTTCTGCCCCATCTCCTCCTGCTCACCTATGCTATTTCACAGTTTTCCAGAGCTTTGTGGTAAGATATGGTGACACCTATATTGCATTTAAAAATTATATAAAATAGATATTTTAGAACTTCCAGTCTTATCTTCATTCCTTGAATATGTCAGAGAGATTTAGAGCAGTTAAGCCAATATTTATTGATCATATCTTTCCAGTTGTGCTTTGTTTTATTGCAGAGAATGGGATTTGTGGGGAGCAAAGGGTGCTTGATGAACAAGCCTTGATGCTATGTGAGCACTTCAGAGCAATAGCCAAAACACAGCTGTCAACAGGGTTCTTGTCACCAATACAAAGCACAATTTCTACAAGGAAAGTTACCTCTATCCCAGACAGACCCAGTACAATGATGTACAGTATCATAAATTATGCTTAAAGCGAGCAACAGTTTGCAGCCTCATCTTTCTCATTTGCTTGTAACAATCCAAAATTATAGGTAATGCATCATTGTGTGCAATTTAAGTAACTTATAAGAACATGTCACTACTTACACATCTAGCTTTATAAACCTATTGCAACCACATAAAGTTTTGCAAACACAGGAAACACACTTAAAAAACCCCACAAAACAACACTTTTAAAAATAATTGATTCAAAAAGCTCTAAAGTGCAAACTCATGTCTAAATGGAAATCTGAACAGCATGTTGCCTTCACAGAAGAGAAAAGGAATAGGGAGAATGAGAGAAGACTCATGGGATGAAAAGAAAATGGATTTAATGAAACTAAAACACTAATACCAGTGCCAATACAAAGTATAAAAAGTATGGGTAGACTACATAATTCATTTATGACAGGTGACAGAACTTGAATTCTTTCTTCAACATTTTTCATGGATATGGAAAACACAAACTCCTGTGCTGGTCACTGTAAGATAAATCTGCCCCGTGTCTTTGAAAATAAAAAAATTAAGGATGTTTTCCTATGCTTTTTGTTTGTTTGTTTTGGGTTTTGTTTCATTTGTTTGTTTGTTTGTTTAGCTTAAACCATTTGTATATATCTAAGTCAATGTAATCCAGTACTTCTGGTGAGTGTTGATTTGTTCCTTTGTTATTCTGGAAGACCCTGATCTTGGAATAACTTATTAAACCACAACTAAGACAATTTATCCCATCTTTCAGGTATATTATATTATATTATATTATTCAGGTATATTATATAAACACATTCAAATTATATTAAAGATAAAACTAATTTCTCTAGACATTTTCAGGTTAGAACACCTTTTTTTTTTTTTTTCTTCTTAAAATGAATCCATGTATAATCTGGCTTAAGAATTAGTTGGACAAATCTAATTCTGTAGCTATATTGTTCTGCTTGGGGTATTTTTGCTTAGTGTGTTCCTTTTTTTATTAATGGAGCTTTGGTTTCCATCCAAGAGGTGGGTTTTGTACCTTCAGTTACACGCTAGGAGAAATAATACTATGTGGTGGATTGAGAGAAGGCCCAGCTCTCCCTCTCCCACAGAGAAAGAAACCACAGCTAACTCAGTTGGAGAAGCAAAGCTGTATTTACAAGCATATATGGAATGCAGGTTATATATATATACAATATATACAGTATTTACAATATATATAGAAATATACAGCAAAGGAAAATAACACAACAAAATTCTCTCCTCCAGACAGAGGAGGGTCCCCCCCCCTGTACCCTCTCTCTCCCCCTACCTCCCTTTTTTCCCAAAAAGGGGTTAGAGAGAGCAAGAAAGGCAGTTATTAAGGAGGAGAGTTCTTATTAGGCTTCAAAGCACATGCAGGGATTAGTTTTGCTTATCTCAATGTCATTCTGGCTAGTTTGCTCAGAAGCAGACAGGCTGGAAAGGCAGAACAGGCTGGAACTGAGAAAAATTCCAACTGCACTAAAACTTAAAGCTGCATTCTACCAATCTACCAATGAAATTCGTTTAGAATATTGATGTTTTCATTGTCTTCACCAAAACATTCAGCCAGAGTGTTCCAACACTGTCCCTTTCTTAAAGGCACAGCCTCAAACAGTCACATACTAATAATGGGTTATTGTATCTGCAATTTAAATCACAAGGCAGGATTTTATTAAATCATGGGAAGACAGAAGTTTATTCTTGCTATCTAGGGATATTGTTCTCATTGAATAAGTGTCCCTGCCCAGGGCAGGAGTGTTGGAGCTAAATGATCCTTGAGGTCCCTTCCAATCCTGACAAAATCTGTCATTCTGTGAATACTGGAGAAGTATTTGGGTTTCGTTAGTTGGGAGTCATGCCAAATGTTTCACTCTTGGTTATATTAATTGAATGTCACACACCATAGTCCAGAGCGTCTTGTCCCAAAGCCTCTGAATTAATAACAATGAAAGATGTTTTTCATTTGGAAAGTTGATGCAAATTTGTAAATGAAGTTCTCACAAATAAGAAGCAAATAGGGGTTAACATCTTGACCTCATCCATTCATTCATCTGTGCTTTCAAATCAGAAAGAGTCCTTTCACCTACTTTGCACCTACAAAGTGCTGCTAATATTTGATGAAACAGTGACATTTTTCCAATCTCAATAACACCATTCTTGGCCAGAAACCCCAGCTACTGAGGCAGATACCCAGCTCTCCCGGTGTTACTTGGACTAATTGACTCATTGGATGAAGTTAAATCGCACTCTTCCCAGTGGGATGTATATTTGCCAGTAATCAATAGCTCAACAAGATCTGTGTGGCAGATAATTAAGTGGAAAGTAATTAATACCCCTCAAATGTTTTATTAACTGTTTGCTATTCCTTCACTCAAAAGTCCAAGTGTACAGTAAATAAGGCTGTGAAGGAAGGAATAACTAATGGCCTGTGATTTCTATGAGCTAAATATTACTGCTAAATTCTCCACTGCTCTGTGTACCATTTCATGGTAGCATCTCACATTTACAAATATTCTGGTCTTACATCCCAGGAGAGATTATCTTCTGGCATTGCACTAAGGATTTTGCCTGGGAAACCAAGGTGGTCCAATACAAGGGAATTAAATTAGCTATGATGAGCATTGCAGTATTTCTTCCTGCAGGAAGATTATAGCTGTCATATAAGTGAAGCAAGGCATTTAAGAAAATACAAAATCTTGCACCTCCAGCAATATATATATGTATAAAAAACCCAAACAGTAAAACTATGCCATTATGGTATTTCACTTGTGCATCTTCAATACACTAGAGACTAAATAAAAAATCATAGATAGCAATGCTTCATACAGACTAAAACAGAGATGGATTTCTGCTTTGGAAAATTTTCTGAAGATTTAACTCTACAATACTGGGAGCCACCAGACAAAAAGGAAATTTCCCTTATCAAAAGGAGCATTCTTTTGTTGTCCTTTAACAACCTTTCCAGATGCAGAATTAGGCTAACCATTCTTTTCATACATTGTTCATCTGGACTTTTATTCAATATTTTCCTTCATTTATTGCTTCTATTCATTTCTATGTAACACAAGAATCACTGAGACAGCAGTAATCCTAGAGCCATTATTTTAATAATAGACAGTCACTTCCCATTCCAGGCCTATGTGCCTTTGTTATTACATGGACAGAATGTGTCGTGACACAAGATGCTTTTGAGACTTGATATTTCATATTTCTGGAGGTTTAACAAGAGGGCTGCAGATACAATCAGTGGGCTGGAATACCTGTCCTATAAGAATAGGCTGATAGAGTAAAGGTTTTTCAGTCTGAGGAAGAGAAGGCTCCTGAGAGGCCTCATAGCAGTCTTCCAGTACTTAAAGAGGGCCTAAAGGAAAGATAGGGAGGGATTCTTTATCAGTGAGTGTACTGACAGGTCAAAGGGTAATAGTTTTAAACTGAAAGAGGGTAGAAATATGATGAAGGAATTATTTACTATGGAGGTGATAAAACACTGGAAGAGTTTGCCCAGAAAAGCTGTGGATGTACCCTCTCTGGAATTGTTCAATTGCCCAGATCCATGTGTAGGTGTGATGGGTTACGCCCATTCTGAAAGGGGTGGAGGGGAGGGCTTGTGAGACCCTTGCCATCCCCAGAGGTGGGTTTTCCCGCTGGGAAACTGAGTTAATCCATTCCACTCCCCCTTCCTGTCCAGCAAAACTATAAAAAGGAAGACACTGCAGCCATTTGCTCTCTTTTGCTTGTGCTTTGCCTGGATGAGAGGACTGAGTTGCTGCTGGCTTCCTGTTTCTCTGCCACATGGCCAGGCCTGGTCTTTTCTTCCTGCTGCATCTTCAAAGGACTGTTGGTTTTGTATATATGTTCTCCCTATCTATCCTTGTCCCTTACCCTTGTGAACCCTTCCTGTTATTTTATATATAGTTTAAAGAAAATTTTACCTCTCTGCTTCCAAACTGACTCCAAATTATTTCTCGGTAGATTTACCTTCTCCTTTTTTTAACTTATCCCACTTTTTTTCCCTTTTTTTTTTTTTTTTTTTTTGAGGAGGAGGAGGGGGAAGTGGGGGACAGATTCTCAGCCTTTCCCCACCCCCATCTGAGCTCTTAAATCCTAGTTAAGGCTCAAACCAACAGCGTAGGGCTTTGCACTTGGCCTTGTTGAACCTCATAAGGTTCACAAAGGCTCATTTCTCAAGCTTATCCAGGTTCTTCTGAATGGCATCCCATCCCTCAGGTGTGCCAACAGCACCACTCAGCTTGATGTCAGCTGCAATCTCACTATATCTTAGATGAAGATACCAAACAACACTGGTCCCTGTACAGCCACATGAGGGACATCACTTGTCAGCAATCCTATCCGGACATCAAGCCCTCTGAAGAATTGCCCAGCCAATTCTTTATTGACACAGCAGTCCACCCATCAAAACCATATCACTCCGGCTTAGAGAGAAGGATGTTGCAGGGGACTACAACAGGGGCTGTGCAGAAATCCAGATAGATGACAACTGTAGCTCTTCCACTCTCCGCTGAGGTACTCTTTCCATCATGGAAGGCCTCTACTATGTTGGTCAGGCAGGATTTGCCCATGATGAAGCCATGCTGGCTTTCTAAAATCACCTCCCTGACCTCCATGTGCTGTTACAGCTTTTAGGAGGATCTGTTGCAAGACATTCCTAGACATAGAGGTGAGGTTGTCAGGCTGGTAGCTCCCAGGAACCTTGAAAGTTTTTCTCTTAAATTCTTGCATTTTTTCCCATTTTCCAGTAACTAGGGACTTCACCTGACTGCCAGAACTTTTCAAATATCATGGAGAGTGGCTTAGGAACTACAACAGGCAGTTCCCTGAGGATTATGGCTTTAGCAGTGAGTAGATTTGGGAATACATTTACAAAGAGCATTTGTAATTATAAATAGAGTCTGTAAAGTAAAACACAGAGATTCCTAAACTGCCTACCTATTTATTCCAACTGTAATCATTGGCTTGTTCAAAGTCACTCCATTGGCACCAGTTTATTCTGACTGAATTAATTTCTTGCCAAAATAAGCCTACATGACATCTTTCTATGTTCTGAAGTTTGATGTTAAGAAGACGGACACAAACGTCACAAATATAGTAAGCATATTTTAGTATGTTTTCTTGTGTGTCTTTGAGGGTTATTTTCCAGACATTCTAGCATATATAGCTAGAATAAGATCAGTAAGGCTGATCTTGTATTACTGTGCAAGCAAAACTCACCATCAAAGTCTGAGGGACTAGGAATACAGTCCAAGTGTGAAGAGTAATTTCTAAGAGCCACAATTCCTAAGTGCAAGATTACAAAAGAACAAAAAAAAAAAAAATCATGGTAAAAGGAAATAGTAGAAACTTGTCCTCTCTTTTTTGCTATAAAGTCTTAAATATAGCATAGGTGAAATGTGCTGCACGTGTTTGTAGATACATCTATTTTAAATCTGTTCTACTGTATATTGTATCTACTGTAGATACATGTCAAGAATGCCCCAGAAGAGTCAAATATACCCTGCAGGATTAGGGGGATTTATAGATTATATCACTATTCTGGAAACTTCTGAATTTTTTGTAATCTCTAGATATTCCTATACAAAGTACAAAGCATTTGCTTGAACAAAAAATCTGCTCATATACACATGCACAGTGTTTCCATTGATTTCTGTGCTGCTCACTTCAGTGGAAGCTGAATATGTGTATTGGAGGGCAATAGGTAGTTATTTGTAGTCTAACCTTCCTAGACAAAACAAGCAAACTGGGTGTCCTTCATCCTCTCATCTATAGTAACCTTAACATTTTCTGAATCATCTTTTACCATTTAATCTAATTCATTACAAATGATCTATAGCAGAAGATACCCTCTAATAAATAAGTGCAACAAAAGAAAAACAGAAAACAAAGTATTAATCAACTAGTTTTGAAGCACATAAACACTATAAGCTTTTTGTTTGTTTGTTTCTAAATAATCTATCTGCAAGTACTCCTAATTTATAAAAAAAAAATGTGCTGTCTAGCTCTCTGCCAGGTATGTCTCAGAATTTCAAAAATTAGAGAAAATCAAAATGATACAAGCAATTTAAAAATGAGAGAGAAGATTCATTTGGGGAAAAAAAGTAAAAGAAAAAGAGCAAGAAAGAAAAACATCAGCACTGTTAATACTTTGAAAGACTTGCACAATAACGTTTTGGGTTTGAACATTCAAAACCAGAGATCCTTTCATTTCCTGTGTGTGAAATTTTGCTTCACTTTGTTTTCCAATCAAAAGGATCCCATGCCTCAGAATTAGAAATTAGGAAGCATCTATGAAAAAATACCTGTATTTTTTTTTCCCCCTGCTTCAATTTTGCAGAGAGAGAATGAATCTGAACTAGGCTTAGGCCACATCAGTAACTTTGTCCTTTCACATAAGGAAAAGGGAAGAAGCAAATTCATCTTGATCACGAGCTTGAGTAAGAACATAGGGGTTCATAAAATGGTAAATGTAAGCAAATGCAAAACAAGGCCAAAGCCCAATTCATCCTGATTTTATCACTTTCAAGGTGACTCAGTTTTATTTTCTTTTAAACCATGAATACTATTGCCATAACAGTTTAGAAACAAGCTGAAAATTTTCACTTACCTAATTTTTATAATATGGTAGCAACAAAGGAACAACTTCTAGCAGGTAGAAAAGCAAAGCCAAGCTATGAGACAGGTGCTCTCTCCAGGTCCTTCACACCTGTCTGAAGTAGCTCTGTGTAAGCCTCTTATATGAATCTTGGATTTTAAAAAAAACGACAAAACTATAAGAATTACTGGAGTCTGCTACCATTTGGCAGAATGAACAGTATTCCTTAGTCCCAACATTAGCCCTAAAAGCAGGAAAAAGCAGTTCTATTAATCTTCTCTCACAAAATGGAAAAGTGGATAGGAATTATGTTCCATGGCCCTTGCTGGAATTATTTACTAAGCTCTCATATTCTCCACCATTATCATCTGATTCCTTCAGCAAAGAAAAGCTAAAGTCCACTGTCTAGTACCAGCACAGTGGTAGGTAATATCCCAGTACCTAAAGCTTGTCCAGATTCTCGCTTGTTTACAAATGCTACAGTATTTCTCTACAACATTTCTCGGTTATCTGTGTTCTGTTGCTAAAACATGTTTTCCTCTACTTGGAATATCAAATATTCATATACCGCATTTGGTACCAAAATGTGTCAGTTTAAAACCTACAATGAAATAATCTTGTCTCACCTCACCTTCCCTGTGCTTGCCCTGCCCTTAGCTGAAAGAGTTTAATTTCAGATTGTTGTACAACTACACTGCGCCCAAAGGAAGAATCCCAGAGGAATCTACAGTGCATGAACCCTGAGAACCCTGAGAGCCCTGAGTCAACTGAGAGTCCCTGTGTTCCTGTTTCCCTTTTCTTTGCTTTGTCTGCAGAGAGACAAGCTGTTTTCCATTTTCTTATTTCCTGACTTTTCTGGACTTCTGAATACACTACATCTGAGTATAGCCAGAATTGACTATGAACTTAACTCAGGAATTGTAAATATTGTTTCCGATTGGATGGACAGTACAAACGACCAATGAAATTGTTTAGAAGGGGTGGACTGTGACCGTTTGAGGCTGTGCCTTTAAGGAAGGGGCACACTGGCTAAATGTTTATAAAATATTTTGTATTCTGAACGAATTTAATTGGCCAATTAAGGGGGGAGGTGAGATTGTTGGACCCAGCGTGGCTGGGACTTTCAGTTTTCCTTCCTTTGCTGTTCCTTTCAGCTGGACTGCTTCTGGGCTTCTTGCCAAGAGATAAGAACGAACTCCTGTACCAGGCCTTCTCTTCCTGTCTCGTTAACCACCCTTTTCTCTCTTTTTCTACCTCTTTGGGGGAGAAGGGAGGTAGGGGGGGTGAAGGGGGCACAGGGGGAAGCCCCCTCTGTTGGGGGGTCTGGTTTCTGACTGTGTTTATTTGCTGTATATTTCTGTACATATTGTAAAATACCTGTATTTGTGGTATTACATATAATCTGCTTCCTATATATGCTTGAAATATAGTCTGCTTTTTTTTTCCTCCAACTGAGTTAGCCGCAGTTTCTTTCTCAGTGGGGGAGGGAAAGCGGAGCCTTTCCTTTCAACCCACCACACCTTGCCTTGCCATTATTTAAGGTAGATGGGGTAAGGAAGCAGATGGAGAATTTTTCTAAGTCAGGCAGTCCTGCAGTTTGGTTTAGGCATGAGGGCAACACTGTAATGTTGGTTTTCTTATTACTGCTGTGTTCAACAGTAAGAATTGCAAGAAAAAGCACAGTGGAACCAAACCATATTTCAGATTTACTTGATATTTTATTAGTCTGTGTGGGGTTTTACATGTTGATTGCAGTTCAGTTTTCTCTTTCTATGATTTCCTCATAGGTTCCTGAGTCATCTTCTAGCCTGGTCACTGAGTTTTGGTATAGACCTAAAAGTTATTTTTCCTTCTTCTCTTTGTCTCAGCTGCTACGTGTGTATTACAAAAGAAACCTCAAAAATCAACAAACACACCAGAAATTACTTCATCTTTTTCACATATATTTTGAAACAAAAAAGCTTTGGAAAAGATTACTTGCTGTTCTTCCCTTTATGAGAGACTCTTTGAGTAAGTATGTTTTTTTAATAGTGAGAACACACAACTGAGTTTTTTTCAGGTTCTGGGTTAGACATGTTTTTCCTATGATTCTCTAATTCGTTCTAAGCTTGAACAGAAAATAATTTTCTTTGGAGGTTCAACTCTCAACTTTGATTATAGGATGCTGCTCTACATGAAATAACACAACATCCAGAGTACAGGTCAGAGTACAGAGTTATCAGTCATCACAGAGAGGGGCAAGATGAAGGATGTTTTAGGTTTAGTTTTATTTGACGTTTGGTGTTTTTTAAATTATTTAATTTTTAATCTTAAAAGGGAGAATATAGTTGGATTCTGAAAATAACATCTGCTTTCTGTGTTACAGAAAGACAAATGTAAGTGGTGAGAAAGAGCCTCACTAGAAAACTCTGGCTCTTTATCACAATGTTAATCGTTGAAGATGAACCAATGTAGAAAATCTCAGACAGACCTCTTAGGATGTCCATGGAGCCTGGCTGATGTCGGGACATTGGAGAACATCCAAGAAAACTTATGTAGGCTCATGGGAGAGAGGGAGTAGATAAGGATGGTGCAATTCATTACTTCAAACTGTAAAACCAGAAGAGCAGGTTGCAGTTTACAATTACACTTTCCACTTTTGGAATAATTCATATGTACATGTTTTCTAGATTCACAAGCCTCCTTCTTCAATAAGTATTAGTAAGTAGGCTCAAACTTGTAATACCAAATAGCAACCAAAAAAAAAAAAAATTGCTGAAATATTCTTTCTCTTCTAATCATGTATGCTACTAGTTATGCTGATTTAGAATAGAATAGGATAGGATAGGATAGGATAGGATAGGATAGGATAGGATAGGATAGGATAGAATAGAATAGACCAGGTTGGAAGAGACCTTCAAGATCATTGTGTCCAACCTATCATCCAACACCACCCAATCAACTAAACCATGCAAAAAAAGCATCCTGTCAAGCCTCGTCCTGAACACCTCCAGAGACGGCGACCCCACCACCTCCTCGGGCAGCCCATTCCAATGGGCAATCACTCCTTCTGTGTAAAACTTCCTCCTAACCTCCACCCTAAACCTTCCCTGGTGCAGCCTGAGACTGTGTCCTCTTGTTCTGGTACTGGTTGCCTGGGAGAAGAGATCAACCCCTGCCTGACTACAACCCCCCTTCAGGTAGTTGTAGAGAGTAATAAGGTCATCCCTGAGTCTCCTCCTCCAGAAAGTCAACATCCTTCCTAAACTGAGGGGCCCAGAACTGGACACAGGACTCGAGGTGCAGCCTAACCAGTGCAGTGTACAGGGGCAGAATGACCTCCCTGCTCCTGCTGGCCACACTGTTCCCGATGCAGGCCAGGATGCCATTGGCCTTCCTGGCTGCCTGGGCACACTGCAGGCTCATGTTCAGTCTACCATCAACCAGCACCCCTAGGTCCCTCTCCACCTGGCCGCTCTCCAGCCACTCTGACCCCAGCCTGTAGCACTGCATGGGGTTGCTGTGGCCAATGTGCAGAACCCGTCACTTGGATGTGTTAAATCTCATGCCATTAGATTCTGCCCATCTGTTCAGCCTGTCAAGGTCCTTCTGCAGAGCCTCTCTACCCTCCAGCAGATCAACTACTGCCCCCATGTGGTGGTTTAGGTGGCTTGGTGTCATCAGCAAATTTACTGATGATGGAGTCAACGCCCTCAATGGATGCGATGATCTTGAAGGTCTCTTCCAACCTGGTTTAGTCTATGTATATGTATTCTATGTATATTTCTGTTGAACATTTTCAGCTAAGAAGTTAAGATGTTTCCTTAGAGGGGAAAAAAAAAGTTTGAATTCTGCATTTTTGAGAATTTCTCTCTCCTTTTCCTCTTTTTCCCATTGAAAAATGCAGTAGAAAAGTCTAAGGCTTTATAACTTCCCTTCAATAATTCTATTATTCTTCTGTGAAGCAAAATAAAGGGAGAATGGTAGCAAAAAACATTGTGAAAAGGAACTGTGAAAAACAAGTCCATTTTAAGTTTCTCTAATAAAGCTAGACTCAGTCTTGACAAATTGTACTGAAAGTATGTTTTCCTGTTTTGCAGACAGGTTTTTTTGATAACAACTGCACATTTTCTGATGATTTGGAATCATACTGTGGCCATAACAACTCTTCACTGCTGCAAATTTTTTAAATGAAAGCAGAAGCAATTAGAAGTCGTTGGCAAGTTTTCTCATGATTCCTAGCAAACCCCACTAAAATATATGGCTGATGTATACATAAAGAATTCTTATTACATCCTAGATTCATAGAATCGCAAAACTGCTTCAGTTGGAAGTTACTTCTAAGATCATTGAGTCCAATCATCAGCCTAGCACCACCATGGCCATTAAACCATGTTTTGAAGTGCAATGTTTACACACTTTTTAACCCCTCCAGTGACAATGACTCCACCAATGGTCTGGATAGACCACTTCAGTAGATAATTTTTTCTTAATATCCAATCTAAACCTCCCCTGAACTACTTGAGGCCATTTCTTCTCATTCTGTCACCTGATACTAGGGACAAGAGACCAACTCCCACCTAACTACAACCTCCTTTCAGAGCAGTAAGGTCTCCTCTAAGCCTCCTCTTCTCCAGGCTGAACAATCACAGTTCCTTGTAAGACTCGTTCTCCAGACCCTTCAACAGCTTTGCTGACATTATCTGGGCATAATGCAGCAACTCATGTCATTCCTGAAGTGATGAGCTCAAAACTGAAGCCAATATTTGAGGTACAGTATCCCCAGTGCTGAGCACAGGGACACAGCCTCTTTCATGGTCCTGCTGGTCGCATTATTCCTGACACAGGCCAAGATGCTGTTGGCCTTCTTGGCCACACTGTGCTGTCACATGCTTGGGCAGAGAGCAACTATTTCATCACAGCATCATACTCAGGAACTTAAGAAACGGTGGTATAGTTAAAACCATATGTCATATGCTAGAGACAATTAAAAGTAAATGATGCTTACTATGTTGTTCTAAGAAAGAGATGAAAATAGTTATAGTGAGAAGATGACATCAGGAAGATGAAGAGATTATTATTTTATTTTTAAAGACTGCTTCATAGTATTTTGTCAGTATTTCTTCTGACATAACATTGTGGCAGTGGTCATACAAAGAGCAGCATTTTCAAAATGCTCCTTTTCTAATGAGGTATCATCTGGAGGCCAAAAATATGATCTTTGTGTAACCTTTGTTGCATGGGATTTACATATTATCTGGAGACTCCACTCCTAGGTTACAGCAGGCATTATTCCTGACCAGGAACATCCCAGATCTGCACAGTGGTCCTCAGAATGAAACTGTTGAAATGAAATGAAAGCAAATAATTACTACAATAGCACAATAAAATACAGAGAAATGCAGAAATGAAGGGCAAACTGTGGTGAGAGATTGCTTCTATATGGTATTTAGGAAGGCTATAGATTACATTAGCAGCAATTCCTAACAACTATTTTTACAAATATACGTGTACAATTCAGATTGTGACAAGTCCCATAACATAAAATGTCTAACAACCATTATAATCAAAAGCCATTACAATCAGCTGCAAGAATTGGTACGGAGATGATGAAATGCCTTTTCTGCCAGGCTGGCATTCACTAAGACTGACATCAGATCACTTTGTTTCCTTGCTGGTTAGACCATCCTTTATCACAGCCAGAATTCCTATTTGATACAAAAGAATAACAGAGGAGTTCTTTGTTGCTCAAAATTTTTTTGTTGTCTCATCCCTTTATGCATACTTCTAACATTTTGCCAATGTCACATATGTAGATCAAAGATGTTTAGAGTGTTTTAATAGATTTGTGTGTGCTGACTGACTACCACTATCTTTGAGGGTTTTGTGTCATTACAATAACAAACTGAAAAAAAAAGGGACAACCTTGCCTCTAAAAAGACAGTGACATGAACCTTCTACAAAGGCACCTGAAAAACCCCACAACTTCTTCCCTTTAACTCCATCCCAGGTTGTCACATGGCAACCTGCTGCTTTCCTGGTTTGCAGATATTTCTGTTGCTGTGTCTGAAAACAACTTAGTAGTCACAGGCTTATCTATTACTTGCTGATGTATTATGCCACTAACAGATTCTGCAAGCTCTACTATTTAATTTGCTTATGAGCACTCTTACTTTTATCTCTGTGAATAATAGAGATACTTTTATCTCCCACGTAACTTGGTAGAGCACAATACAGTATTCCTCTAAGCACACTACAGAAGGGTAATAACCAAATGAACTTAAATCTGCCACAGACAAGAGTGCAGAACCTGGAGATTTTTTTAGTAACAGCAGAATTATGCAAATAGAATTCTGTTGGCATCAGTAAACTCAGAGGAAGTGGGAACAGAACAGGGAATTTCAGCTTTAAAAACAAAGTTGGCTATTTTACCTCTGCAGACATCACACTGGAGATTTATCTGGTACTTATCTGCTGCGAATTAATTACCGTTATGGCTCATCATTGGATTAGAAAAAACAGCTGGCTTGTAAGAGGAGATGGAATTTGAAATGGTGGGGAATATCCAAATTCAGTATTTCTGTTTTTATTTTTAGTTACTTCAGGGATGCAATCTGTAACATATAGTGTGCTTGTTTTGCACCATTCAGAATTTGGGATATACCCCAGAGGAATAAATCATAACACTTGCACCAAATTTGGAAGTTAAATGAAAAGAATATTTACAAAAGTAGATGTAGCTATTTAACCCTTCTCAGAGCCCAAAATTCCAATGGAACAGAATTTAGGTTGCCTCCCCTCTCTCCTTCTCCCCATGTGGAAAAAGTTAGGCAGGAGAGAAAACATGGGTAAAACAACCAAGAACAACCTTGCACCAATTTGGAAGTCCAAAAGGTAATTTTAACAAAAATAAATAGTAATTAAGGGATAGAAAAGTTACAGAGGCATAAGAGAAGGGACAAATAAAAATACATATACAAACCCAGACACAGTTTGCAATAAATTCTCTCTATGAAGGGCCCCAACACATGGAGGTACGCTGGACATGGCCAAATGAAGCACACCCACACCATGGGGTTAAGAGGAGCAGCAGAGGGTGTGTGGTGGGTTGAGAGAGAAGGCCCAGCTTTCCCTCCCCCACTAAGAAGGAATAAAAAAATACCACAGCTAACTCAGCCAGAAAAGCAAAGGGAATGCTGTATTTTACAAGCAATGTGGAAACGCAGGGTATGTACACACAATATATACAGTATTTACAATATATATACAGAAATATACAGCAAAGAAAGATACAGGAACAGGCCCCCCCTTCTCTCCCCCTACCTCCCTTTTTTTCCCAAAGAGGGTTAGAGAGAGAAAAAGGCAGTTATAAGGAAGGAAAAGTTAGTAGGCCTCCAGGATTAGTGCTTATCTGTTATCTGCAGTCATTCTGGCTAGATGCCCAGAAGCAGACAGGCTGGAAGGGGTGAGCAAAGAGGAACACACACTCACTGAACAAGATTCTAACTGCACTAAAACTTAAAGCTGCATTCTACCAATCTACCAATGAAATTCATTTAGAATATCAATGTTTACAAAATATTCAGCCAGAGTGTCCCAGCACTGTCCCTTTCTTAAAGGCACAGCCTCAGACAGTCACAGGGTGCCACAGAGCCAAAGGCAAGAGCAAGATGCCCAAAGTTAAATGCTACTTAAACAGGGTTATGGACAGGAAGAGGGAGTGGAATAAACTTTGACCTGGGGGACCCTCCCCCTGGGAGGGGCCAGGTCTCCCTGCCCACCTGGGGTCATGTTTGCAGCCCATCCCCCCTGGGCTAGGCTTAACCCCACACAGTAGACTAAATAAAAAGATAATGAACATGTAGGTATACATATACATATATATAACCTTACAATAGGCCAAATCTCTCTGAACAAAGCCCGAAGGCCTCATTGCACAGCTGAAAAAAAAAATTATCTCTTCCTGTCCTCACTGCACTAGGACTTACCTCCTACTCAGCAAAACCCAAGCAATAGTTAAGCCAGGAGTGAGAAAGCAAACAAAGCACAGAACGGCAAAAGGGGGGAATAAGAGAAGGAACAAGCTGTAACCTCAGATTACATAGAGATTTGTAGGGGAATGGGAAGCAATAAAGATATGTCCAAATCCCTGGGGAACATACAGCCCCCTGGACTTTTGAATATTCTGAAAAGTTTTTTTATAATAGGACACTAGGACACTAGTCCTAAACCTATGACAATAGTAATTGGAATAACCAATGCACATGAGCACGTTTAGACATGTTACTAAGGCATCTCAATGCAGTATAGCTCTGCTCATCTTTCAGCTTGTTTATTGGATTTGCCTATTTCGATGTAGGAGCACTACAAACTGCATTGTGAAAATTTATTCTTGATAATGCTTATTAAACAGAAAATGGTACTTTTAGTTCTGGCAAAGAATTATTGTATTTGTGGAAAAATCATTTATAAAAGAAAAAAAAAGTTTGTTTTACTCAGAATGTCTCAACCTTCTTGACACAAGAATCTACCTACAGTACTTGTGTATGGGCAAATGAAACTTCAGATTTGTCAGTCTGACCTCAGTACCAGGGAAGATCATGGAACAAATCATGTCAGGCACCATTACACAACATATAGAAAACAACCAGAGAATCAGGTGCAGTCAGCATGGGCTTATGAAAGGCAGGTCCTGCCTGACCAACCGGATCTCCTTCTATGACAGGATGACCCAACCGGTGGATGAGGGAAAGGCTGTAGATATTATCTACCTAGACTTTCAAAAAGTCTTTGACACTGTTCACCACAGAATTCATATAGATAAACTGGCTGTTTTGGGCTTGATGATCTGGTTGTTCAGGCTGAGTGCCCCCCCCAATGCCACCACACAAGCCACACCTGCGGTGTTCCAAGGGTCCAGCCCAGTGGGTGGACACAGGAACCTATGTGTTTCATCCCATAATGCCCTGCTCCCTTATAAAACCATCAGTGGGGGTCCTGCATTTCCTTTCTTCCCTCACCGCTATCTGGTAATGGGGGGAGCTATCTTGCGGCCTCTTGGGCCTGGCTAGGCCCAAGGCCAGGTGGAAGGGCAATCTCAGATTTGGCCAGCTGAGATTAGCCTAACAGTGGAGGAAGGTGGGGAAGAAAGAGCCCTGGGAGTTTTGGGTGTACCCTCAGGTGGGGATGGGATGCTTTTGGGTATGCTGTGAGATCTCTCTTTTGTCACTGTGCTTGTGGTTCCCTGTAGAATTTTCACTTCTTTTCCTTTTAAACGTTCCACCACTTTTTTGCAATCCATTTGTCTGAGTCTCAATTTTTGCCTGTGGTGGAAGGGTCGGCCTTTCAACCCACTACAGATGAGCACACACACGGCTGGATAAAGCACTGGCTGGACAGACAGGCCCAGAGAATGGTGGTCAATGGAATTAAATCCAGCTGGTGGCTGGTCACAAGTGGTGTTCCTCAGCACTCAGTATTGGGACCACTTCTATTTAATATCTTAATAGATGATCTTGATGAAGACACAGAGTGGGTCATCAGTAAGTTTGCAGATAACACCAAGTTGGGGTAAGGAGTCTCTACAGCTGAACATTAATGGGATGAGCTTCAATAAGGCCAAATGCCAGGTCCTCTACTTGGGTCACAACAACCTCAAACAGTGCTACAGGCTTGGGGAAGTGTGGCTGGAAAGCTGCTTGGCAGAAAGGGACCTGGAGGTTCTAATAACAAGCAGGTGAATATGAGCAAGCCAATAGCATCCTGGCTTGTATAAAAAATGCTGCGTCCAGCAGGAGTAAGGAGGTGATTGCCCCCTTGTACTCAGTGCTGGTGAGGCCACACCTTGAGTATTGTGTCCAGTTTTGGGCACCTCAACACAGGAGAGATGTGGAGATGCTGCAGTGAGTACAGAGGAGGGCGAGGAAGCTGCTGAAAGGCCTGAAGAATAAATCTTATGAGGAACCACTAAAGTAGCTGGGGCTGTTTAGTTTGGAGAAGAGGAGCCTGAGGGGAGATCTCATTGCTCTCTACAACTACCTGAAAGGATGTTGTAGACAGGCTGGTGCTGGTCTCTTCCCACAGGTAATTAGTGATAGAACAAGAGGGAATGGCCTCAAGCTATGACTGGGTAGGTTTAGACTGGATATTAGGAAAAAAAGGATTCACAGAAAGAATGGTCAGAATAGGCTTCCCTATAGGGAGGTGGTTAAGTCACCAGCCCTGGATATGTTTGAAGGTCTTTTGGATGTAGTGATTGGGATATGGTCTAGGGGTGAACTTTGTAGAATAGGGTTTGACTTGGTGATCCTGAGGGTCTTTTGCAATCTGAATGTTTCTGTGATTCTGTGATGAATCTATAATGAACACCAGCAGCCTTGTGCTCTTACTCTTTTTTTTTTTTTTTTTTTCCTGCCTTGTGAGGCATTTAAAAATTTCTGGACATCTCATCTACCTGAATATTCTTGAGTCTAGCAAAAATGAATGTATGTCACCACAAGATATTTGAGACTGTAACAAAGATAGCTTCTGTCCCAAAATTAAAGGGTTAGTCTAGGCTTGTAATTTATGACTGCTGTATAAAAATGGAATGTCTTATATTCTGATATATTCTCCTGATTGAAAGCATTTATAATGATCCATATCTGACAAATTTCATTAAGATTCAGGCTCACCACAGCTGGCTAGACACATGCAACTTTTAGATCAAATCATTTTGTTACTCTACAATATCCCCTGAAAGGTCTATTGAAAGGTATGATGCTGGATGCAGCTGTCCTTCTATTACACTGTGGCAGCTGAAGAGAGATCACACTATCTGCGCCCTACTTGTTTCCACCAGCAGTCCAAAGCATTGACCATGAGTGATACGCATACACATCCAAGAATCCAAATGTATTTGCAAGTGCCATGAAGGAAAGGATTAACTACTCTAGTTCAAGGACCAGAAAAATAGCAATATCATAGTAACATAGTATCGGTCAGGGTTGGAAGGGACCACAAGGATCATCTAGTTCCAACCCCCCTGCCATGGGCAGGGACACCCCACACTAGATCAGGCTGGCCAGAGCCTCATCCAGCTTGGTCTTAAACACCTCCAGGGATGGGGCCTTAGACCTGCAGGCATATTCTGTGTTGTATAGTAACTTGATTACATAAACAGAACAGAACCTATTTCCAGGTTCCATCAACATGGACAGTGGCATCAAATGGATCCTCAGAAAGTTCACTACTGACACCAAGCTGTGTGGTGTGGTGGACACACTGGGGGAAGGAATGACTTCCAGAAGGATCTTGACAGGTTTGAGAAGTGAAAATTGCATGAGTTTCAACAAAATCAGCGTTCAAGGTCATTCATCTGGGTAGGGCCAATACCAGACACAAATATAGGCTGGGAGTAGAATGAGTTGAGACTATCTCTGAAAAGAAGTAAGTGTATTGACCAATAAGAAGCTCAACATGAGCTGGCAGTATGGTCATGCAACCCAGAACTCAAATCATATTCTAGGCTGCATCAAGAAGAATGTGGCCAGCAGGCCAAGAGACCCACCTCAAATACTATGTCCAGTTCTGGTGTCCCCATTATAAGAAGGACACAGAGCTGTTGGAAGTGGGCCACAAAAATTATTTAAAGGCTGGAACACCTCTGCTATGAGAACAGGCTGAGGCAGTTGGGGTTGTTCAATCTGGAGAAGAGAAGACCTTAGAGCTTCCTTCCAGTACCTGAAAGGATTTTACAGGAAGGCTAGAGATGGACTTTTCATAAGAGATAGGACAAGAGGGAATGCTTCCAAGCTGAGGGATAGTAAGTCACAGTATCACAGTCCAGACTGGGCCTTAGGAAGAAGTTCTCCAGTATGAGGGAATAGGCTGCTCAGAGAAGTTGTGGATTCCCCCTCCTTGAGGGTATTTAAGGCCAGGTCAGATGAAGCCTTGAGCCATGGAGAGGAGGTTGAAGTAGATGATTTCTAAAGCACCCTCCAACATAAGCCATTCTATGATATGACATTTGAAAGGGGAAAACAAACAAACAGAAACCCCCAAGCTTCTCTTATGGTACCAATATTCATACAACTTCATACTTCATACAACTACCAATTAGGTATAACAAACCAGATTTAAATTTCTATGATAGCTGCTTTGTTAGCTTAACTGTTTCATTGTAGACTGTGCATAAAGAGAATCCTTGACCTGTGAAAACATGTGAACCAGCTTCTTTATTTGTTTGGAAAAAAAATTAAATCTCATTTCTAGCATACGTGCATGCCAGACTGTATTTGAATAGATGCAACAGACCTATATTTTACAAATTCTATGCATTTGAAAGACTATTTCCACCCAGCATACATAATTTATCTCACTTCTGCATAATTTTACAAGTAGAAATATCTGGAGATTTCTACAATTTGTATGCGTAATACAAGGCTTGGGGGATACACAAAATTCTACCTTATAAAAACCCTTTGTTGGATTCCTATGACTCAGCATCAGCTGAAAGGCTTAGCCCCAATGTATAGCCCACATGTAGAATAGAATAGAATGGAATGGAATGGAATGGTATGGAATGGAATGGAATAGAATAGAATAGAATAGGCCAGGTTGGAAGAGACCTTCAAGATCATCACATCCAACCTATGAACTAATCCAACCCACCTAATCAACTAAACTATGCAACCAAGCAGCCCATCAAGTCTCCTCCTGAACACCTCCAATGACTCCACCACCTCCCTGGGCAGCCCATTCCAAAGGACAATCACTCTCTCTGTGTAGAACTTCTTCCTAACATCCAGCCTAAACCTCCCCTGGTGCAGCCTGAGACTGTGTCCTCTTGTTCTGGTGCTGGCTGCCTGGGAGGAGACCAACATCTGCCTTAAGGTAGTTGTAGAGAGCAATAAGGTCTCCTCTGAGCCTCCTCTTCTCCAGGCTAAGCAACCCCAGCTCCCTCAGTCTCTCCTCACAGGGCTTGTGTTCCAAGCCCCTCACCAATTTTGTTGCCCTTCTCTGGACATGCTCCAGCAAGTCAATATCCTTCCTTAAACTGCGGGGCCCAGAATTGGACACAGTACTCGAGGTGTGGCCTAACCAGTACAGCATACAGGGGCAGAATCACCTCCCTGCTTCTGCTGGCCACACTGTTCCTGATGCAGGCTAGGATGCCATTGGGTCTCCTGGCTGCCTGGGCACACTGCAGGCTCATGTTCAGCCTACCATCAACCAGTACTCCCAGGTCCCTCTCTGCCTGGCCGCTCTCCAGCCACTCTGACCCCAGCCTGTAGCTCTGCATGGAGTTGCTGTGGCCAATGTGCAGAACCAGGCATTTGGATGTGTTAAATCTCATGCCATTAGATTCTGCCCTTCTGTCCAGCCTGTCGAGGTCCCTCTGCAAAGCCTCTCTTCTCTCCAGCAAATCAGCTCCTGCCCCCAGCTTGGTGTCATCAGCAAATTTACTGATGATGGACTCAATGCCCTCAATGGATGCGATGATCATCAATAAGATGTTAAAGAGCATGGGGCCCAGCACTGATCCTTGGGGCACACCATTAGTGACTGGCCGCCAGAAAAAGAAGAGAAAGAAAAAGGAGAGTTTTGAAACAGGTGCAGAATTGCTGTTCATAATAAATTACTAGGCTTTCACTTGAGTGAGCGAACACAGACCTGCAAGACATACAGAGATGACACTAAAGATTTACAAGGGCAAGACCATAAAAGAGTCATCAGCATTGAAGATCAAGCTTTCAGACAGAAAAAGAGAAGACTCCAATGACAAAGAGAGATCCAGAAGTCAATGTCTGAAAGGAAAGATAACACAAATAGAGCAATACAATGTTAACGAAGTAGAGCCAAATGCAGATATGTCTTTCACAACAAGGAAAACATCAGAAGGAATACTGACAGGGGGAAAGAGACTAAGCCAGTGATCCTTCTTTTTGATACAGGGTAGGAGGGAACAGGAGGTGGGTGGATTCTCCACATGCAAATGGCTTCAGAGAAAGTGCTGGACAAAGGAATATAGGACTTTTCTACAGGTAGGGACTGAGAAACAGAAATTACAAAAAACAAACAAACACACCCCCCCCCAAAAAAAAAAAAAAAAACACAAAAAACCCCCAAAGCCAAATGAACTCCAAAAGCCACCCACTGTTGTGAATATGCCCTCAGAAAATGAGCGGCAAATACACCAATGAAAATATATGTTAAATTTATTTATAAACTCTGTAACGTGGTATTTACAGTCACCCTTCACAGG
Source organism: Dryobates pubescens (assembly GCF_014839835.1). Classification (NCBI taxonomy): domain Eukaryota; kingdom Metazoa; phylum Chordata; class Aves; order Piciformes; family Picidae; genus Dryobates; species Dryobates pubescens. Next base: position 44,136,129 of record NC_071657.1, on the reverse strand, counting down.
TATCAATATCCGGTTAGTGAAACAGTATTTACAGAATGTTTAAATGTGGGCAATTGAATCAAACAATTCACAGAACCTAAAATCGAAACTAACTCAGAAAGCGGCGGGGGGAGGGGTTGGTCGGTGACCGGCAACCCTCCACTCGGAGAAAATCCAAACGCTACCTCAACTGGAAACTATAAAGAAAGGCTTGACTTACAAGCTGAGGACTTCGTGAGATCTCTCTTTAATAATATTTATAGTCCAGAAACGTGGCACGGATGTGCCGTAAGACGGAGACAGGAAATGGTGCTGGCCGCGTGGCTGCACCACGTGGCTGCTGCTCCTCCCAGGACACAAAGGTCTCCCGCTCGAGGTGCGGCTGTGGCAGGTCAGCGATGCTGGTTCACACGGGCTGCTGGCGCTCCTCCTCCAGCAATGGATCGCGTCGTGGTTGATCCCACGGGATACTGTCCACGGCACCGCACGCAGCTTGGTGACGGTGGCAAAAGAGCGTGAGGTCTCTTGGGGCACTGGCTTGAGTCTCAGGCAAGGTGGACTACGGCAGCACTGGCACGCACACACTCACAGGCTCCAACGTGATGTGGGGGGGGGCTCGTTTCCCAAACGACCCCTATTTACCATTTGCCCCAGTGAATACTGGCCCAATGAGCATTCTGTTGCTAACGCAAGGTTAACCAATGGACTAACACCTACCAAATATGGTGTAAGTATATGCTATGCCCAGGCTGTTTACCTGGACTCAGTGGCGCCAGGATCCCCCCTGTTGCCCCCAGAAAGAAGCGGGAAACAAAAAGGTTTAACACTCAGAAGAGTATGTTCCAGAAATGTTTGGGGCACAATCCTGACCATAAGCATCCTTCACTACACCCACCCAACCAATAAAAAAACACCCAACAAGCAAACAAAACAAAAAACCCAAACAACTCATGAATGAGGGGAGTGAGGGAAGAAGATAGGAGAGAAAGGAAAAAGTAGAGGACAGAGAAGTAGAGGACAGAGGGGAGGGGAGGCAAGACAAGGAGAGGAAAGAGAGGTGAGGTGCGGTGGAGGGAGGAAAGGAGGGGAGGGGAAGGGTGAGGTGAGGCGAGGCAGGGCGAAGCGAGGAGACAATTGTGTTATGCTGACAATGTATGTGCACTACTGGCTGGACTAGGCATTTGCCATCTAATGTCTAGACAAGGTATCAGTGCTTCTATGCAAATCAACTGGGCACAGTGGAGGTTGAGTATCACATATAGATCTAGAAATGTTGATATAGATGAGTTCATGTCACAAGAGCTCCACTAAAAACTACACAGTCACAGAAGCACAAATAAGAACAGGAAATGGGCTCAAGGGACAAGTAGACAAGGCAGAAGATGAGTGTTACATGACAGGTTATTTGTATCTGCAAAGTGTTTATTTTCATTCAGGCAGGAGTGTAGATGCCATTTTTCAACTATTAGTTTTCATGTGTAATGTGATTCATGTTAATAACAAATGAAACACTAACAGTACACTAAACCCAAATCTTCAAACATCTTTACTAGTAATATTCATAGATCTACAAGCACATGTGCTTGTCAACAGTCAATAATGCCCTTCTAGGACTGTCGCTTCATTATATTAATTATTTGTTTGCATTTATCAACTAGAAATGAAAAGTAGTATATAGACCTCTGGCTTCAGGGTTGTTTTTTTTATCCACAGGACATGAATGAGGCCTAACAACCAGGAAAATGAACAACACTGTCTGCTACTATGTTCATCCTTTCTGTCCTCTTCTTAAAGATACATTTTATAATTATGCATTAGAAAAGCAATTAAATACATGCCTGTGAAATACTTCAAAAACTAGTATAGCAGATTGGATATGCTTATAAATTCATTTTATGTGAAAGTGGTAGAACAGAGTATGAAAGACCTCTTATGTGTCACTGAAAACAAAACCTCATTACATATTTTAACTCAGTTTTGCAAGTTTCCCCAAATATATTGTCAACTGCTCACTGAATTCAATAATCTATACAGATTAGTAGAAGGCTTCTAATTTTAGGGATTCATCTGGTATTGTGGTAATTGTGGTAAGTGCAGCTGATTGGATTACTCCTACATCCTAAAATGCACTGATGCTGCAAGAGAAACCTGTGCTACATGGACTCTGGCTACACCAGGCCAATGGCTAGAATCCTGTATACTAATTTCTTTTCCAGAACCATTACTTTAAATTATTTCATGAACACATGTTACACTTTATTGTTTTGTATCACATATAATGGAAGAGGAACTGGCAAATTCATCAACTGTGAAAGGTGTTTCCTAACATTTTAAGCAAAGTCACAGTATGAAGATTTATTTTTTAAAAAAAAATAAATCCAAAACATCACAGAAGACCCCCAGTAAAATACCTGCTTTCGAGGGGTGCAGCAGGGGCAGTGGGGAATAATTGGCAAGTGACTTTCTCCTCTAAATGTCAACAGCTACATCTAGTGTTTCAAAGCGGTACAGACAATTTCTCCTCCAGCCAAAATATGTTAGGAAAATATTTTGCACACTGCATAAATCTTCTCCAATGCAGAGCAATGTAAGTAACAACAGAACTAATTCTTCATTGAAGCACTGAATGTACTTTTTTTGTTGTTTTATTTCTCTTGTGCAAACTAATCTATCGAGGATGGAATTTCTTTGTTGCAAAATTTCAGTTATTATTTGTAAAAGTTTCACATACTGTATTTGTGCATTTTCCTTATTAATAGGCTAAATACATATACAGAAGAAATGAACAAGACAGATTCTAAGATTTGCATTTTGTGTAGTGGGATTAAAGAAGTTCAAATCATTTGCCACAAGTACATTCAACAAAAAGGAAAAACATCTAACTATAGCATTGTTTCCAGACCTAGTTGATTTATGCTTGACTAACCAAACACTCAATTTTCCATAAGACCAAGTATCAAAATTTTCAGTAGTAAGACACGTCTTCAGGACAACTGGCTTCCTGAGCTGGTAGATGGGGTCAGGGAGCAGTATAATTCCCCTGTAATCCAGAAAGGATCCATCCTAGGGTGCTGAGAGAGCTGGCAGATGAGCTGGCCAAGCCTCTTTCCATCATTTTTCAGCAATCCTGGCTCACTGGAGAGGTCCCAGATGACTGGAAGCTGGCCAGCGTGATGCCTATCTACAAAAAGGGCCAGAAGGAGGAGCCTGTCAGCCTCACCTCAATGCCAGGCAAGATTAGGGAACAGATCATCTTGAATACAATTGCATGGCATCTACAGGATGGCCAAGGGACTAGACCCAGTCATCATGGATTTAGGGGAGACATGTCCTGCTTGATGAACCTAACATCCTTTTATGACCAGGTGATCTGCCCGGTGGATGTAGGTTACCTGCATTTCATCAAGGCCTTTGACACCATCCCCTGTAGCAAACTCCTGGCTAAGCTGGCAGCCTGTGGCTTGGACACGTGCAATCTGTGCTGGGTTAGGATCTGGCTGGAGGGCCAGGCCCAGAGAGTGGTAGTGAATGGTGCTACTTCCAGCTGGCAGCCAGTTACAAGTCATGTCCCCCAGGGATCAGTGTTAGACCCAATCCTGATTAACGTCTATTGATGATGTGGATGAGTGGATTGAGTCCGCCATTTGTAAGTTTTCAGGTGACACCAAATTGGGAGCAATTGTCCATCTGCTAGAGGGTAAAAGGACTCTGAAGAGGGACCTTGACAGGCTGGACAGATGGGCTGAGTCAAATGGCAAGAGATTTAACAACTCTAAGTGCTGGGTCACTTTGGCCACAACAGCCCCATACAGATCTACAGGCTAGGGACATAGTGGCTGGAGAGCAGCCAGGCAGAAAGGGACCTGGGGGTACTGGTCAACAGCTGGATGAACATGAGCCAGCAGTGCACACAGGTGGCCAAAAAGGCCAATGGCATCCTGGCCAATATCAGGAATAGTGTGGCTAGCAGGGCCAGGGAAGACATTTTTCCCCTGTACTCAGCACTGGTTAGGCCACACCTTGAGTACTGTGTTCAGTTCTGGGCCCCTCAACTTAAAAAAGATGTTGAGATCCTCAAACATATCCAGATAAGGACAACAAGGCTGGTGAGGGGTTAGGAGTACAAGCCCTGTGAGGAGAGGCTAAGGGAACTGGGGTTGTTTAGCCTGGAGAAGAGGAGGCTCAGAGGAGACCTTATTGCTCTCTACAACTACCTGAAACAAGTTTGTAGCCAGGAAGGGGTTGGTCTCTTCCTCCTGGCATCCAGTGACAGAACAAGAGGATACAGTCTCAAGCTGTGCCAAGGGAAGTTTAGTTTGGCCATTGGAATGGGCTGCCCGGGGAGGTGGTGGAGTCACCATCCCTGGATGTGTTTAAAAAAACACTGGGTGGGGTGCTTGGCGCCATGGTTTAGTTGATTAGATGGTGTTGGGTGATAGGTTGGACTTGTGCTCAAAGGTCCTTTCCAAACTAGCTAATTCCGTGATTCTGTGGGATGACCTCAAAGCTTTTTTAGCTGTTTGTCGGTTTTGAGTGGTTTGTTTTTATTGTGTTTTGTTTGGGTTTTTTGTTTGTTTGCTTCCTTTGCTTTATATATGTAAATATATATTCTGTGATTATATGTGCTTTGAGAAGCCTCTTTGTATCACCTATGAAGAATAGGGTTAGTCAGCTGGACTAGTCAGTTAGTCCTAGTACACATTCCCCTTTCCTTGAAGTCAGAGAAAAAAGAAAAATAAAAAATAAAAAGGTTCTATTTTCTATAATAACATTAACTGTTCTCAGTTATCACCCCAACAGCCTGGTAACCAGTGCCTGGATAAGATCTTCATTTGTCTGAGACTGAATTTCTTCTGTAATACATTTTCTCATTCTTGATCTCAACAAGGTGGCACCACAGCTCAAATTTTTGGAAACATCATTCAGAAACTCCAGATGTGTTTGTTTAGCTTCTTGCTGTTTTGTCATGGCAAAGCCAAAAGGGCCAGAAAAAACATTCACAGTGAAAGAGAAACAGATAAACAGTCCAACTGGAGCAGGGAATGGCTGATCAGAAAGTAACAATATGTAAAAATGACTCTAGCATTTCCAGTTTTAGCTGATTGAAAACTCACTGTCCCTTAAAAAAACTTTTCCTGCCTTGCATCATTGAAGATGAAATATGACTTTTTCTTTTACAGATTTGCTTTGAAGACGTGTTCTCACAGACCTTTTATGCTTATAGGCTACAAGTGCTCAATGATGAAAAACTCACACTGTAATCTTCATAGTGTTTTTTCTGTGACCATTTGTTCACCTCCCTTCCCATCAACTTATATCAATGCAAGGAAGCCTTTTTATGAATTTCACTATGGCCTTTACTGTATCATGTTTATTGACATTTCCTTTCCTCCTGACTACATTCCTCACCTCCCCTTCAGGAGCTTCAAATGGATGGATGGCCATTACCCATTAAGTAAGTGGGCTTCGATTACTCAGAATTCTTAGCTGAATGCAAAATGTCCCACCCTACTGTAACACTCTTCTCTAAAAAGTCTTCAAAACATGATGAGCTGCTTTCTTTTTGTCACCTGTTTACACTTGTTTAAAGGCTTCTATATTTTTGTAGGCTGCTATAAATTACTTCCTCCACCTCAGAAGAGGAAATACAAAATTCATATATATGTCTTACTAAAATATTGGTGAAAATTCCGGCATGCTGACTTATTCCCGAGCAAGCCTTCCTCCAGACAGCCTGAGTGAGTACTGAATGGTTCTTCACAAAGGTTCTGACTTCGGTACGGTGGAACTTTTGTTTGGTTTTGAGGTAAGTTTAGAAAGACCTGGATGTTTTTCCCTCCCTTCATTTTATTTTGTCCCTTAATTTCATTTTTCCTTTTACCAAAGTTTAATTTCTAATATTGATTAGGAAAACAGCTGTAGAAAAGAATGGAAACATTCCTCTTTGGTGTCATGCAAAAGAAGCCAGCTACAGAATTGAGTCTTTAGGGACTTACATTTCAATATAATCCAAATGACCTTTGTTTACTTATTTTCTGTGGTAACCCAGCTTCTCTGATAATATTTTGACTAGAGCGACTTACACAAAGTTTTGCTTACATTGTTCTGTTGATGCCAACCCATTTAACTCTCTCTCTCCCCACTTGATTATGTAGCCTAGCTTGTTAGGACAAGGATTGTCTTTCTTAATGTCAAGAAATCATCTTACTACTTCAGTGTTGCTATAGTTGAAAACCGTATTTATTTTTAGTTTAGAAATATCCTCCCTTTTGACTCAGACCATCAGGAAGGCTTCTGGCAGTGAAACAGATGGTGCACTCACTCTGTTCCGCAAGTATTAACTCAAGATCTACTTTTTGCAATACTTAGAAATATTTCTGGAAATTTCCCACAGGAATAAGGAGTAAGGAGTTGTGTCATAATACATAAGACATTTGCAAAATGGCCATATAAATAGAACTTCTTTTTAGAAACTTCTGGGGTTTTTTATTACATGTGTAAACAAGTACCTCTACCATATAGAAAGGTGCACGTCTCAGAAATCATTTCCTAAGGGGTTTTAGCTGGCTTGCAGTGGTAGTACACCTGTGACTCCTTACCATGACACAGCTCCACCAATCCTTCCTCTTCAAAACAAGCAGCATTTGTATGTGCAGAATCACAGAACCACAGAATTGCAGAACATTAGGGGTTGGAATAAAAACCATCTAGTCCAACCTCCCTGCCAGAGCTGGATCACCTAGAGTAGGTCATACTGAAATGTGTGCAAGAGGGTTCTGAATGTCTCCAGAGAAGGAGATTCTACAGCATCTCTGTGCAGCCCATTCCAGTGCTTTGTCATCCTCACAGTGAAAAGGATTTTCATTATGCTCACATGGAACCTCCTACGCTTCACCTTGCATTCATTCTCCCATGTCCTATCATTGGATTCTTTCAAGCAGTTTCCTGTCCTTCTTGAGCTGAGACACCCAGAACTGGACTCAATATTCCAGATGTGATCTCAACCGGACAGAACACAGAGGGAGGAGAGCCTCTCTCAACCTACTATTTACACCTCTTTTAATATACTCCAGGATACCATTGGCCTTCTTGGTCACAAAGGCACATTGCTGGCTGATGGTCATCCTTCCATCCACCAGGACCCCCAGGTACCTGTCTTCCATGCTGCTATCACGTCAGTTCCCAACCTGTACTGGTCCAGGGGTCTGTTCTCTCCCAGATGCAAGACTCTATGCTCACCCTTTTCATATTTCATTAAATTTCTCCCTGTCCAGCTCTCCAGCCTGCCTAGGTCCTGCTGAATGGCAGCACAGGCTTCCAGTATTGTGTCATTAGCAAAATGAAGTACAATCAAAATGCAGCTACTTTTTGCCTCTACAGGCACAATATTTTACAACAGTGAAATAAGTTAAAATTGGGAGCGCTCTATAGAGTACAGCATTATACAGTAATAATTTCTTCCTGCTGTACAGTCCAGAAAAAGTCATGATCATGTAAGAAAAATTTTTGTATTTAAGAACATGTTTAACTTCAAACCATCTCCTCCTTTATGGCAAATTCTAGTTGGTCTAGTTTCCATTTTTAATTTGAATAATTAGGCTGGGCTTTCACAAAGAACATGCTGCTGTGAGACCCTCTTAAACTCATCCTAAAGGAAAATGACCAGTTCAAATAAACTTAAATTTTCAGTCATCCCTTCAGCTACAATTGGAATAATTATTTTTTTTTATTACTCTAGCGGTTTTATGAATTTTTGGGTACTTTGTTGAGTATACTTCTTGAAAAAAAATATTTTCTATGCTGCATAGCTACAGTGACTCTCAGTTTCACAATGACTGAAATGTTGAAATAAAACCATCACCATTAGTCCTAATAATCTACCAGTTACAAGTTAATTACCTACAGCCTATCCACTGAGCACAGGTTTGTTCTGTGGCTTTCTTATTTCTTTAAAGGTCCTGCCAACAATACAGGTAGTATCTTGAATCCCATTCATTGAAGGTTCTTGACTTTTAAAAGGTTATTAGCCATACCAAAGTTAGCAAAACCCTTCCAACTCATCATATGGACTAAAGGACTGGGGAACTGTATCCTCCTGATATCTGCCTCTTTAAAAAAAAATGCTTATTTTGGTAGTGCCACAATCAAAGCATACAAAGTTGCTTGGTTTTGTTTTCTCTGAAGCTTATAATTAGCTCAAACAGATCCCTTGGCACATGACCTCTGTGTGTACGCCTGCTTATTTATTTGCTTTTTTTATTGATACTTATCATGTATGAGTTCCATAAACTTCTTATATCAGAATCTCTCTTTTCCACTTAGCATAGAATCTTAGAATGCTAGGAGTTGAAAGGGACTTCCAGTGATAATCTTGTCCACCCCCTCTGCAAAACAAGACCACTTAGGGCAAGTTACACATGAGTGTGTCCAGGCTAGTTTTGAAGTTCTCTAGAGAAGGAGACTCCACAACCTCTCTGAGCAGCCTGTTTCAGAGCCTGAACTCCTCCTGCCTTACTGTTGAAAATTGAGGCAAAGAAGGTATTCAGAACCTCAACCTTTTCCTCATCTTAAGTTAGAGTGTTACCCTCCAGGTCCAATAAGGAGTGCAGGTTCTTCTTGCTCCTCTTTTTAGCATTAATATATTTATAAAAATGCTTTTTATTATCTTTCACAGAGGTGGCCAGCTTAAGTTCTAATTGGGCCTTTGCCTCTCTAATTTTTTTCCTACATATTCTAACAACATCCTTAAACATATCACAAGAAGCCTTCCCCTCCTTCCAAAGGTGATACAGCCTCTTTTTTCCCCTTAATTCCTTCAGGAGCTGCTTGCTTATCCAGGCTGGTCACCTTCCCCACTGGTTCATCTTTTGGCACATGGGAACTGCCAGTTCCTGTGCCTTCAAGAGCTCCTGTTTGAAATAGATCCAACCATCCTGGACCCCTTGGTTCTTAAGGACTGCTACCCAGGGAATTCTCCGAATAAGTTTCTGAAATAATTTGAAGTTTGCCCTCCAGAAGTCCAAGGTGAAGGTTCTGTTAGTGCTCCTCCCTATCTCCCTGCATATTGAAAACTTCACTATCTCATGATCACTGCACCCTGGACAGCCTCCCACCATCACATTTCCCACCAGCCCATCTCTATTTGAGAACAGCAAGTCAAGCAGAGCCTGACCCCTGGTAGGCTCACTTAACAGTTGCATCAGGAAGCTGTCCTCCATGCGCTCTAGGAATCTTCTGGACTGCCTCTTCTCTGCTGAATTAAGTTCCCAGCAGATATCTGGTAGGTTATAGTCACCTACAAGGACAAGATCAGATGATCTTGAGACAGCCTCCAATTGCTTATAGAATATTTCATCTGCCTCCTCATCCTGGTTGGGTGGTCTGTAACAGACTCCAACCAGAATGTCAGATTTGTTAGGCTGCCCTCTGATTTTAACCCACAGGCTCTCAATCCTTTCATCCTCCACCTCAAGCTCTGTGGCAAAGAGCGACTCCCTGGTCTACAGAGCCACCCCTCCTCTTCTTCTCCCTTACCTGTCTCTCCTAAAGAGCCTGCAACCCCCCAGTGTAGTATTCCAATCATGTGTATTGTCCCACCACGTTTCTGAAATGGTGACTATATTATAGTCTTCCTGGTGGACCAGCACTTCCAGTTCTTCTTGCTTGTTGCCCATGCTGCATGCATTGGTGTACATGCACTTCAGCTGGGCTCTTGATTTCTCAATTAACCCTGATTTGTGTCCCACTCTCTCCTCTTCAGAGAGACTGGTTTCCTCACCCACCCCCTTCAGACCTAGTTTAAAGCCCTCTTAATGAGCCCTGCCAACTCCAGTGCTAATCTGGAGTGTGTGGCCTTTCCAGCAAATATCTGGGTGATTGAAGTCACCCATAAGCACCAGGGCATAAGCAACCAGAGGTTATCTCCAGTTGTTTGTAGAAGGCTTTGTCTACATCTCCTTCCTGATCTGTTGGTCTGTAGTAAACAACAATTTCTCCCATTTTAGCCTGCCCCTTGGTTCTTACCCATAAGCAGTCAACCAGTTCTTCATCCCCTCCTAGGCAAAGCTCAATAAATTCCAGTTGCTTACATACATGAAGAGTAACACCACTGCCTCACCTGCCTGGTCTATCTTTCCTGAGCAGTACATAGCTGTTCATGACAACATTCCAGTCACATGATGTATCCCTCTGTGTCTCAGTAATTGCAACGAGACCATGGCCTTGTGAACAAACACAGATCTCCAGTTCCTCCTGTTTATTGCCCATGCTGCATTCATTTACAAAATAAACTATGCTAGTGTGGGAAGTATAGAACTTGACAAATAATGGAGGTAGATTAAAATTTGGCCCTGTAGAAAGCACATGGGAATCTTCTCTCAACTCTTCTAATGCCAGTATTTCTTCTAGAAGAAGACTTCTCCTTTTCCAGATACTTTATTTTGTTATCCTAAACCATCACAATATGAAGCAAACTGAGCCTGTAGTGTTTAGTGCAAATTCATCAAGACAACCTCTGATTTCCCAATAGTTTAGCATGCTGTTCACAGAATCACCGCATGTTAGGGGTTGGAAGGAACCTCGAAGGATCATTGAGTCCTAACCCCGCCCCCTCACCACCACTACACCTCTACAACCATTCTGGGCAGCCTGTTCCAGTGCTCCGTCTCCCTCACTGTAAAGAAGCATCTTCACGTGTTGAGGTGCAACCTCCTGTGTTCTAGCTTGCATCCATTTTTCCTCATCACTGGGCACCACTGAAAAGAGTCTTGCACCTTCATCTTGACACCCATTCCCCAGATATTTATAGACATTGATAAGATCCCTTCTCAGCCTTCTCAAGATTAAACAGCTTCAGATCACTCAGTCTTTCTTCATGGGAGAGGTGTTCAAGTCCTTTAATCATCCCTGTGGCTCTCCATTGGACTCTCTCCATCACATCTGTCTCTCTTCAACTGGGGAATGCTGCTGTTCAAGTGAGTAACAACGATCAGCAATGTCTGCATGTAACAAAGAACCAAGGAACATCTAATTCCATCAGCTCACCTAAAGACTATAATGAACTCATTAATACATCACCTGGAACAATCAGGAGGGTAATGCTAAGCATGAACTCTGTTCAAAAACAGAGCTGGTGATATTATTTATTCTTTACTTCAGATATAACAAAAAATTGGCATGATTCATCAGAAGAAAAATGAAAGTCCTGTATGGGCTGAGAAGAGGGGTTTCAGTTATCTTTTATAAGTAGGAAAAAAAATGTAACAGGTTTATGTACTCTGAAATATAAACAAAAATTAACAAGATATATTGTTAACTTTTTGGGGCTTTTAATAGTTATTTTTAGTTCTTTTGATTAGATCTGGTTTACATATGACCTATCTGAAGTTAAATGAAAAGATACACTCTCAACTGTACTGTCTTACATTGCCACATACTTTCTTGATTAGCTGTTTACTGATTTTTCTCTCATGCACTAGAGACAGACAACTTGAAGTGCAGAAAAGCAACAAAAGACAAAGTTCCGCTCAGGTTGCTTTTATTTTTAAAAGTTTATTTGCTCAGCATTGATATAAAATTTACTTTTGTCACAATTAGTCAAGCAAATAGAAACTTGGTGGCATTCTTTGACTTTGGATAAATACTGACAATTAGAGGTATTAAAGCCACTCAGAATAAAGATACTGAAAAAATACATTAGAGATCACAGGTTTTTGATGTCACACACGTGGGCTAAGTACCATTCCAGAGAAATCTTCCTGTTTAAAGCCTTATATAAACAGCTGAGGCAAGTATAAATATCTTCATTGATAGGTCTTGAACACCTCACAGGAACATGAAATTTAGTTATCACTTCCACATAAAGCCACCAGGATATTTTCATAATCTCCTTTGAGTTCATCCTGTTAATTCAAGTACAAAAATGCCACAAGTGTTAGGATAACAGTCTCAAGTGAAATACTTTTCAGAAAGTGTTCAATGTACGTGAACTAAATATCAGTCCTTCATGTAAATAATCACTTGAAGCATTAGCCACAGACTGAGCTTGACCCAAGTACTTTCACTGAAGTTGCTTGTGTGACCTAGAAATAAACATGCATTTCCAGAGTAGAGAAAAGGCAGACAAAGCTGGGTGGTCTCATGACATAAGTAAAGAAGAGAAACAGAAGTTTTCAACCCAGTCAGAAGCTTAAGCTTTTCTTTAGATAAAGTGAAGATGTTTTCTTTGACCAGTGATGTCCATTGTTTATTAATATTAAAACACTATATATATTGTATCTAGGATTATTGCAAACAGAGACTAATAGTACAGTGACTTTTGATTCATCACAGGGTTGCTTATCCAGCTTGGGGGAAAAAAAAAAAAAAAAGAAAGGTAATATGCATTAATTATGCAGTGTCACTACTAACATACTAGATTTTCTCAAATTTCAATCTACTTTGCAGAGACATAGAAATTGTGTAGTCTAACCACACTACACCTCAAGCTGCTTGGGTAGAATCAGCTTTTTGGAACAACATGAGTTGATGTAATTGCATACCAAATCACAGATCACATGTATGTATGAGGGAAGAATAAAAATAATTTTTGGTGCCTAATTGAAAATACAGCAGACACCAGTAAAAATAAAAAAGACATTTTTATACTTGTGGGGAGTATGTTTCTACTCCAACAAATACTTTCTTTTTTTTTAGTGTTGTCTACTAGGCTTCACAAAGCTGCTTTGCAAGCTTAGCTTTCTTAATTCTCTCACTGATTTAAACTTCCTTGAAAATACATTGGTGGGTGGGGGTCTCTCCTTTAAGAAAATATTTTTTGTTAGTTTGATATATTTACTTGAGTCACATGGAAAGCAGGCCAAATAAAACTCAAGCTAACAAGATATTTGCAGATGTACTTCAAACATTATACTCAATAGCCAGTTGCATCAAATAGGTCCCACAGAGCTGTCAGTTCAATCATCTCCATTTTCCTGCAAATATATCTCATATATGCCCAAGTACTGAAACCTGGGGATACTGTAATCTCCATTCAGTTCTTGCCTCTTGCTGTAAGAAGTTATCCTGGCATGTACCACCACTAACAAATTGCTATAGGTTTTGTAACATAAACGTTGCCCCAGAAATCAAATTAGTTACACCAGCATATGGCTCATGGGTAATGTGAGTTACTTGGCTACAATAACTTACTTAGGACAAACTGGTGACTGAGGAGAAAGAGTTAGCAAACCATTACTGGACTTCCCAAACAATTTGGTTGTTTTGCATTTGATGTGTTACCTGAGATAAAACCTACCATAATGGCTTGGCGGAGAGAGATGCCATACATCCTCTTGTAATGGCCTTTGATCTCATTCATATCCACTTCATGGCGAGAAACCATGATTCTGATGAGTTCTTTGTGCCGTGTTCCCATCCCCTGTTAAGAGAAAAAAGAATAAGAAAAAAACAAAAATTGGAAAAAAAAAAAAAAAGAAGAAGAAGAAGAAGAAGAAGGAGAAGAAGCTACTAAGCTAAGAAGCTATTAAGAAATGTTATGGGTTGGAAGGGACCTCTGGAGATCATCTACTCCAACCCCTTTGCTAAACTTACACCAGCTTATGCCTATTTATATAATGGCAACATCTTAAATCAAGATTCTGTATGTTATCTATCAGACCTCATTGTGTTCCTTTAACACCTCTCATGAGGGGCCCCCCTTCTGTTCCTTATGAGCACAAATAATTTCTGACAGGCTACTAGCATGCCTGGATTTTTCTTTATATATTTCTTATAGCTTATTCATAAAATGATGCTTGCTAAACATCAGAGACAGGCTAGACTTCAGTGCCATTTAAAAATTATTTTTAAATAGTGCATTTTCATAGTGTTTTGCTCAAATATTTCATATATTGATCCTAACCTAGCCTCAGGAGTAATGAAAAGACCCACTTACTAAACTCTTTGAGGACCTCACTCAATTCAGGTTCCAAATTTGCTGGAAGGACCATGGATGCCTTGTGAAAGATTAGACTTCTACAGCGTTCTTGTCCAGTGTGACTGTTTGAAGCTCTATTTACTTTTAACTAATATTTATGTGTTTTTGTAAGTACTAAAAGTTGCAGTTAGCTTTCTATAACTGTCTAGAGTAAAAGATGCCTTTGCCTATAGCAAACAGACACCTCCTCCTGTGGAAAAACCCTTAGAGGTTTCAAATGAAGGAATAGGAGAGAAAGATATGCACTGAACTTTCTTCTGAAGTCCTTTTTTATTATATAAATAGCTTAGAGATTGCTGGTTAGCTTGTGATTTTTCAGTTAATAAAACACCCTCCTCCTTAAGAAGATGAGTTCTTTCTTCAGGTTACCTTCATTGCCAAATGGAGTTTCTCAGCAAAGAAAGCTGGCTTGCTTGTGGCACACTTCACTGTAATAAAATGAGATATGATCACATTGTTATATGTGAAACAACACAAACATCTGGAAAGAAAACACTTTAAAAACAGTCTCAGAAATCCTACCAGCATATCCTATTTATCTATTTCCTTGTTATCTGTCTTCAAAACACGGGAGAATAATCAGTTCCTTTCCTCTGTCTATTCAGAAAGTAATTCAGTCAGGGAAGAAAAATGACTGTAAAGATAAGATTGTGCTACTTAGTTTACAACCACAACATTATGAAATATATTGTGGATCACAACAAGAAAAATGTGAAAGCACTTCTGTCCTCTAAAGCAGAGCTGGAGCTTGTAATCTAAGGTTTTGTAAACCAAGTTATACTAAGTACTTGCCCTCAGCTTCTGATACTAAGAGGGGTCTGATAGGACATATTCTTTCATCTAAAGTATGCCTAACTGTAATACAAAATACACGAACAAGGTGGGTGTTTAGTGTTGTAGTGCAGGTTGTTGGGGTCAGCATTTGTGGTAATATAGCATTGTTTGACCATCTAAGCACAGCTTCCCAGACAAGATGTATGCAGGGGAAGACATTTATTACGTTATACAGCAAAGTTATATAGTCTGTCTGAAGGCACATGTCACACTTTAACTGGTTATTTTCTACTGGCATGCATGCAATTAAGGCATACAATAGGCTAAAATAACAAAACAATATTTTAACACATCCAACCAAGCTCTGCCCAGTTTCTTCTCCCCAGTCACAAGATCTTTACATCCTTTTCCGAGTCAAAGACTAAACATAGCCTTTCAAAGCTATCCAGAACCAGCCGTTCTCCTACAGTTTAGCTCTTGATTTCATTCCTGGTCTACTAATAAGGGTAATTTAAGTGAGTCTTCACCTCACCTTATTGTTCATGAGGAACAGTAAGGTTAAGGGTCTGAATATACCTTTGTCACAAATCTTATAAGAATATTTTCTTGAACAAAACATCAAAAGACATTTGTTATCTTTTTTATAATCATAAATGTTTTTGAAAAACAAAATATACTAAAGATTTGGTTTAATTTTGTGTTTTTGAAGACAGATTTAAAACCATTAACTTTTTGATAAAAATTGTGCCTGTTCCGATAGATCTTTTTGACTTACTGGTTTCTTGTAAAGTTCTTCCTACACTGGTTAGACATCTACTCTCCTTAAATCACCCTTTTACATATCAGAAGATTATTTCTACCCATTCATTAACTGATTACAACTAACTCCATCAAATCACTATTCTAGACCTAGAATTTTCCAAAATATTATTTAGCAAGTTTTTCAGTGAATCAGGGTAAACGCAGAATTATCATCTATCAGAACAAACATGACAGAATGAAAACCACATTTTCATATGGTCACATTTTCATATTTAGTAGATTGCAATCTGCAGAACCACTTACCAAGGGCAGTCAGGCAGTTCTCAATATCACCTTTTAGCTCCAAATCTAGTACTTTGTTCATGTCGTGCTTGCTGTATTTGGCGTACTTCTGAAAGACTAAGTAAGTAAAGAAAATTCAGTGAATAGTGATGAAAATACAGTATTCTCCCTACATTGACTCTGCCTTATTCTGCTTTTACTGTTGGCCATGTTTCTTATTTTCTTCATCCAGCACACAGCACAGTAAAGTGCAGTATTGGCACATGGACTGGTGCAGAATGGAACTTTGTTAGGATGGTAGGACTTGTGCCCTTTGATAGGGATAAAGAATGTTCAATGACTTCACTGGAGCCCATAACACCAGGTGATCTCTCTTTACTCATGGCAAACTGGCTGAGAGTTAAGATCACATAGCAAAGCATTCAGAACATCTGCCACACTGATCTTGTGACCACTAGCTATGTGATAACCTCACAGTAATGGTTCTGATAACCATCTTAGCTATAGGCCCCATCAGTAGTATGGAAAGAACAGACAAACTGCCAACTGCATCCTTAATCAGCAAGTATGTGTTCAATTACAAAAATCTTTGCAGCATCAGTCACTTGTTGATAATCTATCTTCTCTGAGTTCATGAACAGGTCATGTTTGAAACATCATTCCAGCAAAGGACAGTGTCATACAACATACCCCTTCGGAGATGTGGGTAGCTTCTTGCAGTAAGAAGAGTAATAAACACATTAATATCTATTCCTTTCCTTTTCTCTCCTGCTTCATACAAGGCCTGTCATGAAGAAAGTAATGTAGTAAAGTTAACCTCAGTATAGCAAAACCCAAACAGAAATACTGTACTTCTGAGACTACTAATCAGAGGCAGGCCATGTCTTGTAATGAACTCTAGCCCTTGATATATCCCCATAATATATCAGCAGTACTGGCGAACTCTGGAGGTCCCAGTTGACTGGAATTGAACAAATGTGACACTCCTCTACAAGAAATACTGGAAGGAGGATCCAGGGCATTACACACCTATTAGTTTGACCTCAGTAACAGGGAAGGTTATAGAAAAATAATCTTCAGTTCTACTATGGAGAATACATAGAATACATAGAATACATAGAATAAACCAGGTTGGAAGAGACCTTCAAGATCATCGCGTCCAACCCATCAACCAATCCAACACCACCCAAACAACTAACCCATGGCACCAAGCAGCCCATCAAGTCTTCTCCTGAAAACCTCCAGTGATGGCGACTCCACCACCTCCCCAGGCAGCCCATTCCAATGTGCAATCACTCTTTCTGTATAGAACTTTTTCCTAACATCCAACCTGAACCTCCCCTGGCGCAGCCTGAGACTGTGTCCTCTTGTTCTGGCACTGGCTGCCTGGGAGAAGAGACCAACATCCGTCTGTCTACAACCTCCCTTCAGGTAGTTGTAGAGAGTAATAAGGTCACCCCTGAGTCTCCTCTTCTCCAGGCTAAGCAACCCCAGTTCCCTCAGCCACTCCTCGTAGGGCTTGTGTTCCAAACCCCTCACCAACTTTGTTGCTCTTCTCTGGACTCGTTCCAGCAAGTCAACATCCTTCCTAAACTGAGGGGCCCAGAACTGGACACAGTACTCAAGGTGTGGCCTAACCAGTGCAGTGTACAGGGGCAGAATGACCTCCCTGCTCCTGCTGGCCACACTGTTCCTGATTGAGGCCAGGATGCCATTGGCCCTCTTGGCTGCCTGGGCACACTGCAGGCTCATGTTCAGTCTACCGTCAACCAGCACCCCCAGGTCCCTCTCTACCTGGCTGGTCTCCAGCCACTCTGACCCCAGCCTGTATCTCTGCATGGGGTTCTTGTGGCCAATGTGCAGAACCCGGCACTTGGATGTGTTAAATCTCATGCTGTTGGAATCTGCCCATCTGTCCAGCCTGTTGAGGTCCCTCTGCAGAGCCTCTCTACCCTCCAGCAGATCAACTCCTGCCCCCAGCTTGGTGTCGTCAGCAAATTTACGGATGATGGACTCAATGCCCTCATCCAGATCATCAAGAAAGATGTTAAAGAGCATGGGGCCCAGTACTGATCCCTGGGGCACACCACTAGTGACTGGCTGCCAGCTGGATGTGGCACCATTCACCACCACTCTCTGGGTTCGGCCCTCCAGCCACTTCCTAACCCATTGCAGTGTGCTCCCATCCAAGCCATGGGCTGACATCTTGGCCAGGAGTTTGCTGCGGGGAACAGTGTCAAAGGCCTTGCTGATGTCCAGGTAGACTACATCCACAGGTCTCCCCACATCCACCAGGCGGGTCACCTGATCATAGAAGGAGATCAGGTTGGTCAGGCAGGACCTGCCCTTCCTAAACTCATGCTGGCTGGGCCTGATCCCTTGGCCATCCTCTAAGTGTTGTGTGATTGCACTCAAGATGACCTGCTCCATATTCTTGCCTGGCACTGAGGTCAGGCTGACAGGCCTGTAATTCCCTGGCTCATCCAACCTGCCCTTCTTGTGAATGGGTACCACGTTGGCCAGCTTCCAGTCATCTGGGATCTCTCCAGTGAGCCAGGACTGTTGAAAAATCATGGAGAGTGGCTTGGCCAGCTCATCTGCCAGCTCTCTCAGCACCCTAGGACAATTGGGCAATCATGCTTATCTCCTCTCTATGACAAGGTAACTTGCAAAGTGATTCAAGGTAAAGCTGTCAATGTTGTTTTACCCAGACTATAGTAAAGACTGTGTCCCACAACATCCACCTGAAGAAACTAGATGTTTATGGTTTGGATGGGTGGACACTGGATTAAAAGTCATGTTTCCCAGGGCTCAGTATTGGGGCCCTTTCTCTTTGATATCTTTATGAATTCTCTGGATGGAGGGATTGAGCACACCCACAGTAAGTTTAAAGACAGCAAGCTGGATGGGAGTGTTGATCTGCTTGAAGATAAGCAGGCTCTACACAGGGATCCGAGCAGGGTGAATCAATGGGTCAAGGCCAACTGTATGAGATTCAGTAAGGCCAAATACTGGGTCCTGCACTTTGGTCACTTCAGTGCTGCTGGCCTGGGGAAGAGTGACTGGTAAACTGCCTAGGAGAAAAAGACCGGGGGTTGTTGATCAATAGATGACTGAGTAGAAGTCAACACTGTGCTCAGGTGGACAAGAAGGCCGATGGCATTCTGGCCTGTACCAGGAATGGTGTGGCCAGCAGAACCAGAGAAGTGATTGTTCCCCTGTGCTCAAAGCTGCTGGGGCCACACCTTAAGCACTCTGTTCAGTTTTGGGCCCCACACAAGAGGAAAGACATCAAGGTGCTAGTGGTCGTCCAGGGATATCAATGAAGCCAGTAAAAGGTCTAGAGAACAAGACCTATAAGGAGAGGCTGAAGCAGCTGGGGTTGTTTAGTCTGGAGAATAGGAAACTGAAGGGAGATCTTAATGCTTTCTACAGCTACCTGAAAGGAGGTTACAGCAAAGCAGATGGGTACCATAATGAGAGAAAATGGTCTTAAGCTGCACCAGAGGAAGTTTGGGTTGGAGATTAGGAAAAACTTCTTCATTGAAAGGGCTGTCAAGTGCTGGAATATGGTGCCTAGGAAAGGGGGTTGGATAGCATCCCTGGAGATAATTAAAAGAAATGTAGATATGGTGGTTAGGGTCATGGTTTAGAAGTCGTCTTGGTCGTGTTGGGATAACGGCTGGACTCTATGATCTTAAAGGCCTTTTCCAGTCTAAATAATTCTATGACTCTAAACCTCAAACTAACTGCAGCTCTACCAATGCTTCACAATTCTCTTATAACACTACCTAGAGATCGCTATGCAGACAGAAAGCACATTTTCAGGTATTTGTGGCCAATGTCAATTTTGTGGGATTGAGAGCCCTTTCCTGGAGGAGTAAGTGATTATCTATCATGCTCTAAGTTTGTAATCGCAGGTGACTAAGTAACATACATGAAATACTTAGTGTGTTTTTTAGGCTGTTATAGCCCATTCTTGCTTTTAAGTTGTGTAATAGCACATTCTTCCATTGTATCTGTGGAAAGCTGCAATAGTGACATATTAGATCTCCAAGTAAAGTTCAGATGTTTGCTTGAGCCTTGAAGTGAAATCTGTAAATGAAGCTTACATAAATTGTTTGCTTGAACATTGTAGTCTAGTCTCTTTACATTGCATGAACTAGAAAAGGTCTTGCAGAAATGTTTCTGAAGCTAGATATTAGGGTGAAAATCTAATTCCCTTCAGATAGTACAGTTTACATGAAATTTGCAGAGTAGTATCCTCAGAGACAATTGCTACATAACATACATATTTCTGTGAGGTCTGCCACACACAAGATTCAAGGGGAATAATCACAGTCAGAATTCATAATCTCAAACTAAATGAAGAAGCTCTGGAAAGTGCCAAGTATGATCTTACCCTGGCATCATTGTCAGCAAGCTCATCATTCACATGAACGTCTTCGCTTCGGTCAGCCTATATAAATAAGCAAATAAGATTGCAATGGTACTCACAATCATTCCATTCAGCAACATTCAGCATTTTAGAGTTCTGCCCCACCATTCTCATGCATAACTTAATACATATTTGAAGTCAGATACAGTTACAACTATCTTTCCACTAATAAAGCTATGGTCTTTGTAATCTATCAGAGCTCATACTTCTAAGGTCTTCAGCAACATAGTTCTGAAGTCCTACATTAAAATCTGTATCACAGTATTGTCTCCTAAGGTGAAGTTACAGGCTTAGAAGCTGCAATTTTCTACCTAATTACCATTTGAGAAACCCTTTTCAAGTTGGTTTCAAACCAAAACCTGAAAATCAAAATTGTGCACATGGACATCATGAAAAAAAACCAAACAAACCAAAACCAAAAAACCCACCAAACTTGTGTGCATGCACAAGCCTCATATGCATGTGCTCAACAATCTCAGAATAAAATATTTCTGTATTTTTAAAGGGTCTTTTTATTAGGCAGCTTCAGTGTTAAACTCATCTGCTATTGAATATAAATCACTATGGTGGGTTGAAAATTTCCTTGCCAACATTAAATTTGCCAGACTAGCTCAGTTGGAAGCAAGTGAAAGCTGTTTTTACAAGCAACCCTACAATCTACAATGAAATGCAATGAATATGCACAAATATACCATATTTACAGATATTTGCAATTAATAAATAGCACAAGAACCCCCCTGGCCAAGGACCAGGAGAAGCTACTAACTTCTCCCTCCCTGCCTCACCCTTACACCCCTGCACAAGAGACAGAAGCAGAGAAGTTAATACCAGTAACAACAGAAGCAAATTAGTATCACCCATCCCGAGAAAGACAGAAGAAAGAAAATTATTACATTACTAGCTTAAGTCTGTTATCTTTCCAATGGGATTGTTTAGAATAGGATAGAAAAATCTTTATTTTCCTTTTTATGCCCAATAGTGATTATTTACATTTTACTGCTTTCTGTTCAAGATCTGTGAAAAATTTTTAAAGGCATAGCCTGAAACTACCACAATCATGAAACACTTTGTCCACTTGATAGCTCCCTAACTCTGCCTCATTATCTAACTACTAGAAATATATCTTAACAGCAAGAAAAAAAACAAACCATTTGTTTCTCTAATTGCAAGCATTCCTTTTTTAAATATTTCCAAACAATTAACATGACACTATGTTTGGTGTTTTTTTCAAGTACTTATAGTTACCACAAAAATTCTTAAAATCATAACTGAGAAAAAATAATAAATACATCTGTTTTTTAAATACAAGTAAAATAAAATATCTTAATCACAGTATCACAGTATGGCCAAGGTTGGAAAAGACCTTGAGGATCATTGAGTCCAACCTGTCACCACAAACCTCATGACCAGAACCATATCATATGGCAGATGACACGTCAAAAAAAAGAAAAAAAAGCAAGGAAATAAATACTGCATAAATCCTTATTATTTTATGTCTTTTTTAAAATAGTCTTGACAGCATTAATTTTTTTTTATGGGTAGTGTCATTCAAAATTCTTAAGCACATCATACCTTTGCTAGAGCAACCAAAGCTTTCTGAAAGTCTCCAGATGTGTCAGAGACAATGTCTTGTGTCAAATCTCTCTTCAGCACTGAAATCAAAATAATTTGAAGTGTTTAGACAACTAAGTTGACGTAATTATCATTAAGGGTCCCTTCTAAATCCAACTGTTCTATGCTTGTATTATTCTTTTTGGGCCATTCTTGACCTTCCTCTCAGGTATGACAACTAAATACACTTATTCTTAGTTTCTGTCATCAGCTGTTGGAGGAGTGTGTTTGTAATATGTCTTACAATCCCTGAGATGTTCTGTGAAATTGGAGGATACACCCCAAATATCCTGGAAAAAAAAAAAATCTTTATCTAAGATTTTGTGGATAGCATTGTCTTGGGCACTTGCTTGTGAACTACAAAAAAGCTTGAAAGTGTTCCTTATCCATTTGTCTTTCATTATTATTTCTGTTCTCATCTGCATTGAAGTCAGTCACAAAACTCATCTGAAAATAACCAAATATACATTTGGGCTTCTAACTAAGACTCTTTCAATGGAAATCTCTGGGAAAAAATAGTCCATAAACTCTTGAAACATGATTTATTTAGACAACATTGATTGACTGCAGTTAATATGTATATATTAACTACACATACAAGAGACGCCACATTGCATATCAGTCACATCCTCAAAGATTTTCCCTATTTAGTTGACTGGTTGTTCCTATTAGTAATGTTATCTGTATTCATAAAACAATAAGCTTCTTTTCTCAAGCCTAGTGAGATCTTAAGAAATCAGTTAAGGTTTAGTTAGAAGAGTAGCAGCTGGATTTTGCTTGCATCCTAGAAAGCATCTAAATGAATGGTCTATTCTGAGATAGATCCAGAGTTCTGCCTGTAATGACATGTCTTCTTTTGTATTGGAATCTTTGTAAGTCAAAAGAAATTATTACAGCCTCCCTTTCCTGCAAATCTTTAACTTTAATGTGAAGCTTTATTTGCCTACTGGAACACCCTTCTTACATTGAGAAAAGCTTTTGTGACTGTAATCTGTCTTCTACAGTATTATGCCATTGGTGTCTCTGTTTTACAACTCAGTTACCTTCTTTGTAGTATCTGCTGGCCTCTTTGATCTCTCTGTTGTTTCTTGAGGCTAGAATCTCGATTAAGGTATCTTCATCAGTTCCAAGTCCCTGATAAAAATGATAGAATTTTTAGGGATGTTCTCTGACACAGGAAATTTAAAATTTAGAAAAGGGTAAGATGAAAATTATGGACTTGACTATAAAAGCCTCATGTGAAACAAGAAAGAAAAAATAAAAACTTTATGCTTCCATGCAATATTATTATTTCATTTTTACCTTCATAGAGGCTCTTAATTCTTCAGCATCAAACTGAGCTGGAGTTTTGAGCAGAGCCACAACGACATCTTCCAGGTGGCTTTTGAGAACTTTTTTCAGGGCTTCTTCTAGACTCTGTGACAGGACGAACAAGAAACATGATAAACTAGTTAATGTAGCTGCTGTTCAGCTACAGTAAAAAAAAAAAAATTAGTCTGATCTCTGATGTTTATTTACATCACTCCTTCATACTAGAAAGAATTATAAAGCCCTACTTTAACTTTTTGATTTACCTCCTTTATGTCAGTCAGTGTCAGAGTTTATCAGCAAGTGTTCAGGAGGGCTTTCACAAATTTCAGTTCAGCTCTATTCATCCTTTTACAGTATCAGAAGATGAGTCAAAATAGGCTGCTTTTTGTTTGAGTTGTTTTTTTGTTTTGTTTTGGTTTTTTTAAGACAAGGTAATCTATTGCTGTTACAACTATAACTGAGTTGCTTATCTGAATAATACCTTACTTCATGCATTAATTGCACAAGGGACACAGAATTTAGAATAGAATAGAATAGAATAGAATAGAATAGAATAGAATAGAATAGAATAGAATAGAATAGAATAGAATAGAATAGAATAGAATAGGACAGGACCAGGTTGGAAGAGACCTTCAAGATCATCGCACCCAACCCATCAACCAATCTAACCCACCTAAACAACTAAACCATGGCACCAGGCACTCCATCAAGTCTCCTCCTGAACACCTCCAATGATAGTAACTCCACCACCTCACCACCATTTGCAGTGGAAACTCTGTGAGCATTCTGTAATATCACCCTTTATGAAATTTCAAGTCCTGAAGCTTAGTATTGGGTTATATTTTAATGTGACCTGCATTTAACTAAAAAAAACAAAAATACAAAACAAACCAAATACACCAAACCAAACCAAACAAACACTCTGACTTTTTTCTGCCTCTTATCTGGAAATGCTCAGTACTCTTGCTCTTCACCAATCATGCATTCAGATTGTGACTGTAAGAGTAAGAAGATCAGCTTGCTTTGACAGGACACCTAAGTCAAAGACATTATTTCAGAAGCAAATAGTATGTCTATAGTTCTGTTCTGGTTTTGATGGTGTACCAGGGTATCTAGCAACCTAAATGCATTATTCATCCTGTGACTTTGAAATTAGACTTTCATTTATGCGTTTAAAAAATATAATTGCAATGCTCGACCTTCCCCTGATGGGGGAGACAGATGTGATAATCACAAGTAAGGTTCCCTGAATAGAAACAGGAAATCTAGGCTCTAAGACTTACTTTCTGAGTTGCTCTTTAAAAGGAATCACTTTCCAAGGAGCAAATGATCAGTAACTCTGGTGTGCTGACTATGGAATTATAATTACAATTTAGAGATAGAAGTTCAACTAGAGAAAATTTTCCAGAAATGTACAGTGATTTTCAGCATTCTTATTTCCAAGGACAAGGAGTCTTTATCACTCAGAGGCAGAACAATACTGCCCTTTGTACACCCATCCCTATACCAGTGTTGGTACATTTATGAAGTATTATTATGGTCCTTTAACTTATTCTCTAGACTTAAATATTCACAGAGATGCCTCTAACTACCTTTCCTCATCTCTACCTTTCTCTCAGCAAACTGTCTCCCAGGTGGTAGTGAAAGATATGCATTCACAGTAATTTAAAGGATATCTGCAACATCCAAAAAGCTGGAAAATGAGAAGTTTTTTGGGTTTTGTTTGGTTGGTTTGTTGTTGTTTTTTTTTTTTTTGGTGTGTGTTTTTTGTGTGGGTTTTTTTTGTTTGATTGGTTGGTTTGGTTTATTTCAAAATAGTGGGCACTGTATTCAAAGGCTCAGAACTGGCAATATAGTTCCAGGACATTTCCATTCTGTCACAATTTTCACAAAGGCAGAAGAATGTAACTTTTGGTTGTATGAAGCTAAAGCTGTATGTGCCATATGAGCCAGAAGCAGCACTGATATTCTGAGCATTAATTTAAGCTTCCATTGAGTGTGTGTGTGTATATATATATATATATATATATATATATATATTACCTTTCCTTTAGCCTGTTGATAGGCAGCTTTGATCTGCTGACGCTGAGCATTTGTTCTTTTAGTCAAGATGTCAATGATGGTGGCTTCATCCACACCTATAAGTCAACAAACAAAGAAATTATCTAATATATTGGAAATACTATACTTGTTTCTAGTGTAAAAACTTCTGTTTGTACAATTTCATATAGGAAGTATTGTGTTCTGAATGCAGAATGTACACTACAGAATAACTGAAAATTAAAATAAAACCCAATAATTATTAGATGGTAGTTGTTTGTTTTTTTAATCTCAATAAAACAAATTGGAAAAAAGGTTTTGATCTACTGACAAAATGCCAATTTTCAATTTCATTATTAAAAGTGAAAAATGCAATAGAACTATATAGCGCATTATCAGCATTTTCTCTGCCTCTTGCAGAGATTTTATGGAGATGAAAAGTACTAGTATTAAACTGTATGTTATAATACTCTTCCATTGTCTAGAAATTATTTTTTTTACCCTTCTGTCAACACATTCAAAGACTTCAAAGTAGTGTTAGGTTCCAAAACTGTAATATAACCTCAACATATCAAAGAGTTTGAGATTCTTTACCAAGTGGTATAATTTTATGCTTTGGTAAGCATGCTATTCTCAGAATTTCCTAAGGAAAATTTCTAATGTAGCACATTATGCATTTACTCCTCTTACCCTTTACAGTAATAGCTTTGTCCAAAGCAACAACATCATCTGATGGATTGAAATTTGGGTATGACTGTACACCAGAACCACCTTTTGAAGTTTTCTGCAGAAGGAAAAAAGAATAATTTAAAGAAGTATTAGGTAATAGGTTGGACTTGATGATCTCTGAGGTCTTTCCGACCTTGTTGATTCTATGATTCCATGATTCTGTGAAAGACAAAAATCATGCTCACTCCACAGAATATTTTTGCAAATAGCTAATACTTAATAAACCCTATATTTTGGATTTACTATTTTAGCACTATCAAGGAACATACAGAGTTTTGTAACTACAAAGAATTACATAGACTCAGTAGTGGATATCCATTAAACCTGTTCCTTTCACAACTCAGAGAGTACTTAATATATTGTTTTAGGTAACTGAAGATTATTCCACAGTGTAGCCTCCATTCCATGAGAAAATACTTAACTGCCCCAATACAAAATTATGTCCACATTTTAAAGACTCTAAACCCACAACCAAATACTACAAGTACTGCCAATATAATGCTAATAATTTCTATGCTACTCTTATGCAAATTGACTGTACATCATATTATATGACTTCTCAGATGACATATGTCTATAGCTCCAAGCACTTCTTACATACAAGATCTTGAAGAAGAATTGAAGCCTAATCTACAAGGAATGATAGAACCCAGCTCTTTGAAACTTGAGGTATAAACCACAATTTCTTCACAGCCATTATCTGTGGGTCACCTTTGATGAATCCACTCTTAGGTGGGCACTCCCTAGTCAATTTCTAAAGGGTTCTGAGAGTACCTACAGGGGAAAAATTTCACTGTACTATAGATTATGTGCCCTACCCTAAATCAGCAACGTGACAAATCAAGTTACTGGTAGGACTTATTACCTAATAGCAATACCTAACAAACTTCTGCTTCTTTCATAGGAGTTCTAACATGCCTTAAGTTTTTTAATTAAACTTGCCACTGATATGATATTAAATGGGATTTCTTATTAAAAACAAAACAAAAACAAAAAAACAGCAGCAATGGTTTAGCTAAACCTTTTGAGAATTGTCTATACTCTTTCTCCTTGAACAACTCACTATTTAAAAAAAGATCTTTTGTTGCCTAAACCATCAAAGAGGAATAGCAAGATTTTATGGATATATATTTTACTCACAGAATTCTGTACAATTAAAAAATCAGATAGTTAAATATTCATTACCTTTCACAATTACAGCACTAGGAATTGAAAGAGAGCAGAAGGACTGCATCCTTAAAGCATTGTCTTTGAATAAAAATTGTTCTGACTTCTATGATAAGTCAGCAGAGGAATGAAACTTATTCCCAGGTGCACTGGGTTAACTTTTGGATACTGGTTTCTATGGTAAACTTAGTTGCTAGCAATTAAAAAAAAAAAAAACGGTCTGCAACCAAAGGACCCTGATAGTGCATTGGGGATAGAATGGTGGCCCTAAAAGTTTACATACAAAATTTTGTGGAGCCAAAATTACAAAATCCACAAATGTCTAGAGCAGGAAAATGTATTTGCTGAAATTTCACCTCTGTGTTAAATTTTTCTCAAGAAGAAAGTTCTGTCTGCATCTCCTAGAACTTCACATCACACTGCTTAATCTTTCCTGACAGTCATTTTAATATCTTAATCAACCTCATTATCACAAATACTTGTAATACTTTGCGTAATAACTCTTGATGTCTCACCACTATAAGCCTCCCTTCTAATCAGTATCCATGACGATCATCTAGGATATTTTATCCAGTGACTCTTTCCACCATAAGCATGAGACATGGCATGATAACTAGGAGATATGCTAGTGACTTTGTTTCCCCCTTTACATTCCTGAGTTCTAAATCATCACTTCCAGTACCTTCAAGCCTCTGGTTTTCTCTTTTATATCATGCAAACATGTTCACACACCTGTGCATCAAACAACTGTCTTAAAGATGACAGCTTGAGTCATTCAGTGATTGGCCTCTTGGAATTACAAGTTCACTAAAGTGACTAGTTCTGCCTAGGAAGAGGAATTGATCACTAGACTGATACATGCAAATAAGAGTAGTTATCCATCTGATAGTAGACGTACTATGTTATTACATTGCAGTAGATTATAAATCACAGTAAAACTGGAATCACTTCTATCCTACTTTCCTTAACATATACATGACATATACATGACAATCTCAAAAGGTAGTAATACTTACAATACATTCCTGCTCCTGATTTTCCATGAACCATGCCTGTTTCAAGAATTCTGATACCATAGCCATGTTGACAGATTTTCTGGGAAGAGATGCATTAAGTTACAAAATTCTTTCATCATATTCATCAACAGTGCAACTTAAGGTTCTCCACTCAAAATCCTTTCTCCTGAACTATGATATGCAAAAGTTAGTTTCCTAAGTAGTAATTGGCTTGTGCTGTTGGAAGCATGTATGCATTAATACATACATGCTTGGACATACATGTTTGTACATGTATACATACATGTTTGGACAGTGATGCAATGCTCCACAACTGCTTGCCCATTCCCACACTCCTAGCTGCTATCAGAAGTTTTAAGGTAGAATTAGAAGAGTAAACTAGTTGGACTATTTGCTTATTTACTATACTTAGGCAATACCTAAATATTATCATTGACTTACAAAAGCACGTTACCAGAAACAAACTAAGCTATGTTGTTACCCATTAATTATATTATCAGTTATGATCATTTAGCTTACCAAATATTTGACCCTATTCAAATACAGGAATAAACAAGAGTTCTTGACTGATTATTTACTGAGGTTGAAACTCTTGTTGATTACATCGGAAAAAAAAAAAAAAAAAAAAAAAAAAAGAGAAGATACTCCCTTCTTAAATACATTCCCATGTAATTTCTTTAAGTAGCCCTATCCTAATGAAGACAAATAAAGTTGAATAGTTTCATCTACATTGTTCCTTATTTATTATATATTTTGTCCATTTTCTACAACAGAATTAAGAATTACTCCTTTAATAAGTATTGGGGGGAAAAAAGCAATTTTTGCTTTTTATCACTCAAAAGGAAAATCCTACCAGCTTTTCATAAGATACCATGCACAATGGAAATAATGACCAATGGTGATGTTGTGTGACACTGAGCACCCAAAAATAATTACTAGATTGCTTCATAACAACCTTTGTGTGAAGAAAATTCAGTTTGTTAATAAAAACAGTGAGGGAACATAGAGAAAATAAAAATATTTTAACAGATAAAGTCTTTTTAGTCTGATCAAAATAGATTTTTTTTTTTTTCCCCAAAACACACTTTCATAGGAGACTTTAGGGAAGGTTTGCTTTTAAAGTGTATCTACAAACAAGTAACTAAAGATAATGTTGCTGGATAAACCATAATATCTTAGAATCTTGTGTAAAGATGCTATTGGTGGTCTTAGGGTATAACTCATGTAAAGCAGATCATATGCATGAGTATACAAAATGATGTAGCTTAAGCTGCGAACACGCCTGCCTTATTTATGCCCTAAAGAGGCATAAGCAGTCTCCATACTAGGTGCACTGACTCACCAACAGTGACATATGCAGGTATGCCTGTTGAGTGGTAGATTAACAGTGTATAACTGTTTAAAACTAAGGAACAATATTCAGTCTTACGGTACCAGATCAGAGAAAAAGTGGGACCAAAACAGTGGGTTTGATTGGTAATGTAGCACTTGTCAGATAATGTTTTCTTTCACATCAAACTGCTAACATACCCATTTCTTCTGCCTGTCCCCACACCTTCCCCCCAGCTCTGGAAGTTTTGCTGTCCTTGAGAATGACTAGATCAGAAGGCTGCTAGCATACACTGAATTGGATTTATTAAACCTCCTAAACCTTTGTGTCTATGCTATTTAAATTAAAGAAATATTGAAATAATTATGTGCCTCAAATCTGCTTTAGTTTTTCCCCTCCTTTTTAAATAAAGACATTTTGGCAGGTCAATCTATCTTTTTCCATCTAGTAAACAAATCATACAATAGCAACAGAAGTCAAAGCAAGCAATGGCTTTTAAGAGGGCTTAAAGACCTTATGTACTTGAATTGGCTCAGAAAATTAAGAAACAGTCTTACATATAAAACTGTAAGAAACTGTAGCTACCAAGACAAAAGAAGACTGGAATCTAGGAAAACAGCCAACCCCTGACTAAGTCAAGGTCTTTCCAACTGCTTTGACTCATGCCACTCTTAAATGCAAACAGCTTGTGTAAAGAATACTTGGATCCAGAAGGGGCAAATTCAGACAAAATATTATTTTAATTTTGTATGAAAATAACTGGGAGAACTGATGTCTTTCTGCCAGAAGTTTTCCTCTGCTTTTGAGTTTAGGACAAAGTGGTACAAACAGAAGATATCATAAAAGAGTGTCACACTTCTTTCTGGTTGCACTTCATCAAATAACAATTTTAGAGTTATTCTATTTAATAAAATAATATCCAGGCTATGTGTCCCAGTTCCCAAATTTGGATTTATAGAACATCCTATTTAAAAAGAAAAAGGATCAAGAACTTAAAATTTCTCATTTTGAAAATCATTGCAATTTTTATGCATTTTATTTTTCTTAGCTAGAAAGATCAACATTGCAACTGGAATTACAAAAAAACCTAACAAACCAGAGATGCAGACTGAAAGCCTTAACCATTGCTTCACAAGAATTACTCCAATGTTGCTTCCCAGTCTGACTCTCAGTCCCAAGAATAATGGACCCTGAACCTGGGAACATGTAAATTTTAAAAAGTTTTGAGAAGACTCAATACACAATATTTATTGAAAATACTTAAAGGCACAAGCTAGACTTTACAGTCTATTTTATATTTTCTCCCAAATGACACAATTTCTCCACGCTTATTTGACAATATAATATATATCATCTTGGATTACCCTCCAAGAATAGTTACCAGGATCTCAATGTAAAATATGGTCATTGCTCTCTATTAGAAAAATAGGCAGTAGATTTCAGTAACAATTTATATGACAGTGGAAAATATACTGATTATGAGTGAAGCCATCAGACAAAAAAATTATCTTATCCTTGGAAAATCCAGTGGAAAATTTTAGCAGAAAAAATTCCAGATGATGCAGTTTATGTAGTTTTGCCTAAGTTCTTTGTCACAAACCCACGCTTTTGCTCTTGTATTTCTAAAGTATTTCCTTGACTCATTTTCATCACTTTTATGAACAAAAATATTTTTACAGTCCTAAAGCCACAAGCAGTTGTTGAAGTAACAACATCTACTTCTTTTTTAAGTTTCCACAGAAAGCACATTAATTTTCCAGGAACAGCAGATTACCACATCAGCCTACTACAACAGCAAAGAAGCAGCATAGGAAACAGTCAAATCTAAGTAAGTTTACTTTAAATCTTTAAAACTTGTTGTTTGTTTTAGTTTCTTGCACACATTAAAGAAAAGCAGTAATTTCCCAAGACCTTTTGTGTACCTGAAAAATCACAAAAAATTTCTCCTGTCCACACCCATTTCTTTCTTACCTTGCCAGCAAACCCAAGCCACAGAAAAAAGGCACCAAGTTACCTGACAAATTTAAAGTGCTTAAACTTTGTCAGGTCTAAAGAGAGCAGAAAACAACTATAAAAATATACCTACCTTGTTTCTCAAAAATACTACTTTCGAGGGTGGCACAGTCAGAAGACAGAGCGCTGAGGGCTCTTGTTGCTTTTATATTTCTCTGCAGGAGACCCCACCTAGCAACCAGTATTTCCACAGCCCAAACAACCATCTGTTCTTTCCAGCAGCTAAATCTGGGTCCTGTCCAAAACCCAGAACCACCGAAAAGAAAAAAAAAAAAAGCAGCCTTGCAAAACTATGTGCTGGAAATAGCAGTAGCATATTTCAAAAGGGAAAACACAATGAGTGCATTGTAATAGCTCTCCTTCTCTGCCATGGCCACATCCCTACATCCCTAACTGAAGCAAATTGCCATAAATTTTTCAGGATAGAATCACAGAATGCACTGGGTAGAAGGGACCTTTAAGGGATCATAAGATTAAAATATTTAAAAATGGAAAATGAAAATCAAATTCCTCCTTTCACTTTTTGTATTTCTTATTCCATTTCAAAGGAAATATATTAAGATGCATTATTTCCTACTGAAACTTTGAGAGAAAAAGGGTGAATAAGACTCAAAGTGGCTTCCACACTTCACTGAACTTAGGTGGTTATAAGGTCTTCTTTTTCACATGAGCCCATGGCAAAAATGCCCCAGGAATCACACATGACTAAAAACTAATCTCAATATTTTTACTTTCATTTTTTTATTTTTGGGAAAGAAACACCTAGACACTGGTAGGCTTAATAGATGGGGAATAACTGGCTCCTACATAATTAGAAATAGGTGAAAGCAATCAGATTAGAGTTCAAATTGAGAGTGGTTTGCACAAAATGACAAGAGTTTATCAACCTGCTAGAAGCAGTGTTCCACAAGCATTTTCTCCAGCAAAACAACTTTTCCAGACTACAACTGGCACAGCACACCACTAATATCACAAATTAGCCCAAAACATGATGCCCACTTCCTGAACAGAAACATTTAAAAATATTCAGAAGCAGCTGATTGTCTTCCTGCTATCTGCTGATCTGGACCTGCTGCTATGCACTGGTACCAACAGAATGAGGAAGTATGTCTGATCTGCCCCTCATAAATGTACATGAAATGCTGGGTAGCATTAGAAGGGACAAGTGCAAGTGTTGGGTTTCATTTGGATTGGTTTATTTCATTATGATGTGTGAAACTCAGATAACTCCTGCCTTCCTGACTCTTTCCATGTCGGTACAACACTTCCACTTCACTGCTGTCAGGTGTTAGCCCAAACTAGTCTACACTCCTTTTCTGAGACAGTTTTCCTTGTCTATTAGTGAGTATGGGTAATTACAGACTTTTTCTACAGAAAAGCTGGAAGTCTATGCATATCCCCAATGCACCTTTTGAAGTAGAGAAATAACCTAGAATGTTGGTTTTAAAAGGCTAGGAGCATCTTTATATGGTTTCATTATTTTCTCAGGAAATAAACCCAAAACACAACCAATCAATCAAACAAACAAAAAAAACCCCAGTATTATTTACTGTAGACCTGTAAGGGTAGGAATCAGTATGTTACAAATATTTACTAATACACACTTAGACATCAACTTTTTTCTTTAGTACATTTTCTCAGCAATTGGACTGTTATCCTATTTTTGTCATAATATTATTTTGTCTGGGGGTTTTTGATGGGTTGTTTGGGGGTTTGGGCATTTTTTGTTTGGTTGGTTGGGGTTTTTTTAATTATATTGTCTTTCAGGCCTGTAATTCTACTTTCAGAATGATCTGACATGAAGGCATTGTGCTAATTGCAGAAGCTGTTTGCGTTGGCATTTTTCTCTCTTAATGGGTGGGGAGATGCTGACTCATCATCTTCCTGAAGCTGGAGTGAGTCATCATCTGAGCCAGATAGTTTTATTGTACAAAATGCTTACAGTTGAAAAATTAATTAAAGGAAGCTTTCGTGCTTATTGTTAAATTTTTAGCTTTAACTCCACCATTTGTTTCATAAAGCTGCAATAGTTTAAGTATTGTTTATTGTTGACCTAGTATTGTTTATTCAGAAGTTGCAAGGCATGTAGCTACTGCTGTATTATGAATGAGGCAGAAAGTATTTGGGATTTTTCCTTTAATACTTAGTGTGAAATCTCTCAGATACTGCTAGTATCACTATTTTGATAAGATAGTCAATGTATTGTGGGATAGATTTGCTGTTGAGAAAAACAGGAATGTTCAGTAAAAATGTAAAACTAAAACAGTTGCTTTTGGTAAACTAATAAATTCAGCCTTGTCAAATATTTTCTTTTGAGGATGGTAATAACAATTCAAGTATGCAGATGAATTTTCCTCAAACAATTAATCCCACACAAGATGACAGCAAAATGAGTCAGGAATTTTGCTGGAAATTAATAGAGTATAGAATCATAGAATCATAGAATGGTTTGGGTTGGAATGGGCCTTACAGTTTATCTGGTTCTGCCACCCCACCCCCACTCCACCCTCCCACCTCCCTCCCCCTTCCACCCCCCACCATGGGCAGGGATGCATTTTATTAGACCAAGTTGCTCAAGGCGCCATCCAATCTGGCTTTGAACTCTTGCATGGTGATATCATCCACAACTTCTCTGGGTAATCTGTTCCAGTGCCTCACCACCCTCATGGGGTTGAATGTCTTCCTAATGTCTAACCTAATTGTGCTTCTTACAGTTTGAAGTAATTAGCTCTCATTCTGTTACTACATGTCTTTGCAAAAAGTCCCTCCCCAGCTGTCCTGTGGGATGCCTTGAAATACTGGAAGGCTGATACAATGTCTGCTTTCACAGAAATATTCAGGTTGGAAAAGACCCTCAGGATCACTAAGTCAAACTGATAACCCCATTCTACAAAGTTCACCCCTAAACCATATCCCCAAGCACCACATCCAAATGACCTTTAAACACATCCAGGGTTGGTGACTCAACCACCTCCTTAGGAAGCATATTCCAATGTCTGCCCACTCTTTCTGTGAAAAACTTCTTCCTAATTTCCTGTCTAAATCTACCCAGTTGTAGCTTGAGGCCATTCCCTCTTGTTCTACCACTAATTACCTGTGGGAGGAGACCAGCCTCAGATTCTCTCAAGGTTCTTTCATGTAGTTGTAGAGAGCAATGAAGTCTTCCCTCAGACTCTTCTTCTCCAAACTAAACAGCTCCAGCTCCGTCAGTCACTCTTCTTAAGATTTATTCTCCAGGCCCTTCACCAGCTTCCTTGCCCTCCTCTGCACTCACTCCAGCTCCTCAACATCTCTCCCGTATTGAGGTGCCCAGAACTGGAGCCAATACTCGAGGTGTGGCCTTACTAGCACTGACTACAAGGGGACAATTGCCTCCCTACTCCTGCTGGACACAGCACTTCTAATCCAAGCCAGGATGCCATTGGTTTTCTTGGACACCTGGGCAGACTGCTTGCTCGTATTCAGCTGTTTTTTGATTAGAACCCCCAGGTCCCTTTCTGCCATACAGCTTTTCAGCCACATTTCCCCAGGGTTTCTCCAGGGCCTTCTCTTCTCCAGAATGAATTAACCAAACTCTTTCAATCTTTCTTCATAGGAGAGATGCTCCAGCACTCTGATCATCTTCATGGCCCTCCTCTGGTCCCGTTACAACAGTACCATGTACTTCTTATGCTGAGCACTCCAGGTGGTGTCTCACAAGAGTGGAGTAGATGGGGAAAATCACCTCCCTCAGTCTTCTGGCCATGCTTCTTGTTATAGATGACTCCAGGTAAAAGTTTCTGGTCACAATTTTATTGGCAATAAAAGACCATAAAAAGGCAATCAAAAGCAGTAAAAGCAAGAAAAGCAACTGGTTGGGCATGCCAGGATACCAAACATCACCCCACAGCAGCTTTACAATAGCTTTCTGCATCTTATATAGTTACATCATCTACATAAACAAACTTATGCTAAATATAAGGCAGGCATTTGATGAGTCTTAGAATAGGTGGTCAGATCCCTGCTCCCATGCACTCTGTGTGGTAAGGGTCAAAGTATCCACTTGCATGCATGCTCAGTCGTCCAGGCTTCTTATCTAAAAAAAACCAAATTCTCAGTTCTTCTCAGCCTTGGTATCTCCAATTAGCAAAACACACTGTCTCTGTTTAAGTCTGTAAAATATGCAGCTTTCCCTTTGTCCTCGAAACAGGCTCTTGTGAGCTCCTGACCCCCAAGTCCCAGTGCACTCTGAATTCTCTACCTTTAACACAAATCACAGAATCACCGATATATTGCAGATGAGCTGGCCAAGCCGCTCTCCAGCATTTTCCTTCAGTCCTGGTTCACCAGTGAGGTCCTGGATGACTGGAAACTGGCCAATGTGATCCCCATCCACAAGAAGGGTTGGATGGAGGAACCCAGAAACTACAGGCCAGTCAGCCTGACCTCAGTGCCAGGGAAAATGATGGAGCAGATTATCTTGGCAGCAATAATTGCGCACCTGAAGGATAGCCAAGGGCTCTGGTCCAGCCAACAGGGATTTAGGAAGGGCAGGTCCTGCCTCTCCAACCTGATCTCCTTCTATGATCAGGTGACCCACCTGGTGGACATGGGGAGGCCTGTGGATGTGGTCTACCTGGACTTCAGCAAGGCCTTTGACACTGTCCCCCACAGCAGACTGCTGGCTAAGCTGTCAGCTCGTGGCTTGGACCACAACACTCTGTGCCGGGTTAGGCAGTGGCTGGAGGGCCAAGCCCAGAGAGTGGTGGTGAATGGTGCCACATCCAGCTGGCAGCCCGTCACCAGCGGCATCCCCCAGGGATCAGCGCTGGGCCCCATGCTCTTTAATATCTTCATTGATGATCTGGATGAGGAGATTGAGACAGTCATCAGCAAATTTACAGATGACACCAAGTTGGGAGCAGATGTTGGTCAGTTAGAGGGTGGAAGGGCTCTGCAGAGGGACCTCGACCAACTGGACAGATGGGCCGAGACCAACTGCATGAGATTTAACACATCCAAGTGCCAGGTGCTGCACTTTGGCCACGGCAACCCCATGCAGAGCTACAGGCTGGGGAGAGCAGCCAGGCAGAAAGGGACCTGAGGGTACTCGTTGATAGCCGCCTAAACATGAGCCAGCAGTGTGCCCAGGTGGCCAAGGTGGCCAACGGCATCCTGGCCTGCATTAGGAGTAGTGTGGCCAGCAGGAGCAGGGAGGTCATTGTGCCCCTGTACTCTGCATTGCTTAGGCTACACCTCGAGTCCTGTGTCCAGTTCTGGGCCCCTCAGTTTAGGAAGGACATCGAGATACTTGTACGTGACCAGAGAAGCGCAACAAGGCTGGTGAGAGGCCTTGAGCACAAGCCCTATGAGGAGAGGCTGAGGGAGCTGGGATTGTTTAGCCTGGAGAAGAGGAGGCTCAGGGGTGACGTCATTGCTCTCTACAACTACCTGAAAGGTGGTTGTAGCCAGGAAGGGGTTGGTCTCTTCTCTCTAGCAACCAGCACCAGAACAAGGGGACACAGTCTCAAGATGCACCAGGGGAGGTTTAGGCTTGAGGTGAGGAGACAGTTCTTCACTGAGCGAGTCGTTCGTCATTGGAATGTGCTGCCCAGGGAGGTGGTGGAGTCACCATCCCTGGAGGTGTTTAAGAGGAGATTGGACATGGCACTTGGTGCCATGGTCTAGTCATGAGGTCTGTGGAGACAGGTTGGACTCGATGATCTTTGAGGTCTCTTCCAACCTTAGTGATACTGTGATACTGTGATATTCATAACAATCCCCCCCCCCCCCCCTTTTTTTTTTTTTGGTCACCATTGATTTGTGTCAAAATTTCCAGATTTTTCAGAACCTCCTTAATTGGATCATAATTAGGTTCCTCTATACTGATCACCTTCAGATCATAACCATCTACTTGTAACTTATTGGCATAAACAATTTTGCCTAAAGATCTTATAATTTTAAAACAAAAATTACAAAGAATTACACAGATCAGTATTACAATTATTCCAACAAGTATTACAAACCAATGTTTAAACCAACTTGTGTTTAATATCCAAGATGTTAACTTATCCCATATTTCTTTAAACCCACAAGAAGTATCATCCAAAGAAATCTGATGTAATATTTGATTGTGATCTACAATCACTTAATATAACTACAGATTAACATAATTACAACAGCTTACGTTTATGACTACACATACAACATGTAAGAAATCCAAAGCTAACCTATTTTGAGTAGATATTTTCAAGACACTATTGCCTTCAAGCTGTTGAGCTTTTATTGCATCTATGCTTACATTCATCATAATTTCAGCTGTAGCAGAAAAATTTACCATCACTTTTTCAAGTACACTAAACCCAAGCCAAGGTAGAAACCTCCTAGCAAAACTATGAAACTTGCTATGCCTGGTTACTAGTGGATTCACTCCCCTCTTGGTTCTTCTTGCAAAGCTCCTGAGTAATCCTTGTGGCTGATTTACTACAAAGATATGAGGATAGACTGGTCCTATAGCACATCTTCCTTGCCATCCTAAGGGTAATACCTTTAAGCATTTTCACCACATATCCAATACCACCCTGATCCAATAGGTATCAGCCATCCTTTAGGTATGTGTCCTTTCTTTCTGGTCTGATCAAGGTTCCACATATTTGCTTCTCCCTAACTAATGAATTGTGAACACTTTGAATACTGCCCTATAAAAAATTACATTCCCACATCCAGGGTCAGTCCTATTTTCCCCTGTATCCTACCTACAGTTGTCTCCCAACATCACTGGATACAAGGCACCAGCATATTTACATCCAAGGGTTCTTCAAATTGTAACTTCCACCTTAACTGAGATTGTGGAATATCCATGTAATCCTCAAGTAGCTGGGCTTTTGGAATGCTTTTTGTATTTCTGTTACATCAGGAAAGTGCACTCTGAATTCTCTATCTTTAACACAAATCACAGAATCACCAGTATATTCATAACACTTCTTTTGCTGCAGCCCAGAGTATGGTTGGTTTCCTAAGCCACAAACACACATTGCTGGCTCATATTGAGATTCTTATCAATCAGCACCCCTAATTCCTCTTCAGAACTGCTCTCTATCTATTCTCTGATTAACCTGTATTGTGTTTTTTATTGCCCCAACCCAGGTGCAGGACCTTGCACTCATCTGTGTTGAACTTAATGAGGATGGCTCTGGCCCACCCCTCTTGTCTGTCTAGGTCCCCATGGATGACATCCCTTCCCTCCACCATGTTGACTGAACCTCACATCTTGGTATTATTGGCAGACTTGCTAAAGGTGCACTGAATTCCACTGACCATGTCACCAACAAAGATGTTAAACAGCACTGGTCCCAGCACCAAACCCTGAGGAACACCACTTGGACATCAAGCCATTGACTACCACTCTTTGATTTGCATTACCAAGTAAATCCCATATCCACTGGGTGATCCAGCCATAAAATTAATGCCTTTCCAATTTAGAGGCCAGGATGACATGGGGGACAGTGTCAAAAGCTTTGCACAAGTCCAGGTACACTATATCAGTTCTTCTGCCCTTGTCCATCACAGCTGTTAGCCCATCATAGAAGGCCATAGCTCAGCAGCCCTTGTATCTTGCAAGTGATACCAAGCTGAGTGGTGCAGTTGATAAGACTGAAGGACAGGATGCTATCCAGAGGGACCTGGACAGGCTGGAGAACTGGGCTGAGGAAAATCTCATGAGCTTCTGTGGTGGTTTGAAAGGAAAGGCTCTGCTTTCCCTCCCCCACTGAGAAAGAGACCATGGCTAAACCCAGTCGGAGAAATGAGATTGTATTTTACAAGGAAACAGATTATATGTAACACAACAAATACAGGTATTTTACAATATATACAGGAATATACAGCAAATAAACTCAATCAGAAACCAGACCCCCCACAGAGGGGGCTTCCCCCTGTGCCCCCTTCACCCCCCTACCTCCCTTCACCCCCAAAAGAGGTAGAAAAGAGATGTGGACGGTTAACAGGGCAGGAAAGGAAAAAAGGCCTGGCACCGAGAGTTTGTTAGTTCTTATCTCTTGGCAAGAAGCCCAGAAGCAGATCCAGCCAAGAGGGACAGTGGAGGAAGGAAGACTGAGAGAAAGTTCCCAACTCCCCTGGGTCCAATCTCTCCTCCCACAATTCTACCAATGAAATTCGTTTAAAATACCACAATATTTTACAAACATTTAGCCAGTGTGCCCCTTTCTTAAAGGCACAGCGTCAAACGGTCACAGCTTCAATAAGGAAAAGTGCAAGGTCCTGCACCTAGGTCAGGGCAGCATTTGATATCAACACAGGCTGAGGAATCATGAAATTGAGGTATACAAGATCAGGCTCAATATGGTCTCTGGGCAGCCTGGACTAATTGGACTGACTGCAGGGGCATTGGACAAGATAACCTTTGAGGATACCTTCCATCCCAATGCAATCCATGAATCTATTTGAGAGTCTGATACCTCACTTGCTGTAGCTGTGTGTTTATTCTACCTGGGAGACCTTAAGGAAGGCTTAAGATTTGGAGTATTTTAAAAATGACCATTCAACCCATGTTTAGCCAAAGAATCCCATTTTACAAGTATTCTTAAGATTTTCTGTGAGATAAACATTAAGTGGAAACTGATGCTAACAAATTGCATTGTTATGAAATAGCATCGTCCTGCAGGACTTAAAGTACTGAGTGAAACAATAAATCATAAAACAGAGCTATATCTAATTCCTACCATAAGAGTTATCCATTTTGAGATAGCTAATTTCAAGTCAGAGCCACGCAGATTTTGCCTCTCATATTTTGCACCTTGTGACTTCATTTTATCTTCAGTAGCTTTTATCCACATCCTATAAAACTGAGGAGAAACGTTATTCTATTTCCTGAGACAGACAGGACCTTCAGGGTAATTGGCTGTTCTCAGATTTCAAGCAAGAGAGACAGTGATACAGGAAATGTATATCTAGGAGGGTGCAATGTCACTGCTGTCTCAGTTACAGTAGTCCTACCAAAAGCAGTAATACACAGAGGGTAAAAGATTCTAGGAAGGGAAGGGCTGAAACCAGTCCCCCTAGACAGAAGTCTGAGGGTGGTAAGCTGGAGTCAGGGGTGAAACCAGCAGCCCAGCTGAACTGCATGTACACTAATGAATGACTTATAGGCAACAAACAAGAGGAGCTGGAATATTTGTTACAGCAAGAAAGTTATGATGTAGTTGCCATCACTGAAATGTGGTGGGATGACCCACATGACTGGAGCACTGTAATTGATGGCTACAGGCTCTTCAGGAGAGACAGGAGAGGGAGAAGGGGTGGAGAGGTGGCCCTGTACATCAGGGAGGATCTAGATGCGATGGAACTAGAGATCAAGGATGATCAGGTTGAGTGCCTGTGGGTGAGACTTTGAGGGAAGGCCAACAAGGCAGACATTCTGGTTGGAGTCTGTTATAGCCCACTCAACCAGGTCAGTTAGAGGCTGCCTCAAGATCACCAGACTTTGTTCTTATGGACAACTTTAACCTGCCTGATATCTGCTGGGAGCTTAACAGAGCAGAGAGGAGGCAGTCTAGGAGGTTCTTAGAGTGTATGGAAGATAGCTTCTTATCCCAGCTGCTGTGTGAGCCTACCAGGGGTAAGGCTTTGCTTGACCTTCTTTTTACAAACAAAGAAGGGCTGGTGGGAGATGTGGTGGTTGGAGGCTGCCTGGGGTCCAGCGACCAGGAAATAACTGAGTTTTCAATATGCAGTCAAGCTAAGAGAGGCAGCAACAAAACCTCCACTCTGGACTTCAGGAGGGTGGACTTCAGGTTACTTAAAGAACTAACTCAGCAGGTACCTTGGGAAACATCCCTTAAAAACAAAGGGGTCCAGGAGGGCTGGACCAGCTTCATGAAAGAAATCTTGAAGGCACAGGAACAGGCTGTGCCAATGTGCCAGAAGATGAGCCGCTTGGGTAAACGGCCAGCCTGGATGGGCAATGAGTGAATTAAGGGAAAAAAAGAGGGTGTATCATATTTGGAAGGAAGGAGAGGTAACCATGAAATGTTTAAGGATGTTGCTAGGTCATGCAAGAGAAAAATTAGAGAGGCAAAAGCCCATTTAGAGCTTAGACTGGCCTCTGATGTGAAGGACAACAAAACAATCCTTCTACAAATATATTCATAGCAAGAGGAGGGGCAAGGACAACCTCCACTCCTTAGTGGACATGGAGGGGAATATTGTAACAACATATGAGGAAAAGGCAGAGGTACTTAACACCTTCTTTGCCTCAAGTTTTAATAGCAGAAAAGGTTGTCTTCCATACAACTGGCCTCCTGAGCTGGCAGATGGTGGCAGTTCCCCTGTAGTCCAGGAGGAAGCAGTTAGAGACCTGCTCAGCCACTTGGATCCCCAAAAGTCCATGGGATGGGATGTGATCCACCATAGGGTGCTGAGAGAGCTGGCAGATGAGCAGGCCAAGCCACTCTCCATTATTTTTCGACAGTCCTGGCTCACTGGAGAGGTCCCAGGTGACTGGAAGCTGGCCAATGTGATGCCCATCCACAAGAAGGGC
Source organism: Dryobates pubescens (assembly GCF_014839835.1). Classification (NCBI taxonomy): domain Eukaryota; kingdom Metazoa; phylum Chordata; class Aves; order Piciformes; family Picidae; genus Dryobates; species Dryobates pubescens. The sequence goes on along the minus strand of NC_071657.1, from coordinate 44,094,165 downwards.
TGGATAGATGTGTCAGGGAATTACAGACCTGTTAGCCTGACCTTAGTGCCCGGAAAGATTATGGAGCAAATCATCTTGGGGACAGTTACAGAGCACTGACAGGATGGCCAAGGGATCAGGCCCAGCCAGCATGGATTCAGGAAGGGCAGGTCCTGCCTGACCAACCTGATCTCCTTCTATGATCAGATGACTGCCTGGTGGATGTGGGGTGGTCTGTGCATGTAGTCTACCTGGACTTCAGCAAGGCCTTTGACACCATCTCCCAGAGTAAACTCCTGGCCAAGCTGTCAGCCTGTGGCTTGGACAGCAGCACTCTGTGCTGGATTTGGAACTGGCTGAAGAGCCAGGCCCTGAGAGTGGTGGTGAATGGTGCCACATTCAGCTGGCAGCCAGTCACTAGTGGTGTCCCCCAGCGATCAGTGTTGGGCCCCATCCTGTTCAATATCTTTATTGATGATCTGGATGAGGGCATTGAGTCCATCACCAGTAAATTTGCAGATGACAGCAAGCTGGAGACAGGTGTTGATCTGTTAAAGGGTAGGAGAGCTCTGCAGAGTGACCTTGACAGGCTGGACAGGTGGGCAGAGTCCAACAGGATGGCATTTAACAAGTCCAAGTGCCAGGATCTACTCATTGGCCACAGCAACCCCATGCAGTGCTACAAGCTGGGGTCAGAGCGGCTGCAGAGCAGCCAGGCACCTGAGGGTACTTGTTGATAGCAGGCTGGACATGAGCCAGCAGTGTGCCCAGGTGCCCAACAAGGCCAATGGCATCCTGATCTGTATCAGGAATAGTGTGGCCAGCAGGAGCAGGGAAGTCATTATGCCCCTGTACTCAGCACTGGTTAGGCCACACCTTGAGTACTGTGTCCAGTTCTGCGACCCTCAGTTTAGGAAAGATGTTGAGTTTCTGGGACATGTTGAGGGAAGTGCAAGAAAGCTGGGGAGGGGTTTGGAGCACAAGCCCTATGAGGAGAGGCTGAGGTGGCTGGGGTTGCTTAGCCTGGAGAAGAGGAGTCTCAGAGCCCATCTTATTGCAGTCTAGAACTACCTGAAGGGAGGTTGTAGACAGGTGGAATCAGGTCTCTTCTCCCAAGCAACTAGCACCAGAACAAGAGTACATAGTCTCAAGCTGCACCAGGGGAGGTTTAGGCTGGATGTTAGGAAGAAGTTCTTCACAGAAAAATTGATTGGCGACTGGAATGGTCTTCCCAGGAAGGTGGTGGAGTCACCATCACTGGAGGCGTTTAAGAAGAGACAGGATGGGGTGCTTGGCAATATGCTTTAGTTGATTACATAGTGTGGATGATAGGTTGGACTCAATGATCTCAAAGGTCTTTTCCAACCCTGCCTATTCTATTCTATTCTATTCTATTCTATTCTATTCTATTCTATTCTATTCTATTCTACTTCCAATAGGATATTCCAGAGCAAGCACAGTGCTTCTTCCAATAATGCACATTTATCAGTTCCTGTAGAAACACCTGTATTTGGAAGCATGCTTCAGCATCATTATTCTGAAAAAAAAAATCTTTTCTGAAAACTGAGTATAATTGTTCCTTAGATTTTAATTTATTCCTTTGACATGAAAAAGAAAAATTTAAATGTCAGTGAAATCACTTACACATTTCATTTGTACCTAATCTGCAGGAGTCAGATTGTGATCATGAGTATCTCCACCATGATATATCATGGGCTGAGTAGCAGAGATCTTCAAATATAAATACACAATTTATCTTTTTTTTTTTTTTTAATTTTAATCACCTCTGAAGAACAACAACAACAGAATATATTCATAAGACACGTAATCAAAACTGTATGATATCTCTTCTGGCTTTATTAAAAGATTTATTTTGATTAGTGTGATATTTTCCTTCTAGACACTGTTTCAGCTGCAGCCTTTTAGGAAGCTTACAAATGAGGAAAAGTACAGATAATGTGCATTTGTGTCTTGATATTGATTCAATATATTTCATCAATATTTGGGGGGAATTTCCTAATTGGCATTAATTCTCTTTAGTTTTGTGCAATACCAAATATTTATCATTCACCCATGTCTTCGTAGATTGGCCAGTATTCCATTAGTGCTGTGTGAAATACCGTATTGGCATTGATCCTCTGGCAACAGGAACTCTATGCTTTAAGCACTATTTCCAATACTTACTATTCAGTTAGTTGGCATAAATAATTTTCTGTACCTTCAGAGATTTCTAGAAGTGTAAAGGGATTTTCAGAGTCTGATGGTAAAGCTTGGTTATGCAGATAGTATACATGTTAATGAACTGCCACCTACATTTAGGGAAAAAAAACCAACAGGGAGAATACCTGTATGAAGTCATATTAAGAGACCATCTCTATAGGAACTGGAACTCCCATTCATCTTAAACAATCTCAAGTTTTGCCATTCATTTTTATAACACCAGGAATTCATGTTAGGCATGCAGATTGAGAAACATTTCCAGAAGCTTTTTCAACTTGCTAGACTGCCTTCCAGGCATAAGCCCTGGCTCTATTATAATTGTGTGCCAAAGTAATTTAGATGAGGAAAATCTAGACCTTCTAGGAAGCCTCTAAGGAAGAAAAAACAAAACAAACAAACAAACAGAAAAACCCCAAACAAACAACACAACCAAGCAACCAACAACAAACAAAGCAAAACAAAACAAAACCACACACACACAGAAAGAAAAGAAAAGAAAAGAAAAGAAAAGAAAAGAAAAGAAAAGAAAAGAAAAGAAAAGAAAAAAAAGAAAAGAAAAGAAAAGAAAAGAAAAGAAAAGAAAAGAAACCACCAAACAACACCTTTGGAAACTGATTACACAAATTCTTCTCTAAATCAGAGTAAACCAAACCAGACTTCTGCAAAGAAGGAGTTGTGACAAAAATAGTAAATAACTGAGGAAGTTATTATTCAGTACAACTCCCTCAAGACAAAACAGGAAGTTCTAAGAATACAAAAGGGACTGCATAAATTTTTTCTGTCCTATATGAGACCAAAAAGCAGGATGAGATGTCCTGTGTATCTCAAACTCGTTTGAATTCTGTTGTATAATTATGTTGTTGTAACTTCAAAGAAATAAGAAGCAACACCAACTAGGAAAAAGTTAATGAGCAGAGGAAGCACCTGTGGTATTGCAATACGCAGGTCAAATTCAACTGTTTGGGGTTTTAAAGCTTATTTGGCATTGTGAAATTGATTGGTTCTCCAAAGTAGTTTCCTTTAAAGAAAATTAATATATTAAACATTTCCAAATATCTCCTGTGCTGCTTTAGTTGTTCAAATGCATACCAGTGAGTGGATCTATTTGCAATGAACATCTAAGTTAAAACAATAAGGCATATCTTACTCTCTGTTTACATAGTAGAGTATCATATCCTGAAGCTTCAGAACCACTTCAAGTCAGGCTGAGGCTTGTTTGGAGTGGCATAGCCCAGGCTTGGCTCCCATTACCTCACTGACACAGGAATGGCATGACAAATGAATAATAATAAACTATGTTTTGCTCATTGTTGACTTTCAGGGTGTGATAAGAACAGTCAAAAAATACTGAGCAAACCAGACATATTTTCTCTGGTAATCACAGAATAGTAGGTGTTGGAAAGGATAATTTCCAATCCTCTGTTACAGTAGGCTCAGCTAGACCAGGTTGCACAGGAACACATCCGGGAGAGTTTTCAAAGTCTCAGGGAAAAAGACTCCACAACTTCTCTGCAAAGACTATTCCAGTGCTCTATCACCCTAAAAATAAACTCTTCCTTTATGTTTAGGTGGAAATTCCTGTATTATATAGTTTGTGACTAATGCCCCCTGTCTTATCACTGGCCCCACCTCCCAACAATCACTCTTTCGATATTTGCAAGTATTGATAAGATCCCCTTTCAGTATTCTCCAGGCTAAACAGCCCCAGGTCCCTCTCCTCAGAAAAGCAAGACTCTGGTCCAGCCCAAGGTCTCCCCTCAGCCTTCTTTTCTTCAGATTAAACAACCCCAGTTCCTTCAGCCGCTCCTTGTTCTCCAGATTCCTCACCAGCTTTATTGACTTTCTCTGGAGCCACTCTAACACCTTGATCTTTCTCTTGTAGTGAGGGGCCCAAAACTGATCACAGTGCACAAGACATATGGGAAACAAACCCTTCCTTGGTCCCCCTGGCCACACTATTTCCTGATTCAGGCCAGGGGATGTTGCTGGTCTTCTTGGCCACCTGAGTGCACTGCTGGCTCATGTTCAGCTGGCTGTCAATCAACACCTCCAAGCCTTTCTCTCCTGGGCAGGTGTCCAGCCACTCTCCCAATTTTACAATTTTACAAGGTATTGTTGTGAGCCAGGTGAAAGACCTGGTCTTGGTGGTGTTGAATTTCATACTACTGGCCTCTGCCCATTGATGCAGCTGGTCCAGGTTCTCCTGTAAATCGTTCCTACCATCAAATAGAGCAACACTCATTCCCAACTTACTGTCATCTGCAAACTGACTGGGAGTGCACTCAATTGCCTTGTCCAGGTCATTAAAAAAGATATTAAAGAGAATAAGTCCCAGTGCTAAGCCCTGGGAAACACCAGGGCACATGTCCTCTAGGACAGGTTCTTCGTCCCAGGTCTTTCTCAGCAGAGTGGCTTTCCATCAGATCAACACCTAACCTGTACTGGTATGTGGGGTTATTCCTCACCAGGTGAAGGACTCTACACCTTGTTGAAAGTCATGAGATTCTATTCCACCCAACTCTCCAGCCTGTTGCACTGCCTTCTGATATGTCAACCACTCCTTTCAGTTTTGCATCATCACCAAACTTTCTGTGCATACACTTTGTCCCTTCATCCAAGTCACTGATGATGGTGTTGAACAGGACTGACCCCTGGGGAATACCACTAGCCACAGGACTCCAACTAGACCTCACAGCACTGACAACAACACTCTGAGCTCAGAATGTCAGCTAGATCTCAATTCATTGTCCACTCATCTAACCCACACTTCCTAAGCTTCCCTGTGAGAGTGTTTTAATTGAGACAGTGTAAAACATATTGCTGAAGTCAAGGTAGAAATCACCCGCTGCTCTCCCTTCATCCACCCAGCTGGTCACACTATCACAGAAGGCTATGAGACTGGTCAAGCACAATTTTCCTTTTGTGAATCCACAATGACTGCTCCTGATAATCTTCTTTTTCTCTACATGCTTGGAGAGGACCTCCATAATGGACTTCTCCACCTCCTTTCCAGGGGTGGAGGTAAGACTGTCTGGCCTGTAGTTTCTAGGGTGGCTCTTCCTGCCCTTTTTGAAGGCTGTATTGGAAATCTATCATCAGTTCAGGAACCTCATGGACTGTTAGTGCCTAACCATGTTGCTGCTCCAGCATATATCAGGGTGGTTAAAGTCCCTTTTGAGAATTAAGATATGTGATTGTAAGTCTGTTTTCTGCTGTATGTAGAAGGCCTCATCAATTTCCTTTTCCTGCTCCAATAGTCTGTAGGTAACACCCACAACACTCAGTCATATTAGCCTACCCCCTTTCAATATATTCTTCATGTCCTCCTAGGCAGAGCTCAATACATTACAGTTGCTCTCTCTAAGAGCAGCTCCACCACTTCTGTCTTTCTAGTCTGCCTTTCCTAAAAGATATGTATCTATCCATGACAGCATTCCAGTCATGCACACTGTCCCAGTCTCTGTAACCACAATGTTTCCTTGTTAATGTGAGGTTGCTGTGGTTAGACAAAGCTGTTCAAGACAGCTTGGATGTTAGCCTTTCACTGAGTAGCTCTACTGCCAAAATTAAGAATGAAATATCTGTGCAGCACAAACAAAACCAATTCACAGTTAGTGCCTGCAAAACTGATTTGGTTCTATGCAATACTAGAATAGTTTTAACTCATACAAAATAAGTTCTAAATATGATTTTTCCTCAAACCTTCAGAAAAACAAGGTACAGATAGAGAACAGTTGAAATTGCAGTATTTCATCTTCTTGTGGGTTGGATTTGCCCCCCCCCAACTGTAACACATCTGAAAACACACTTTTTCTGGCCTTCTCTATTTTATGTTTTTTTTTCTCCCCAGTTTAAATATAAGCTAGTTGTTGATTTTCAGCAAAATAATATACATTGGGGATATTTGTCATCAGCTTCTGTATTCCGATGTTGAACTGCAACAGTTTGTTTTTCCAGCTAAAAATCGAGAAAACTGCTGGGCAGCCTAGGCTGCCTCAAGGTTGCTGCTGCTTTTGGGGAATACCCCATAGAACACAATGGAATGCATCTTGTAGGCCATACTTATTCATGAGCAGTTTTAAAAGGTTTAAGCTTGTTTCAAAGAGAAGAAACTTCAAGGCATGTTTATATCTATTGAAATTTGTCCCATTAAAAACTGCTTAAAGGTACAGAACTCAGAGCTTGATGTGAGTTTCATTAAAGGGGACAGGTGCAGATGTCACATTATTAATGTGGCTCAATTTTATACTAAAATAAATTATTTATCCCTGGATCTGCTACAAGGTTTTCAAGAGAATCAAAGTGATTAAGAATATACAATGAGAAACATAAGATTCTTAAACTTTAGAAATTTACCTTCCCGTAATTATGCATGAAATAATATTGATCACTAAATACCAGAGTCATGAATAGCATAGTGAGTCCCAAGATGACGGTTATTTAACAAAAAGACATATAGTATACTTTATTAATAAAGGATTTTTTACAAGTTGGGATTTTTTTTTTTTTAAATTAGAATTATTTTAAATTATATTTTGAAACTTAATCTGTCAATTATTTTTTAGCTATTTTTTAAAATCAATTGCCCTCAGCTGTTCAGATGGTTGAGTTTTTTTCTTTTTTCTTCTTCTTTTCCATTCTTTTGCCTTCTTTCCCCCTCTGTCAAGAGGCAAAGGGGAAGGAAAAAAAGGCAAAGTGTAGATTTACATTTGTGTTTCCATAAAAAGAAAAATTTCACCCAAAAAAAGTTTTACATAAGGAAAACATTCTTTTAAAACATTTTTTCCCCCTGGTCCCATACACTGTATTATTCACATTACTGTGAAGCTATAACATATTAAAAACAGAACACCTGAGAAACTAGTCATGCAAATTAATTAATTGTGAATTGTTTGGAAGATTTCCAATGAAGCTGCATCTTAAAAACCCACAGTGAAACTGCTTGCTGAGTTAGCAATATCAAAAGACTTCCTTTTGGACTGCAATCTAAAGGCAATCTTCTGTTTTTAATCCTTTTTGATAGACCCTGGGTGGAGTAGAGAACAATAGCAGTGAAGTAGAAATCATGAGCCATTGGTCTCTACCTGCCTAAGGTGGATCACACCAGTCTGCAAAATGTATTTTGTATTTGCTTTTGCAAGTGCTGAGCAGTACTTGCTTCTCCCAGCTCCTGCTGCTGTGTCATTCATATTAAATATAGGAATGGATTACAAGTTATGTGCCTGGAGTTATTCCAAGAGCACAGCATATACAATCTACAGTTCAAGATGAGGTGTCTGACTCATTAGATGAGACCAGTCTCAGCACAATGGTATTGGCACAAATAAATTAATTTTTAAACATTTAATTAGCAGAAAATGGAGACAGCAATACTATTTGATGAAGCAATCCTCCAAAACAGACAAACTTTGCTCTAATGTACTAACAGTTTCATCTGAAAGCATTTCATAACTCTGTTTATGTGAAATTAGGGCTGAAATATCATAAAACAACATTATATCTTTGCAGTTTCACCACTACTGGAAATGTAGCAAGAGTATCCTATTTCACATTCTTCCTGCTGAAACAAGGAAGTGTGAACATTTGCAATATATTCTAATGCAACTCATCTAGTCTTGTGTGTGTTTGTGCTTTCAGGTATACAACATTATCCTGCATTCTTTTCAGCTGCATTTAAGTTATCTACAGCTTTGAGACTTATTCACTAAGTTTTAGTTTTCTGGCAAAACAGACATTGCTAGACACAAAAAACAATGAGAAGAAACCTGATCCATATCTCTCATTCTGCTTTCTGCAGGTATCCTGTGGCATAGTGAGACTCCTGCATTTTTATAAATATTTATGTACACACTGTGGGAGGCTGTCAGGTACTATCAGAACTCTTACTTCTGTGGGAACACTGGCCCTGAGAATCATACCAGTTATAATGGATGAAGGTAATTTTTAGGACATAATGTGCATTTAGTAAAATATCTCTATTCATGCATGTTGTATTACAGCACATAGCTGTTGAGAGTAGAAGGGTGGAGCCATACCAATATTATATTAAATAATCCAAGTGAAAAATTTGAAGAGGATGACTGTCTGGTTTTAACAGGCTAAGTAGGTAGTCCTACTTTTATTTTGTGTTTTATTTGGGAATATTTATTTGAAGCTTAGATCTTTGCTCAGATGGTTCTGTCCCTGTTCCATATGTCTTCCTTAAATTCTTAAAATCTGTTTGCTGAAAAAAGTAATTTGTGAGGCAAATAATTTTACTAGAGGACACTGCCTCAAACAAGAGAATAAAATGCCAACAAAAGGATAAAAAAATGTCTATTGTTGAATTTTGTGGGTTTTTTTCTACTAGATTTTCCACAGAGATAACATAGTCTAACTGTGGCATCTTAAATTCACATTAAATTGCACCTGTACTGTTAAAATATTTTTGTTACATAGAATGCCACTTTTAAGATACTATTGTGTTTAATTATTAAAATTTTTTTAATATACACCCTGAGGTGGCCATATTTGGGGACTAGCAGGCAACTAATGTTAAGCCATAAAGTTACAGCTTTTAACATCTACAGTTGTTTTTAGTTTGAGGCTTTTCCTGCATATGTATTTAGAGGTTTAGATAAGTGAAAGAGAAGGCCAGATTTTGAGTGTGCCATCCAAGGGTGTATAACTGAAGAATAAATGAACAGTTATGCAAAGCCTATAATAAAAGCAAGACAGTGAGCCTTGCCCTGCCTTGGGGAGAAGGCTGCTGAAAACATGTGTAACAGAAAGATGGGGACAATTTGTGGTTTTTTCTATGCAACTTGCAGAGGGAACAGTCTGCTCTTACCTAATATTAATGAATATATTTGAACCTTTCCCACACATATTAATGAAAGTAATTAGTTCTCAGATGTGCAAAATACTTCTCAAGTATTATGCTTCAAATTTAAATATACTGCTAAAGATTGAAGGATGTTTTCTGTGACTGATTAAGAGATGAATAACATTCCATTAGAGTAGCACTGTGATCTATTGGTGTTCTCAGGCAGCTGACTAATGGATGACCAAAGGCTGGGAATACCATGGAATATCAAATCTCACTATTATGGATGGAGTAGCTATGTTTATAAATAAACATGCAAATGCACATGGTTTTCCAAGGAAACTTAAATCCAGTTTCTCATCTTCAATCCAGTATCTCTGTGAATTGTAGTATGAAATACATGCCTTTACTTTGATTTTCAGAGTAAAATAATGGTAACACTGACATAATACAGCTGGAAAAAGCTTTTCTGTCTGTGGGAACAAGCTGTAATACTAACTGTTGACATCAAATTTTCTTCCAAATCGTTAGGTGGCAGCTTATATATATGCTTTAATTCATGATGATGTACTATATTAAGATAATTAAGGATTTTTAATGTTAAAAGATGTCATGTGAATATTTTGGTCACGCCACACAGTAAGAGTAACAAGTTGAACCACACCTTTCACTGCCAGCTCTGTTAGGTAATGCCATTGTGCAAGACTGTTGCTTAAGGCAGTGTAACCTGAGAATGGTCAGAGAGAAAAATATGTTTTGACTGGAATGAATAAGAAGAAAAAAGTGTGCATAATGAATTTTCATTTCTAAAAATTCTGAGTTGTAGGTTGTGACAGTGTAAACAAACTTCTAACTGTAAAATAATGTCAGAGTTTCTTTTTGAGTTACTTTCAACAGATGAGATGGAATTATAGAAGATACTTCTGAAAGGGTGAATCTTCATATTAACAATACAAAGGAAGAATTCATAAAGCAGCAGTTACTATTATAAATTCAGATTTAAATATCCTAGAACAAGATGTTATCAATGTGATGCAGTGCCTAATGAGAAAGAGGAACCTGGGAGAGGCAGCTACCATTCCATCCATAAACAAGAGACAAGGTCCCAAAAGGCCCATTTCCAAAACAGGGAATACTGAATACTGCACTTGTATTCTGGCTGCTCGCATGAGTTACAAACAATAGCAATAAAAATGACAATTTACACTTTTTTTGTTAGTAAAAAATTAAAACAATGTAGTCTTGATTATCAGTAACCATTTATTTGTTCAGGGCATCAAAGATGGCTATTATTTATGCATATCCAGTTTCATGACTCATTTTCTACATAATAAAGAGGAAAGAAGTCTGTAGATCTGCCCAGGTCAAGCAAGCAGTCTTCTCTTTACTGTGATTCTTCTATTGAACCATACTTTAAGGACACTCCCACCAAACCCTGAAGTCTCTCTCACACAGCCCTTCCTTGTATTGCATCAGAGCACAGAGGGTATGAGAAGTTCCATTCAGCTTGTTCATGCTGGTATAGCAAGGCCTAGTGTATGCATTTGAACTATGGGTAATATCAGATTGCATATAGTCTGTGCATTGGTAGAGCAGTCCTTTAACAAGGAGCAATTAAAAAAGTACTCTCGGACGGCCACTCCATACAAATTTATTAGAAGAATAGAATAGAATAAAATAGAATAGAATAGAATAGACCAGGTTGGAAGAGACCTTCAAGATCATCGTGTCCAACCCATCAACCAATCCAACCCACCTAAACAAGTAAACCATGGCACCAAGCACCCCATCAAGTCTCCTCCTGAAAACCTCCAATGATGATGATTCCACCACCTCTCCAGGCAGCCCATTCCAATGGGCAATCACTCTCTCTGTATAGAACTTCTTCCTAACATCCAGCCTAAACTTCCCCTGGTGCAGCCTGAGACTGTGTCCTCTTATTCTGGTACTGGCTGCCTGGGAGAAGAGACCATCATCCATCTGTCTACAGCCTCCCTTCAGATAGTTGTAGAGAGTAATAAGGTCATCCCTGAGTCTCCTTTTCTCCAGGCTAAGCAATCCCAGCTCCCTCAGTCTCTCCTCATAGGGCTTGTGTTCCAAACCCCTCACCCCTCACTTCATTGCCCTTCTCTGGACATGCTCCAGCAAGTCAACATCCTTCCTAAACTGAGGGGCCCAGAACTGGACACAGGACTCGAGGTGCAGCCTAACCAGTGCAGGGTACAGGGGCAGAATGACCTCCCTGCTCCTGCTGGCCACACTGTTCTTGATGCAGGCCAGGATGCCATTGGCCTTCTTGGCTGCCTGGGCACACTGCTGGCTCATGTTCAGCCTACCATCAACCAGTACCCCCAGGTCCCTCTCTGCCTGGCCACTCTCCAGCCACTCTGACCCCAGCCTGTAGCTCTGCATGGGGTTCTTGTGGCCAATGTGCAGAACCCGGCATTTGGATGTGTTAAATCTCATGCCGTTGGACTCTGCCCATCTGTCCAGCCTGTTGAGGTCCCTCTGCAGAGCCTCTCTACCCTCCAGCAGATCAACTCCTGCCCCCAGCTTGGTGTCATCAGCAAATTTACTGACGTATTGGTATTTCCTTCTCTAAAAGTGAGTAGGTAAAATTAGAGTCATTATTCAGAACATATAACTAGGGCCAGCATGAAACACTGATTATTTGTCCCAGGTGTTCCTCAGAAATCATGTATTTCAACAAACTACTTCATTAGTAAGTTTTGAGAAATTTCTGTCATGAGCCCACTAGTATGTTGCATCTCTGCCTTGATGTCCTGATGAATAGTGAGCCCACCGAGCTGAAAACATCTCACCTCAGTGTTTCCAGTTGAGATCAAAATCAGAGTCCGTGTATACTTGAGAAACTTGCAGCTAGATCTGCCTGATGGTTGTGTTGTTGTGCCTCAGTAGCTTTGCTCTTAGCAATGTGGGCATCAATGTGTCTCACCTTCACTGGAATTCTCCAAATGTGAGCAGCAATGTCCTGCCACAGATCAGCTGCCAAATAGGTTTTCCTTTCCTCTGCCAAGCATTCTTTTTCTAGTCCTTTAGCTAACCTCACAGAGCATTGGCTACCATCCTTGAATCAGTGTAGAGATAAAGCTTGAGCCATCTCTCATGTTCAGCTATGTTAAGAGATAGCTGGACAGCTTTTACCTCTGCAAACTGACTGGATTCTCCTTCTCCATCCTTCACCTCTGCAACTCGATGTGTTGGACTCCACGCTGCAGACTTCCATCTCCGCTTGTTTCCAATCAGATGACAGGAACCATCTGTGAACAAAGAATATTTCTTTTCATATCAGAAAGGTCATTTTAAGGAGGAGATTCCTCAGCACGAGTTACATGTGATCACCTCCACCAGACCAGATCGTTCAAGATTTCCCATTCAAGCTCTCTGTGTTGTCAGAGCCATCCAGTTAGACCATGTGGTATCTGTGGCATGATGTGGTATAGAACCTTTACCTTTGAACATCCAATTCAAAACTGGCAATCTAGGAGCTAGAAGATGTTGTGATTCAGCTCCAATTACTTCAGAAACTGCTTTCACTCCTTCATAGGCAGCTAGAATCTCTTTCTCTGTTGGACTATAATTTGCTTCTGAGCCTCTGTAACCTTTACTCCAGAAACCAACGTCCATGCATCTCACCTGGAGCTCTTTGCCACAAGCACCAGGTTGGACCATTGTTACTAACAGTCATGTATAAAATGTTCTTTATGTCTGGACCAGTTCACACAGGTCGCAGACCCATTGCTTCGACCACTTCTTGCTTTATCTGGTCAAAGGCTTCTTGTTGCTCAGGTCCCCACTGGAAACTGTTTTTCTTTCGAGTCACATCATACAGAGGTTTCACAATCTGACTGTATCCAGGAATGTGCGGTCTCCAAAATCTCACTGTACCCAAGAAACATAGTTTCTTTCTTGTCCATGGGATTTGCCATGGTAGAGACTCTGTTTACCACATCCACTAGAATGTGTCCATCCTTCCACTGCACTCCCAGAAACTGGATCTCTCTGGCAGGTCATTTCACCTTGTCTCGATTAATGGCAAAACCTGCTTTCAAGACAATGTCAATGAAGACTTCTTCATCAATTTTACCCCAGACAATGATATCATCAATGAACTGGATGTGTTCTGCAGCACCACCTTTATCCAAATTCCACCTTTATCCAAAGATCACTGCATGACAGATGCTTGAGCCCATTGGCAATCTGTTTAAAAGTGTACTGGACTCCTCTCCAAGTGAAGGCAAACTGAGGCCTGCATTCCTCTACTATGGGAATAGAAAAGAAAGCACTAGCAATGTCTATGGTAGCATACCATTTGGCCTCTTTGGATTGCAGCTCATACTGGAGTTCCATCATGTCTGGTACTGCTGCACCCATAGGTGGAGTTACTTCGTTAAGGGCATGGAAGTCAACTGTCAGATGCCAGTCTCCAATCTGCTTTTTCACAGGCCACACTGGACTGTTGAAAAGTGAATGAGTTTTGCTGACAATTTTTTGACTTACCAATTGATGAATCAGATTCTGAATGAGCAACAAAGAGTCACGGTTGGTTCTGTATTGTCTGCGATGCACAGTCTGAGAAACAACCGGCAACTTCACATCCTCTATCTCATGTTGTCCCACAATTGCAGATTCATCAGAAAGCTCAGCTCTAATACAAAACTTTTCTCCATAAATTTCTACAGTTGCTATTCCAAAAGCCCATTTGTAACCCTTAGGGTCTTTGAAAGGCCCTTCTCTCAGAAAATCAATTCCCAGAATAGAATGTGTAACAGGTCTTGTTGCAACAGTATGTTTCTTCCACTGTTTACCAGTTAAACTTATATCAACTTGTATCTTAGTCAACTCTTGAGATCCACCAGTGACTCCCAGAAAAGTTATAGGATCTGATCCCTGATAATTTGATGGCATTATGGTTCACTGAGCTCCTGTGTCAACCAAGGCCCTGTACGTCTGAAATGTTGAAGTGTGAGGCCACTGAATATACACCGGATGGCATCCATCCTAGGGTGCTCAGAGAGCTGGCAGATGAGCTGGCCAAACTGCTCTCCATCATTTTTCAACAGTCCTGGCTCACTGGAAAAGTACCAGATGACTGGAGCTGGCCAATGTGATGCCCTTCCACAAGAAGGGCTGGTTGGATGAGCCAGGGAATTACAGACCTGTCAGCCTGAGCTGACAGCTTTGCCAGGAGTTTGCTGTGGGGAATGTTGTCAAAGGAACAGTTCATATGCCAAATATCTTCCCAGAATATCAAACATCATTGCCACACATCATCTATACAAAATCACCGTCAGAGCAGAATACATCAAATGCTACACAACCCAAAACAGCTTCATTTTGCTCCCTTAATCTGAGCAGGAATCAAGCAAGCAAGCAATTGCCCCACACTGGGCACCAATTATTTTTTTGTAATGTAGTGGGTTGAAGTTTTTCCCCAGCATTAACTTCTAGCCAGACCAACTCAGTTAGAAGCAGATGAAGCTGTATTTACAAGCAAAAACTGCACTCTACAACAGAATGCAATGAATATGTACAAAATATACAGTATTTACAATATTATGCAGATATTTACAATTAACAAACAACACAAAAATCCCCCTAGTCAAAAGACCTAGGAAACCGATCCATTGCATCCCCCCCCCACCCAAGCCCCCTGCCCCGAGAGAGAGAAAGGAATTGAGAGAAAAAGCAGTGGGTTAGACTTATCCCAAGGCCAGCCAGAAGCATGTTATCTCTCTCCCAAGCAAAGCAAAACAGCCAAGATCAGAAGAGAACAGAAAGAATGGGGAATGGGAAATGTGAAGAATTGTTATGATACAGCTCCTCTTATCCCAGACATTTATCCAAAGAAATTGTTTAGAGTAATATTTTGTTTTCCTTTTTACACCCAATAGTGATTTATTTATATATTCTTCTACTTTTCTGTTCAAAACCTGCAGCTAAAGTTTAAAGGCATAGCCTAATCTACCACAATCGCATGCACAACATGAACATGGTCTGTCAGAGTGCTTGATGATCATTCCTAATTGTCTTACCTGAATTGCTGTCTGTGCTATGCATATTGAATAAATGTTTGTTTACTTTTTTAAACACAAAGCTCCACTAACCACTGGAATAAAAAATACTACTTCATAAAATGTGATTTGATGGGGTGTTTTATGTCTTGTCTTATAGTTTGGCTTTGGAGCTGGTGGTGGTTGGTCTTTTTTTTTGTTGTTGTTGCCTTTTTTGTTTGTTTGGTTGGTTTGTTTTTGTTTCTTTTCACTTTTACTTAGACCAACATCTTCATTCTGAAGAAAATATCCCCCTATCTTCACAATCCTGGCTCTGGAAGAAGAATAATTTCATTCCTTCTGTTGATAAAAGTCAAAGCAAAACAGGTAATGTTAATCTTTATTTTCCTTTCTTATTTTTTTTACCCCCCAAACATTTATGCATACCAAATGGTTAGAAAACTATTAAAAGGCACAACTATAAGGAAGGTGAGGAATTTTATTAGTTATAATTTAAACAATGTTGTAGACCATTGAAGCACAGCCTGAGAAAGAGATGTCAAGCTGTCCAATTTATCTGATAATCTGAAGAACTCCTTTCGGTATCTAAACTCTAGTGCCTGTCTGCTCTAATTACAGCTATAACACCTGTG
Source organism: Dryobates pubescens (assembly GCF_014839835.1). Taxonomy (NCBI): domain Eukaryota; kingdom Metazoa; phylum Chordata; class Aves; order Piciformes; family Picidae; genus Dryobates; species Dryobates pubescens. The sequence goes on along the minus strand of NC_071657.1, from coordinate 44,078,494 downwards.
GATCTGGGAGTACCATGTTAAACTAGACTGGAAAGCTTTGATTGACCACAAAGACAGGACTATGGATTTGAGGTCTCTTGTTCCTTACACTGGAGGAAGTGTCTCCAAGACAACAGCACATACATGAGTTTTGGAACATTACTGATAGTAGACTAGCGTTTTCATTACACTAATCTATTCTGTCCTAATTTAAATCCAGGGTTCCAAGCAAATTCTCAACCAGTCTTTTTATATTTCAGTGTGTAGGTGAGAGGAAAGAGAAAAGGCTGTAGCTGTGTCATCAGTTTCAGTCATGACCTTAGAATGACACTCACTAGCATATTGTCATTGTTATAGACCAATTAGCTTTCAGAATAGAAGACAATGGGGAAATTTGAACATATGCTATAGTAATCTGTGACCCATTGTTTTCATGTGCCAGCTAAACCTTTGTCTATTAAGGTCAGACAATTGTCTGTTAGCAGTCACTGTGCTGCTTCAGTGGAAAATTATGACACTATGAAACAGTGTCTGTTTCAGTGACTAAATGCTCAGCTTGCTGCAACCAGCCAACTTAGGTGGGTCCCTAGGTAGTTTTGGGACAGAACACAAACACACCTGCCACCTGTGTGAACATTGTTAATACACTGCAGCAGCAGTATGCAAAGCATGCATAGACCTGAGGCAAGTTCTCACAGTTGCTGCAACAAGACCACAAGATGATTGACTTGCCAGTGCTTTTTCTGTACTGCTTGTGATCATTAAAAATACAGTGATTGCAACTACAGGAGGACTACCTCTGTTGCCTCAAATTGCATTTACTCTTACCTCAAGGAAATTGCAGACCTCGCTAGCTTTATACACACTGTCTAATTCCATGTCCCTGTGCTTTTAATTTAAAATTGTTTCAATGATGGAGAGGACATGCAGCATTTCTGGCCATAAACCTCTCATCTCATGTTGGGGAATGGCTTGAATTGCAGGGACATGGTTTTATGGAACAGCTGCTTGAAAATAGAGTGTAGGCCGGACTCCATCTTGTTGTTCACTGCTCACAATAAGCTAGTGTGCTGATGCAGCAAGGTCACCATTGTCTTGTGGCTGTGCTTGCAGCTGTTTACAAGATAACAGCATGTGAAACAAAGTCTATGTGAAACAAAGAACTAGTGAGAAAGGAGCTTGTGAAGTTGCATGTAGACCTAACCACAAGGAGGCTGGATATTATAATGTAACCCTGGACTAATAACCAATAGAATAATGACATTTGTGCATATTTAGCTGGGATGCTTTATAAGCCGTGCTTTCGAACAATAAAGTGAAGCTTGCTTATCAATCATATTGATTGCTGCGAGTCTTTCCCTTGCCTTTCCTCGCCGTTGGATTTCTTCCTGACAAATGGTGGCCCGTACGGGGAAACCTGAAGGCTTAATAGGAATAGAAGAGAATCGGATGGCTGCTTCAGCAGGCTCACGGTCTACGGCTGCTGAAGGAAGGAGGCACGCGTGGGGCCGGAGGGTATTCCCTGGTTGTGCAGCGATCAACAGGCAAAGTGTGAACTCGACGCAGGCGTAAGGAGTTCGTACTGTGCCTGGGCAAGAATTCAATGGGAAGAATTCTGCTTGCTGTCCAGGTAAGGGTTGCAGGCTCTGGGTTCAAGGCTGCACTTAAAGGAAATCCCTGGCCGGGGTGGAGAGAAGTAGCCCTTTTAGATGTTTCCTTGAGAAACGAGCCTTAATTTATTTAGAAGTTTCCTTCAGAAAGGAAGAGTAGAGAGTGTGGATTTAAAGAAGCATCCTGAAAGTTTGATACAGTCAGTGCAACACCGCACCGGTGGGTCAAAACGGCAGCTGGCAAGCAGACCAATTAGGGAAGTTTGTGGCACAAAAGAGCCTTAAGGACACCAGCATGGAAGGAGATGGATACCGATGATTATGGAAAAAGAGGTAGCATTCTCATTGCTTCACTGTTTTTTAGAAAAACAAAAGGCAGACATATCGTCTAAGAGAATTCCTGGGCTTTTGACCCATGGATCCGCTTTAGGGTATTTCCCTAGCAGTGATAGTTATTTTGATGAAACTTGTTGGAGAGACTATGGAAACAGACTGTGGGACTGGGTCACTATCAAGCTGCAAAAGCCGTGGCGAGAATGCATAAACTCTATTAAAAGATATAAGCTAGCACAGCGAATGGCTGCTGCAGTTACAGCAAAATTGTCAGGATGAGATGCAGCCCCAGTCCTATCTGAGTTGCAGCCAAACAATGTGATTAAAAAGTGTCGACCGATGGACTGGGGCTGCCCCTGATACATCTTGCACCAACCACACCGTGTTTACCAGCTGCCACCACTGCCGTTTGCACCCAGCGTGGAAAAAGACAAAAAAAGGCAGCTCAGTGTGTTCAATCCCATTCATCAACATCTTCCTCTGATGTCACCAGTGAGGGCTTGGATTAGGAAGACGACAACACCTGCAGCACCAACAGTAGTGGCGGCCCAGCGACGGCCATGTCAGCGGCCCCCACCATTTCCCCCGCAGTGGCTCACACCAGCCACCCCCCCACCAGTGGCTTCAGCTGCGCTACTCTTCTCTGATTTAAAGCAACAGTGCTAATTTTATCATTTCTGGTTGTAATGTCTTTCAGAGATTTGTTATTTAGAGTTTTGCTAAGTTTTTCTAATAAGAATAATGAATAGTAAGCATTTGGTATTTACAGGTTCTTAGTACATAGTAATCCTAGCAAGGTATACCTACTTAGTAATGAGTTCAAATTACAAGATTTTCTTCTGGCTTGAACCTGCTTAATTGTGTGCCTAGGCATTTCAAAGGAGCTCCATGCAATATAGTTAAGGCTTGTAGTAAATAGGTATTCATTTTTAAAAGTCTTCTTTAGTTAATGTGCAGAAGAATCAAGACTATGAGGAAGAAGCATTTCAAACATCGATCACAATAACTGTTATGATAATCTGGGATCAAAAACATCAATCAGAAGAATGTACCATAGCACCATGTGAATAAGGATTGAATATTATGGTTGTTTGATTGTTGTATGATTAGAGAAAATGTTCCTATGGACTTATATGTTATATCAAATAAATAAATTTAAAAAAAAAAAAAAGGAGGGGGAAGGGAAAATACCCTATAGCAAGAAAGTTTTTTAATAGTACCAATAAGAGATTATTATTACTAGGATGAACAAAAATGCTTTTATATGTAATTTTATATTGGGCAAAGCAATGAAGCTCTTTTTGCTCTTGCTGTTTGCCTGCAAGTTTTCTGTCTGTGAAGCTACAGCCTGGCCAGATCTGCCTTTACAGATTAAAGAAATCTTGCTACCTTTAAACAAGTCATGATTTTTGAGCATCCTAGAGAAAATAAAGATGCAACATACCCCTAAAGCAGATTGTAGAAGAGTGCAAAGGATTGCATTTGTGTCTTAATCTCTGTGTGCAATGTGTTCAAGCATAATCAAGTTTTCTCTGTTAATAAGAGGAGTGAAATGTAAAGATCAGAACTATTAAGATCTAAATTCTTTTTTACAGTGTCTGTTATCTTTGACCATGTATTATGCCAGCTCTGTCAGAAAATTGTAACTAGTTCAACTTAAGCTTTGTGCCTTGTATGCATTATATCAGTCTGTTAGATATGCTGTGCTACAGAACTTTTGTTTTTGCTGTATAGCTACCTTTAATTTGTTTGCTTTTGTGTATGCAAGTAATATCTTGTATAAGATGAGAACAACTCCTATGACCAAATGCCGTCAATGAGTAGTGTTAGCGATCTGGCAGTGTAGGCCTAGAGCCTGACATGGTGGTAGGCCATGCTCAGCATAAGTGCAGAAGTGGCTAGCCACGTAGCGAAATAGTTCTGTGCCTGCAGCATGTAACTAAAGCAGGACACTGGTGTGTCACAGTGGGTTATATAATTGACAAAAGAAGCTTTAAAGTTTTTAGGTATGATTGTATTAATTTTGATTATTGTTAAACTTGTGTATAATTGTATCATGCAAAGTGTCAAAGGATAACCTCCAAGGCCTTATTTGTACAAAATCACACAATACTAGCAAGAAGTGGTTCAGCTATAAACCAAGAATGCTATAAACCATCAGACCGAATGCTTCTATTTTAAATTCTGTTGTTTTTTTTTAATTAGAAAAAAAAATCTGACTGTGCTCCCCAGGCAACAGTTTCCAAATATATACTAAGATTTCATCCAACCCAAGCAAATCTATTTCTCTGTACAGCCTGCCATCAATGTCCCATAACCATCTCACTGGAGATGTCACCACAAACAGTTGTTCACTTTGCTTCTTTACATCTAACTTTGCCATACCCCTTGAAGAGTTGGTAAAACAGTGTCTTTCTCTATGAAAGTTATGAGGTGGGAAACAAAACAAAACAAAACAATACGAAACAAAACAAAACAAAAACCCACAAACCAAATGAAACCACACCAAAAAACCCCACCCTTTCCACTAAGAGATAATTTTGCAATTTTTTTGTTGTGGCTTGGTTTTGGTTTGATTTGGGTTGGGATTTTTTTTGGTGGTGGTGGTAGTTTTGTTGTTTGTTTGTTTTTTCATTGTTGTTTTTGTCATTGTTTTTAATTGCACAAATAGAAAAACTTTTTGTGGCAACAAAAATAACAAGAAAGTAGACTTTTTAAAGATATCCAGACAAAAAAGCTGGCCAAAATTTACACATGGAGGAATGTGTGATGTGCTTTTGCATGGAAACTGCACAAGACTTAGCAGGTTATATTCAGGGTAGATGTTGAATTCTAGAAATTTTATTTCATGGACCTTGATATGTTTGCCAATTCAGCAAATCTGACTGTCACAACAGATTAAATCAGCAAATCATAACAGATTTCAAATGAGACAGAAAGAAAAAGAATAAAATTATGAGTGTGCTCTCATTATTTTCTAAGAAAGTCATCCATATTTACTTCTAAATTGTCTGATGCTATGTAATGTGTGTATCTTAAAATAACTTTGGGATGTGATCTTGCAAATCTGGTCATGTTTCATGATATCCATTCTTAAACCTCTTAAATGAATACTACTTTCCTAGTTCTTTTAAAACATCAACTATTCTGTTTATTTTTCCAGAAACACAGGTTCAAAGAGTTATACCTTCAGACTGTCAAGCCCCTGAAGATTCAATAAGAATTAATCACCAAACTAAATCACAGACCACCATTCATTCATCTGTTCCTCTACCAGGCAGTGTTATTGATTATTCAGAGGAGATACAAGAGCAACCTTCATGTGTGATTAAAAGTGTTATGATTGATGACAAGCCTGAGGAGGAGGGTAAGCTGTACTTTATGTCTCTGATGTTCAAACGAGAGTATATTTTTTTCCTTTGCACAAAAGGAAGGAATGATACTCTGTTAACATATTATAGTCTCATGGAAGCAGAACGACATATAATCCATATTGCATCATCAATACTGACAAAGCTTCAGTGTGGATGAATGTGAGTATGGATTCAGTGGGAGAGTTTCATACATGATTCAGCATATAGGTAATGGAAATAGTCCTCAAGATACCTGTTGGCTCTATGCCCACTAAAACAAAAGTGACCAGAACAGAACTACATTTATTATGCGTTTTGTATCTGTGACTTCTAAAACAAAGTGTGAAACTTTGCAGACACTGACAGATGGGCATTAACACATCACAGACACACACACACAAAAAAAAAAAAAACCAACAAACCAAACCCACAAAAAACCACCCACCACACCCACAAAAAAAAAAACAACACACACCAGTTGAAGCTATTTAGAAATAGCAATTTGGGTGCCAAGTAAGTTCTATATGCACAGAAAAGAGAGACCTCTGGTTTAAGGAAACTTACATTCTAAAGGGATTAAACTGCAAAGTACTGTGGTGTTTTGAACGACATTTGAGAGCCATTCTGACCTATGGCATTGAAAACAAAAGAAAAGAACTGTAACAGATACCTTGCCTCTGCCATACCACAGATTTCTGTGTGATCTATCTCACAAGAGTGGTGTAAACAGGCATATTCAGAAGTTTTGTGGGTTGCATGCTCCATGAGATGCTAAGTTAAAGAGAAGACAAGTAGAATGATTTTTAGCATTCATTAGTATGAGTTAGTAGGAGTTTCAAATATCTTTCCTTTCAATAGACTTCTGCAGACTGAAGGGGAGATTGAAATTATTTCAGCAGGTCATATACCAATGCATTTTTTCCAGTAGGAAACATTGTTTGTTGTGCCTGTTCTCCCTTAAAAGGTTTATGTTCAATTTTATCCTAGATGGAAAGATAGACTGTACGTCTTAGTATACTAGCGCTAATGCTTTAGTGGTTAATTTTCCCTAAAGAAGGATTATGTGAAGGAGGGCTCTTTCAAGCATAACTGTGGCTTCAAATACTACCAAAGGTGGTGGAAAGAAAGTGAAACATAAGTCAAAAGGATGTAGATGTAAGATATTAATTCTTTAAATAAATATCTATTCTATATTATAATTTAAGATGATGTCTTTGTTGCACTTAGTGAAGAATATATTTAGTAAGAGGCAAATTCCTTTGCATTCTAGGTGGTCCTCAGAGATTAGAGGGGCTAGTGGTGGCTGGGCTTACCTCTTAATAGATACGCGAATTTAATATTTAATACTGTAGGCCTGACATCAGGTGCAGGAACAGCCTGCCTGCTGCAGGTCCAGCTGCATTCAAAAGAATGGGTGCATGAACATTACAGTTTGTTCATGTGCAGCATACCCAGATTCTTTAAGGTTGCTGGTGATCAATGCAATGAGTTGCAGATGGCCTACACAGCTCTAAAATATGATTGCAATTGCAAGTATAAAATCCCCTGATGCATAACTCTGATATAGCCAAGGTCACAATTCTTGCCCAAAAGTTGCCTACTCAGGGCTGGAAGGGGTGAGGAGGGCAAACCCATCGATGGATCCCTGCTGTTTGGCATCAACATTTGTATGCTAGATAAGAAGCAAGGGCAATATTCCTACTATTGTGTACAACAGGAAGGGTGAGACTGTGGTCAAGCCATTTTTGTGTAACCAGTTCCACAAGCACTCAGGCTTTTTTGTAAGTCGTCAGCAACGGAATGAGACCCCAGGCCCACTTGGTGGATGAACAGGTATCCTTCTATTCCATATTCCTTTCCAGTGCAAAAGGCAGCATGGACCACCAGATCTCCACATAGTCTCCCCACCTAGTCACTACACACTTGTAGATAATACTGGGTTTGTGCTTTTGTGTTTCCAACAGTTCGTCACTGCCAGAATAGAATAGAATAGAATAGAATAGAATAGAATAGAATAGAATAGAATAAACCAGGTTGGAAGAGACCTTCGAGATCATCGTGTCCAACCTATCATCCAACACTACCCAATCAACTAAACCATGGAACCAAGCATCCTGTCAAGCCTCGCCTTGAACACCCCCAGCGACGGCAACCCCACCACCTCCTCAGGCAGCCCATTCCAGTGGGCAATCACTCTCTCTGTTTAAAACTTCCTCCTAACCTCCAGCCTAAACCTCCCCTGACGCAGCCTCAGACTGTGCCCTCTTGTTCTGGTACTGGTTGCCTGGGAGAAGAGACCAACATCCGCCTCACTACAACCCCCCTTCCTAAACTGAGGAGCCCAGAACTGGACACAGTACTCGAAGTGCGGCCTAACCAGTGCAGTGTACAGGGGCAGAATGACCTCCCTGCTCCTGCTGGCCACGCTCTTCCTGATGCAGGCCAGTATGCCATTGGCCCTCCTGCCTGCCTGGGCACACTGCAGGCTCATGTTCAGCCTACCATCAACCAGTACCCCCAGGTCCCTTTCCACCTGACTGCTCTCCAGCCACTCTGACCCCAGCCTGTATCTCTGCATGGGGTTCTTGTGGCCAATGTGCAGAACCCGGCACTTGGATGTGTTAAATCTCATGCCGTTGGACTCTGCCCATCTGTCCAGCCTGTTGAGGTCCCTCTGCAGAGCCTCTCTACCCTCCAGCAGATCAACTGCTGCCCCCAGCTTAGTGTCGTCAGCAAATTTACTGATGATGGACTCAATGCCCTCATCGAGATCATCAAGAAAGATGTTAAAGAGCATGGGGCCCAGCACTGATCCTTGGGGCACAGCACTAGTGACTGGCTGCCAGCTGGATGTGGCACCATTCACCACCACTCTCTGGGCTCAGCCCTCCAGCCAGTTCCTAACCCAATGCAGTGTGCTCCCATCCAAGCCATGGGCTGACAGCTTGGCCAAGAGTTTGCTGTGGGGGAGGGTGTCAAAGGCCTTGCTGAGGTCCAGGTAGACTACATCCACAGGCCTTCCCACATCCACCAGGCAGGTCACCTGATCATAGAAGGAGATCAGGTTGGTCAGGCAGGACCTGCCCTTCCTAAATCCATGCTGCCTGGACCTGATCCCTTGGTCATCCTCCAAGTTCTGTGTGACTGCACTCAGGATGACCTGTTCCATAATCTTTCCTGGCACTGAGGTCAGGCTGACAGGTCTATAGTTCCCTGGCTCATCCAACCAGCCCTTCTTGTGGATGGGCACCACGCTGGCCAGCTTCCAGTCCTCTGGGATGTCTCCAGTGAGCCAGGACTGATGAAAAATGATCGAGAGCGGCTTGGCCAGCACATCTGCCAGCTCTCTTAGCACCCTGGGATGGATCCCATCTGGTCCCATGGACTTGTGGGGATCCAAGTGGCTAAGCAGATCACCAACTACCCCATTCTGGAACAGAGGAAGACTATGCTGCTTCCTGAATCCTTCTGCCAGCTCTGCAGGCCAGCTGTCTGGAAGACATTCTGTCCTGCTAGAAAAAATTGAGGCAAAGAAGTTGTTAAGTAACTCTGCCTTCTCCTCATCCTTTGTTACAACGTTCCCCTCCATGTCCACCAAGGAGTGGAGGTTGTCCCTGCCCTTCCTCTTGCTAATAATGTATTTATAGAAGGACTTTTTGTTGTCCTTCACAGCAGAGGCCAGTCTAAGCTCCAAATGTGCTTTTGCCTCCCTAATTTTCTTCCTACAAGACCTAGCAACATCCTTAAACTTTTCATGGGTTGCCTCACCTTTCTTCTAAAGGTGATACACCCTCTTTTTTTCCCTTAGTTCTTTTAGAAGCTCATTACCCATCCAGGCTGGCCGTCTGCCCCAGCGGCTCATCTTCCAGCTCATTGGCACAGCCTGATCCTGTGCCTTCAAGAGTTCCTCCTTGAAGTAGTCCCAGCTCTCCTGGACCCCTTTTTTTCTAAGGGCTGTTTCCCAAGGAACCTTCTGAGTTAGTTCCTTGAGCAACCTGAAGTCCGCCCTCCGGAAGTCCAGAGTGGTGGAGGTCTTCTTGCTGCCCCTCTTAACTTGACCAAATACCGAAAATTCAATTATCTTGTGGTCACTGGCCCCTAAACAGCCTCCGACCACCACATCACCCACCAGCCCTTCCCTGTTGATGAAGAGGAGGTCAAGCATAGCCTTACCCCTGGTAGGCTCACTCAGCACCTGGGATGCATTCCAAGAACCTCCTGGACTGTCTCCTCTCTGCTGTGTTGAGTTCCCAGCAGATGTCAGGCAGGTTGAAGTCACCCATGAGAACAAGGTCAGGTGATCTTGAGACAGCCTTAAGCTGCCTGAAAAATGCTTCATCAACTTCTTCTTCCTGGTTGGGTGGTCTATAACAGACTCCAACCAGGATGTCAGCCATGTTAGCCTTCCCTCTAATTCTCACCTATAGGCACTCAACCTGATGATCCCTGATCTCCAGCTCAATGACATCTAGTGCCTCCCTGATGTACAGGACCACCCCTCCACCCCTTCTTCCCTGCCTGTCTTTTCTGAAAAGCCTGTAGCCATCAATTGCAGTGCTCCAGTCATGTGAGCTATCCCACCACATCTCTGTGATGGCAACTACGTCATAACTTTCCTGCTGCATCAAGGCTTCCAGCTCCTCTTGTTTGTTACCCAAGCTTTGTGCATTAGTGTACATGCACTTCAGCTGGGCTGCTGGTTTCACCTCTGGCTCAAGCTTATCACCCTGAGACTCCTGCCTGGGGGGACTGGTTTCAGCCCCTTCCACCTTCGAATCTAGTTTAAAGCCCTATCTATGAGACCTGCCAATTGACTTCCTAGAATCTTTTTCCCTTTGAGGGATAGGCCATTTTCATACACTCTGATCTTTCCCCTCCTCTGGGACAGATGTGCTTCATCTGTTGCCAGCTGTCCTGGTACATTAGAAAGTTTTTCAATATCGAAAAACCCAAAATTCTTTTGACTACAGCAGCCTCTAAGCCACTTGTTGACTATGGCTGCTGTCCTGTTCCTTATGGTATTCCCTCCTGTAACTAAGGGTATAGATGAGAAAATTATTTGATCACCTGACCCCTCAACAAGATCCCCCAGGGCCCTAAAGTCATTCTTGATAGCCCTGGAAGTTCTGGTTGCAACATCATCATTCCCTAACTGCATAACTAGTAATGGGTAGTAGTCAGAGGGCTGCACCAAACTGGGCATCCTTCTGGTAACATCCTTGACCATAGCTCCCGGGAGGCAACAGACTTCCCTGTGAGTAGGGTCTGGCCGACATATGGGGCCTTCTGTTCCCCTCAGGAAAGAATCACCAATGACAATTACCCTTCTCTTTTTTTTAAGGGAGCAGGTCCTGATGCCAGGGGAAGGCTGCTTAGCATCAGGCTGCTTGGCCTTAGGCTGCTTGGCCTCAGACTGCTTGGCCGTAGGCTGCTTGGCCTCAGGCTGCTTGGCCGTAGGCTGCTTGGCCTCAGGGAAAACCCCAGATGGTGTGTCCTCCATCAGAATCACCTCACCCTTGACCTCCAATGCCCTGTACTTGTTTTCCAACGGCCGTGGGGAAGGTGATGTGAGACAAGGAGGTTTAACTTTACGTCTTTTGAGAGGAATTTGTGTCCATTCCCCTCTGCTTTTTGAATAACCAGCCTCTGCCTGGGAGGCTTGCAGAGCCTGGTTACTCAGGTCCGTTACCCTTCTACAATCTCTTACATCTCTAAGTCTAGCAACCTCATCCTTCAGGCTGGCCACTAAGTTAAGTAAATAGTCAATCTGCTCACATGTTATGCAGGAGTTGTCCCCAGTACCTTGCATCTCAAGCACCAGGCTCCAGCACTGTCTGCAGCCAGATGCCTGGACACCTACCTCTTGCTTATGACACTTACCTACCTTCTTATATTCCCTCTCAGTCTGAGTCGAGACTGATTTCTTAAAGGTGTTATTGCGGCGAGTTACCACCATGGCCAGCCCTGCCCGTGGCACCTGCTGGACAAAGGTTTAGAAAAAGCGCAGCGGCGCGCGCGTCTGAGCAAGAGGGCGGCTGAAATGGACCGGCCGCGCGGTGCCTGCGGCTTTTAAACTGCCGCGGCAATGCAGGGGACCGAGATGATCCTGAGCACGTGGAGATTCAGCAGCAGCCGATCTCAGTTGAGTGCCGAGCAGCCATGGGTCCTGCCTGCATAGAATAAAAGCTGACACATATGTATGTGTGTGTATATGCATGTATGTAATATGTTATGATGGAAATAATTCAGAAAAAAAAAAGTTATTTGAGCTAAAAGTACTTTTCTACACACATTTATTTAGTTAAATATTTAATAAATCATCAAATCTGGCTTTTTTATGGCTGTATGGGAACAGGATGCAGTGATTCCGTCTAGTAGCTGGTTAGACTACTTTAAAACAGTACCTTCTACTACAACGTCTAATAAAAGCAATGTGAAGGGGCACATATTTGGTTGTAGAAATTCACTGCAACATGGAAGTAAATTAATTTCAGTTCAGAATCTGAAGAAAGGCATCTGTACAATTAGATTACTGCAATGCACAAAACCTCAGAATTTCTGATAATACTTTCAACTAGTTCAAAGAGTCAGAAGACTTCTTTCACACCACAACACCTAGAGAAGCTACTCCTGGGTGATGTGGCTCATACTGGGTGATTGTACACATCCAGAGTGTTCATTAATAAACTCAAGTCAGATATATCTTATTTACAATGTTATCCACCACTTTTAAAGACAGGGCAGTGGTGAAGGCCCCATCCCTGGGGAAATACAAGGTCAGGATTTATGGGGCTCTGATCAACCTATCTAGTTGCAGATGTCCATGTTTACTGCAGAGGAATTCAACTATATAACTTCTAGAGGTCTCTTCCAACCCAGTGCATTCTATGCTTATATGATTCTATGTTGGGGAAAACACAGTTTCGTAATTTTCCAAAATTACATTTTGAAAATATTTTGAAAGAAGTGGAGAAACAAGTCTGGAGTACAGCCTTTGGATTCAATACATTATTTTCAGGATCAAGTGGAAACATTCAAGTCTCAAGCCAAGTATTACATCCTCTCAGTACTGTCCTGGTAGCGCTCTCGGTATCTTCCCAGTCTCTCATTCTTTTGTAGTGTTTTTACTCATTTAAAACTCCTTTGGTACAAACAGATGTAGTGCATACCACATTTAAATCTAATGCATTATTGAATCAAGAGAATTTAGAGAATTGCAGTGATTCACACCTGATTTTAGTACCCATTTTACATTAACAGATGGAGATGGAAATTCATGGTTGCACAAGCTTGGAATGAATATAAACAAGTGGTCATTTCTGAATTCCCTGACTGGATGGAGTCAAAACAGAGATCTAGAAAAAGGTATATTTATATAGCAAAATTTATTCTTGTTTTCTGGAACACATAATGTATTACATAAATGATAAGTGCTGCTCTCTTTTTTTTTTTTTTTATGTGAGCTTTGATTGAATGAAGTTGTGTGCCTTATATTTATGCAAGTCACCATTCCAAGTAATCAGATTAGTCTCTTTTGACCATATATACCTGTTAGTTAATTATGATACTTAGTTAATGATTATAATACTGAAAATGAAAAGAAAAAAGTAAAAATATTATTTGAATAATGAAAAATAAGATTAAAAAGAAATGTAAAGATTTTATTTTACTATTATCTGAAAAAAGTAGATTTGAAAGAATTGTTAAAGTACACTTAGCTGTGACAAAAGTTAGTTTTCGTAAGCATCATCATATTTCTACATGATTTTTTAAAATCTAAGTTTTCATTTCTAGTTTTAATGATGAAAATATATGCACATAATCAAAAATTTATGCACATAATTAACATCAGAACAGTCACGTACAAAGAATTGTAAAATCATATAACTATGTATGATGGTGTCCATAAATCAAAAATGCCAAGTCAGTTGCTAAAATTCTTCTCCTAAACATCCATATCCTATCATTTAAAATAAAAGAAAGATAAAGAAAAAAAAAAAAAGAAAAAAGAGGATGTATGTAAAAACTATGCTTGACATGATTAATAAAACCTTTACAATTTTTAGCATTGCTGTGCATTTTAGTTCAGTACTTCAACTGATAAAGCAATTTTTTATATACCATAGATCATCCGAACACACCTGAAGTTTGTTCTGTGGCTGATCACAAAACAGCTGAGGTGGAAGAATGTACAACCAAAGAAGTGCCATATATTCCATACAAGTTAGCTGTATTATATATCATCAAGGTAAAAAAAAATAAAAATCGACAAACACCCTCTCCTGCTCCTACAAAAACAAACAAACAAAGAAACCAGCTCAAATGAGTTATTTATAACACAAATAGTTGCTGACTGAGTTGCCTATTTTTGTAGGATATACTGATTGAGTTGTGATAATTATTTTTGTCATATAAATTCAGTTCACAACATCTTCTTGATTAGTAGGTGTCTTCACATTTGGAAGTGTGCACTTGAATTTTGAATATTGACATAAAAATATATGGTAGGTTGAGAGAGGGCTTAGCTCTCCCTCCTCCACAGAGTAAGAAACCACAACTAGCCCAGTCGAAGAGCAAGCTATATATTTACAAGCATATATGGAAAGCAGGTTATACATGACACAATATATACAGGTATTTACAATATATACACAGAAATATACAGCAAAGAGAAATAACACAACAAAAATCCCTCCCTGAGGGAGGGATACCCTCCTTGGAACCCCCTCTCTCCACCCCCTACCTCCCTTTTTCCCCGAAAAGGGGTTAGCGAGAGAGAAAGGCAAGTTACTAAGGAAAAGAGTTGTTAGTAAGCTTCAAAAGCCCATGCAGGATTAGTTTTTGCTTATCTGAAGGCCAACTCCAGCAGTTCACAGAGAAGCAGGCAGGGAGAACAGGCTGATCACCCAAACTCCCCCAACTCCCAAAACAAACTGAACTGAGGAAAAAAAAAAAATCCAACTGCTCCACAATCTAAAGCTGCATTTTTTTTGCCTATCCACCAATGAAATTCATTTAGAATATCAGAATGTTTTGGTTCTAGTACCGAAAACATTTTGCCAGTGTGTTTCAGCACTGCTTGTCCTTAAAGGCACAGTGTCAAATGGTCACAGTCCACCCCTTTCTAAACAATTTCATTGGCTGTTCGTACTGTCCATCCAATCCAGAACAATATTTACAGTTTGTAAGTAAAGTTCATAGTCCATTCCAGCTATACACTGGTGTAGATGATTCAGAAGTCCAAGAAAATCAAAAATCAAGAAAATGGAAAACAGTTTGTCTGTCTGCAGACGAAGCAAAGAAAAGGGAAACAGGGACTCAGGGACTCTCAGTTGACTCAGGGCTCTCAGGGTTCTCAGGGTTCGTGCACCATAGATTCCTCAGAGATTCTTTCTTTGGATGCGATGTAGCAGTACAACAGTCTGAAATTAAACTCTTTCAGCTAAAGTTAAATCTCTTTGTGGAATACACTGAATCTCACCATGCTCTTGCATTACCCAATAAGTGTGACCCGGACCTTCTGCTGAAACCACCCCTCGGACAGGTTTAGCCTCTCCTGAGGGCGAAAATACCCAAACAGTTTTACCTAACAGATTCTTTTCTCTAATAACAGGGACTCTATCACCTTCTACTCTCCGTAGCAGATCTGAATGTGCCGGTCCAGCTCGGTTCACTGAACCTCTACTATTCACCAGCCAGGTTGCTTGTGCTAAATGTTTCTCCCAGTTTTTCAAAGATCCACCTCCCATGGCTTTGAGAGTGGTCTTCAACAAACCGTTGTAGCGTTCAATCTTCCCTGCAGCTGGTGCATAGTAAGGAATATGGAAAATCCACTCAATACCGTGCTCTTTTGCCCAGCTCTTTACAAGGTTGTTCTTGAAATGAGTTCCGTTGTCTGACTCAATCCTCTCTGGAGTTCCGTGTCTCCACAGGATCTGTCTCTCCAGACCGAGAATGGTGTTGCGTGCAGTTGCATGTGGGACTGCGTAAGTTTCCAGCCATCCAGTGTTTGCCTCTACCATAGTAAGCACGTATTGCTTACCAGAATGAGAATGTGGTAGAGTGATGTAGTAAATCTGCCAAGCTTCACCATACCTGTACTTGGACCATCTGTCACCATACCACAGGGGCTTAATTCGCTTTGCCTGCTTAATAGCAGCACAAATGTCACAGTCATGGATGACTTGTGTGATAGCATCCATGGAAATGTCTATGGATCTGTCACGAGCCCATTGGTATGTTGCATCTCTGCCTTGATGTCCAGATGAATCGTGAGCCCACCGAGCTAAGAATATCTCACCTCGGTGTTTCCAGTCGAGATCAAGTTCAGAGTCCTTGTCTACTTGAGAAACTCTTGCAGCTAAATCTGCCTGATGGTGGTGCTGCTGTTCCTCAGTAGATTTGCTCTTAGGAATGTGAGCATCAGTGTGTCTCACTTTCACTGGAATTCTCTCGACTCGATCGGCAATGTCTTGCCACAGTTCAGCTACCCAGATGTGTTTTCCTTTCCTCTGCCAAGCATTCTTTTTCCAGTCCTTTAGCTACCATCCACGAGTTGGTGTAGAGATAAAGCTTTGGCCCTCTCTCACGTTCAGCTACATCGAGAGCTAGCTGGACAGCTTTTACCTCTGCAAACTGACTGGATTCTCCTTCTCCATCCTTTGCCTCTGCAACTCGGCGTGTTGGACTCCACACTGCAGACTTCCACCTTCGCTTGTTCCCAATGAGACGACAGGAACCGTCTGTGAACAAAGCATATTTCTTTTCATCATCAGAAAGGTCATTGTAAGAAGGAGCTTCCTCAGCACGAGTTACTCTCTCCACTGGAGGTTTAGCACAGTTGGCATCTTCAGGCCAACTTGAGATCACCTCCACCTGACCAGGTCTTTCAAGATTTCCCATTTGAGCTCTCTGTGTTATCAGAGCCATCCACTTGGACCAGGTGGATTCTGTGGCATGATGTGGTGTGGAACCTTTGCCTTTGAACATCCAATTCAAAACTGGTAATCTGGGAGCTAAGAGAAGTTGTGATTCAGTTCCAATTACTTCAGAAGCTGCTTTCACTCCTTCATAGGCAGCTAGAATCTCTTTTTCTGTTGGAGTGTAATTAGCCTCTGAACCTCTGTAACCTCGACACCAGAAACCAAGAGGTCGTCCACGTGTCTCACCTGGAGCTTTTTGCCACAAGCACCAGGTTGGACCATTGTCACCTGCAGCCGTGTACAAAATGTTCTTAATGTCTGGACCATCTCGCACAGGTCCCAGACCCACTGCTTGTACCACTTCTTGCTTTATCTGGTCAAAGGCTGCTTGCTGTTCAGGTCCCCAGTGGAAACTGTTCCTCTTTCGAGTCACATCATACAGAGGTTTCACAATCTGACTGTATCCAGGGATGTGCAGTCTCCAAAATCCCACTATCCCCAAGAAACGTAGAGTTTCTTGCTTGTTCATGGGATTTGCCATGGTAGAGACTCTGTTTACCACATCCACTGGAATGTGTCGGCGTCCATCCTGCCACTGCACTCCCAGAAACTGGATCTCTGTGGTAGGACCTTTCACCTTGTCTCTCTTGATGGCAAAACCTGCATTCAGAAGAATGTCCATGATTTTGTTACCTTTCTCGAAGACTTCCTCAGCAGTTTTACCCCAGACACTGATATCATCGATGAACTGGATGTGTTCTGGAGCACCCCCTTCCTCCAGAGCATCATGGATTACTGCATGACAGATGCTGGAGCTGTGGATCCAGCCCATTGGCAGTCTGTTGAAAGTATACTGGATTCCTCTCCAGGTGAAAGCAAACTGAGGCCTGCATTCCTCTGCTATGGGAATAGAGAAGAAGGCATTAGCAATGTCTATGGTAGCATACCATTTGGCCTCTTTGGATTCCAGCTCATACTGGAGTTCCATCATGTCTGGTACTGCTGCACTCACAGGCGGAGTTACTTCATTCAGGGCTCAGTAGTCCACTGTCAGACGCCAGTCTCCATTCGGCTTTCGCACAGGCCACACCGGACTGTTGAAAGGTGAATGAGTTTTGCTGATGACTTTCTGACTCTCCAACTGACGAATCAGATTCTGAATGGGCAAAAAAGAGTCACGGTTGGTTCTGTATTGTCTGTGATGCACAGTCCGAGAAGCAACCAGCAACTGAATGTCCTGAATCTTGTGTTGTCCCACAACTGCAGATTCATCAGAAAGTTCAGGTCTAGCAGACAGTTTCAGCTTTTGTCCATCAATTTCTACAGAAGCTACTCCAAAAGCCCATTTGTAACCTTTAGGGTCCTTGAAACGCCCTTCTCTCAGAAAATCAATTCCCAAAATACAAGGTGCATCAGGTCCGGTCACAACTGTATGCTTCTTCCACTGCTTACCAGTTAGACTTATATTAACCTCCACTTTACTTAACTCTTGAGATCCACCAGTGACTCCCAGAATAGTTATGGAGTCCGATCCCTGATAATTTGATGGCAATATGGTGCACTGAGCTCCTGTGTCAACCAAGGCCCTGTACTTATGAAACTGTGAAGTGCCAGGCCACTGGATGTACACATCCCAATAGATTCTGTTATCTCTATTACCCCTCTCCTCCCCCTGGCGGGAGGCAGGGCACCCCTAGTTATGGGGAACATGTCCACAGGTGCAACAAGCACACTGTGCAGTGTTGGAACTGGAGCCACTGTTGGAGCTACTAGAGTTGTCCTGGGGAACTGTAGAAGTAACAGCTACCCTTCTGGTATTGCTACCTCGGGTTCTGCCACTTTGCAGTTCCCTCAGTCTCCTGAAAAGATTAGAAGTTGGTTGACCATCCCATCTGTTCATGTTCTTACCAAACTGATCACGCAGGGTAATCCAAATGGTCCTACGTGATTGCCTTGGTGGTCTGTTTTGGTTTGATCTGTTTTGGAATGACCTCCTTGGAGGATGTCTATTCCTCACAGATGAAACCTGTACCCACCTGGAGGAAGAATTGGAATCATCTCTTTGTGCCAATTGGGAGATGGTGTTTTTAAATTCATCCTTCAGCTCTTTCATGCAATTCTCCAGTTTTCCAGAGTTTCAATGGCTGAAACCAAAGAAACACGTGTCATGATATCATCCAATTGTCTCAATTGATCAGTGAATTGGCCAACCGTAGGAGGAGCTCCACCATAATTTCTTGCTACAATTCTGCTTGCCAGAATGTTTGCATAATTAGAAGGAGCAAGCTTGATGAGCTTTTTAGCAAGACCATTTCCTACAGGAACATCATCAGGATTCAGAGATTCATGTTCACCACAGAGTATCTCTCTAACAGCAAATTCTCTCAGATGCTTAATTCCCTCATCTATGGTAGTCCAGGGCTTAGGATTCCATGGAAGATCATCTCGGGAAGGATATCTCATGAGAACCGCCATTAAAAGGTGAATCCACAGATTAACCTTACCGAGAGCCTTGCCTAGATGTCTATCTATTCCATTATCCTTTGAGACAGTTCCTAGCTGAGCTGCTGACTTGTCTCCAACCATTAGAGCTGGAGCACCTGTATCATAACATCCACCAAGCCAAGTGAGAACTGGCTCCTTATCTGCTCTGAGATAGTCTTTTCGCACATTTCACAGTTCCTCACGCGGTGAAGAGCAGTTGCTTATATCATCTCCTTTTTCTTCTTCCTTTGCCTCCTCTTCCTCAACTTGTTGTCCAAACAACATTTCTGTCACTCTCTCAAGGATCCCTTTAAGCTGAGAAGCACCACCACTAGCTGCTGTCCTACCAAGAGATGCATCTTGATCCTCTGATGATCTCAATAACTCAGCTATATTTTTAAGACAAATTTTCTCTTCCTCCCCAGCAGAAGAACCTTGCTGTGCATCCCCATCAGCTCCTGAATCAGCTTTAGGCTTACCCCTCCTTGTTGTTAAAACTGCTACTTGCTTTACTGGAGCTGTGTTTGGATTTCCAGCTGCCATATCAGAAGCTGATAAGCTTTGAGACAGATTAGCTGCTTTGGAGGACGCTTCCACTCCTGCCATGGAAGAAGGAGGAAATGACTTTGCCTCGTTAATGGTGGCTAACGGGGACACAGGAGCCGCCATGTTTGGGGCTACTACAGCCCCTGGCTGCTTGCCAGAATCATCAACACTGCCATTCAGAGCTGCCTTGCCTATTGACTTTTTAGCTTTATCTTTAACTGACACAGATTCTCCATTATCATCATCACTGGATGTTTCTGAAACAGAGCCAGGGTGGTGTTTTCGTCTCTTTGTCCTCTGTCTAATAACAAAACACACCTTAGACACCTTTCTGTCCCGGTACAGTGTTACTAGCAAATACACATTAATCATCACTGATAGCAGGACTACACACATCGAGAAAATCAGTTTTGGATCCCAGCCATCACTTAAAATTACCCTTTCGCTGACTGGAATCTTAAACTCCTTTATCTCAATAGGGAGAGTAGTAGATGTAACATTCCTGTATCTCCTGACCAAAAAGAATTCCAGGCACCGATCATATAGGAGCTGAATCTTGTACTTAAACCACAAATACAGTTTTTGCATTATATATTTGCCTATCTGATCTATAATCATACCCAGGCAATACTTGTAGATCAATACACTGAAGATTGAGAAGAGCAATTGCTTAAAAATCCAAAACACCTTCATGTTTGCTCGTCCGACTCAAGCAAGCAATAAATCAAACTAATTTATCACCAAGCCCCGAGTTGGGCAGCCAATAATGTAGTAGGTTGAGAGAGGGCTTAGCTCTCCCTCCTCCACAGAGTAAAAAACCACAACTAGCCCAGTCGAAGAGCAAGCTATATATTTACAAGCATATATGGAAAGCAGGTTATACATGACACAATATATACAGGTATTTACAATATATACACAGAAATACACAGCAAAGAGAAATAACACAACAAAAATCCCTCCCTGAGGGAGGGATCCCCTCCTTGGAACCCCCTCTCTTCCCCCCCTACCTCCCTTTTTCCCCAAAAAGGGGTTAGAGAGAGAGAAAGGCAAGTTACTAAGGAGAAGAGTTGTTAGTAAGCTTCAAAAGCCCATGCAGGATTAGTTTTTGCTTATCTGAAGGCCAACTCCAGCAGTTCACAGAGAAGCAGGCTGATCACAAGCAGGCTGTGTTTCAGCACTGCTTGTCCTTAAAGGCACAGTGTCAAACGGTCACAAAATACAAACATTAAAATGGAAATTTGTCTTAAGACCAGATATTAGGTAGCTTGAACTTTTTTTTTAGATTGATGTATAAAGATTACAACCTCCATTGTAACTGTATATGGAGAAAACACTTGACTTCCCATGTTTCTTGATTGATGGATGTAGCTTTTGACTTGCAGAGTGAGGTTTTATTGCTATTACATTATTTCTGGTACCACTAGCTAGCATAAATTTGGATATTCTGTTTATATTGTACAATTTCTCTGTATAGGTGTGCATGTGTATGCATTCTGGATAATTAGTTTAATTGCATTATTTACTCCATTAAATATGCTCTTGTACTCTTGTTCTTCTATTGTGCATCAACATTTTCTATGGTGACCATTGTGAGGCAGGCTTCAAACCACTGAGATTTGTAAGAAACAAGTCAAGTACCCAAAGCAATACAATTGCGATGACTCAGAGGTCTGTGGGTAATAGAGATAAATAAGACTGGATCTTTTCACACTTCTGGAAGAGGTTTGTCCTGAGTTCAACTAGAATAGGCATAATTTTTTACTTATTTCACAAGAAGTTGTGAACAAACATAATCAAGAAACCCAGCTGAATCAGCCAGTGTTTTTGTGATATCATTGCCCACTATATAAAAGAAAGGCTGGCCAGGGGTGGAGTGGTGTTCAGGGTTTGGTTTGGTTTGGTTTTCTGTGTGTTTTGCTTTGGTTGCTGTTTTGTTTGTTGCTGTTGTTTGTTTGTTTGCTTTTGTTTTTCTTTTATCTAAGTTTTCCATTATGTTTTCTCTCTTCTGGGCTTGGGTAAGGCAAGCACAGATGTGTCATGCTATCTCTTTGTATTGCTCTGTTAAACTCTCTTTATCGCCTCTCAGGGAGTGTTCTTCCTGGTTCTTCTTCCTGTCCCACAGAGGCAACGGTGGAGCAGGCAGGAGGGCGGGTGACTGGTTCTGTGAGCAGCTGCTGCCTAGGCTTGAACCATGGGAAAGCTTTACTTATGCCTTAACCTTTCAATTGTGTCACTTCAAAATTCCTCAGCTTCTATGACAGTGCTTTCAATGGGGGTAAATAGAATGGTATATTTCAATACCACATTTCTGCTTTACTACTTTTACATTATTTGAATAATGTTGCTGTCAATAGTAAATATTTTTCACTCCTATATTATCTATATGCAAATAATCACAGAGATTTCATCTGTTATCATAGATCCATGCTAACAATCACAACAACATAAAATAAGACAATGGTCACCACTAAAAATAAAAAAGAAATCCCCTTTGTTAGTTTTGTTTCAGCTGAGCTACTCATTGTCATCAAAATTTGCATCATATCAAGCTCAAGTAGAAAAATAACATCAGGGAAATCAGTGGAAAAGCTCTCTATATACATTTAGTCATGTTTGTTATTGCTACAATTCATCCAGAGGTATATGTTAGACTTATTTAAGAAGCATGAGCACCAGTGTCATGTAATTTAACATTTCACCCATCAGACAAGTATTTCAAAAGAAAGATTAACAGAAGAAGTAGGGGTGAGAGAGAGATCTTCCTTCTATGACTGTTATGAATTAGATTAGAAACAAAATGAATAAAACATAGTCACTAAGGATCCTGATGCAATTTAAGCTTAAAAGACTCATTTTCAAATAGGAAAGAAAAAGTCACATTGGCAGTCCATTATGTGCACATATTTTTTATAATAGTATGGAAAATGCCTGTAGTAGACCTTAAATTTTTATACATTTTGCAGTTTTCCAGATTATTTTAGTGGAATACAAAATAAAATTAAGTTTATTCTCTCACCAGTTTGTGTAACCTTGAGTATTCTGTCCAATTCTGGGCCCCTCAGTTTAGGAAAGAGGTTGACTTGCTGGAATGTGTCCAGAGAAGGGCAACAAAGCTGGTGAGGGGTTTGGAGAACAAGACCTATGAGGAGTCGCTGAGGGAGCTGGGGTTGCTTAGCTTGGAGAAGAGGAGGCTCAGGGGAGACCTTATTGCTGTCTACAACTACCTGAAGGGAGGCTGTAGCCGGGTGGGGGTTGGTCTCTTCTCCCAGGCAACCAGCACCAGAACAAGAGGACACAGTCTCAAACTGCACGAGGGGAGGGTTAATCTGGATGTTAGGAAGATGTTCTTCACA
Source organism: Dryobates pubescens (assembly GCF_014839835.1). NCBI lineage: Eukaryota > Metazoa > Chordata > Aves > Piciformes > Picidae > Dryobates > Dryobates pubescens. The sequence goes on along the minus strand of NC_071657.1, from coordinate 44,055,911 downwards.
GAAAGAATGATTAGTCATTTTAATGGGCTGGGAGGTGGTGGAGTCACCATCACTGGAGGTGTTTAAGAAGAGGCTTGATGAGGCACTTGGTGCCATGGTTTAGTTGATTAGATGGTGTTGATTAGATAGGATGGACTCCATGACCTCAGAAGTCTTTTCTAACTTGGTTAATTCTATTCTATTCTATTCTATTCTATTCTATTCTATTCTATTCTATTCTATTCTATTCTATTCTATTCTATTCTATTCTATGTCTTAAATGCAATAATTAAAATATTCTGCTTTGCCAAACTTACCGGACAACTGGAGCTGTTATTACTCTGAGTTGACAATATCCTTTATCCTCTACAGATTGTGAAAGATATGGAACAAATGAAAAAAAAACACATGAAGATAATAAGACAACTAGACAATATAAGGAAAGAAAACCAGGTAATTATTCTGAATCATTAACACCATTGTTCAGTCATACCATTAGTGAAAATGACATAGAGGGTAAAATAACATTCACATCTGCATTCAGGTACTCCTAAATCTCTAGAAATAGAATCATAGATTCAATAAGGTTGGAAAGGACCTCAGAGATCATCAAGTCAAACATATCACCCAACACCTCATGACTAACTAAACCATGGCTTTGAGTGCCATGTCCAATCCCTTTTTGAACATCTCCAGGGATGGTGACCCCACCACATCCCTGGGCAGCCTATTCTAATGGTCAAGTACTCTTTCTGTGAAGAAATTTCTCCTCACTCTGAGTCTAAACATCCCCTGGTGCAGCTTGAGACTGTGTCCTCTTGGTTTGGTGCTGGTTGCCTGGGAGAAGAGACCAGCCCCCACTTGACCACAACCAGGAAGTTGTAGAGATGAATAAGGTCTCCCCTAAGCCTCCTCTTCTCCAGGCTAAAAAACACCAGCTCTCTCAGCCTCTCCTCATAGGGCTTGTGCTTCAAACAGCTCACCAGCTTTCTTGCCCTTCTCTGGACACTCTCAAGCATCAAAATATATTTCTTAAATTGAGGGGCCCAGAACTGAACACAGTACTCAAGGTGTGGCCTAACCAGTGCTGAGGACAGGGGCACAATGACTTCCCTGCTTCTGCTGGCCACACTATTCCTGATACAGGCCAGAATGCCATTGCCCTTCTTGGCCACCTGGGCACACTGCTGGCTCACGTTTAGTCTACTATTGACCAGGACCTCCAGGTCCCTTTCTTCCTGGCTGCTCTGCAGCCATTCTGTCCCCAGCCTATAGTGCTGCATGGGGTCTTTGTGGCCAAAGTGCAGCACCTGGCACTTGGACTTGTTAAATGCCATCCTGTTGGACTCTGACCATCTATCCAGCCTGGCAAGGTCCCTCTGGATATCCCTTCCACCCTCTAACAGATCAACACCTGCTCCCAACTTCGTGTCATCTGCAAATTTACCGATGACTGACTCAATCCCCTCATCCAGATCATCAGTGAAGACACTGACCAGAATGGGGCCCATCCGTTATCTGTGGGGGACACCACTAGTGACTGGCTGCCAGCTGGATGTGTCACCATTCACCATCACTCTCTGGGCATGTCCCTCCATCCAGTTCCTAACCCAGCACAGAGTGCTGCTGTCCAAGCCACGGGCTGACAGCTTGGCCCGGAGTTTGCTGTGGGGGAAGGTGTGAAAGGCCTTGCTGAAGTCCAGGTAGACTACATCCACAGCCTTCCCCACATCCACCAGGTGGGTCACCTGATCAGGTTGGTCAGGCAGGACCTGCCCTTCCTAAATCTATGCTGGTGGGGCCTGATCACTTGGCCATCCTTCAGTTGTGCTGAGATTGCCCCTAAGATGATCTGCTCTATAATCTTTCCTGGCACTGAGGTCAGGCTGACAAGCTTGTAGTTTCCACGTTCTTCCATCTGGCCCTTCTTGTGAATGGGCATCACACAGTTTCCAGTCATCTGGGACCTCTCTGGTAAGTCAGGACTGGTGGTAAATGATGGAGAGAGGTTTGGCCAGCTCATTTGCCAGCTCTCTCAGTACCCTAGCATGAGTCCCATCTGTCTATGGACTTGTGAGTATCCAAGTGGCTTAGCAAGTCCCTAACTACTTCCTCATGGATTTCAGGGAAACTACACTGCTCCCTGACCCCATCTACCAGTTCAGGAGGCCAATTATCTTGAAGTCCTCCTGCCTTACTGTTGAAAATGGAGGCAAAGAAGGTATGTAGTAGCTCAGCCTTTTCCTCATTATTAGTTACAATGGTCCTCTCCAGGTCCAATACAGAACGGAGGTTTTTCTTGCTCCTCTTTTTAGCATTAATGTATTTATTAAAATGTTTCTTACTGTCTTTCACAGAATTGGTCAGCTTGAGTTCTAACTGGGCTTTTCCCTCTCTAATTTTTCTCCTACATGATCTAACAACATCCTTAAACATATCACAAGTTGCCTCCTTCCTTTCCAAATGTGATGCACCCTCCTTTTTCCCTTTAATTCCTTCGAGAGCTGCTTGCTCATCCAGGCTGATCACCTTCCCCAATGGCTCGTCTTTCAGAACATGGGCACAGCCTGTCCCTGTGCCTTCAAGAGTTCGTGTTTGAAGTAGGTCCAACTGTTCTGGACCACTTTGTTCTCAAGGGCTGCTAACCAGGCTACTTCCCAAATAAGTTGCTTAAACAAGCTGAAGTCTGCCCTCCAGAAGTCCAAGGTGAGGGTTCTGTTATTGGTCCTCCTTATTTCCCTGCATAGTGAAAATTCTACTATCTTATGGTCTCTGCACCCTAGACAGCCTTCTACCATCACAACTCCCACCAGCCCTTCTCTATTCGAGAACAACAGGTCAGGCAGAGCCTGACCCCTGGTAGGCTCACTTAACAGCTGCATCAAGAAGCTGTCCTCCATACATTCTAAGAACCTTTTGGACTGCCTCCTCTCTGCTGAGTTAAGTTCCCAGCAGATGTCTGGCAGTTTAAGTCACCCACAAGGACAAGGTCTGATGATCTTGAGACAGCTTCCAGTTGCTTATAAAATATTTCATCATCCTGGTTGGGTGGTCTCTAACAGACTCCAGCCAGGATGTCGGATTTGTTAGGCCTCCCTCTGATTTTAATCCACAGGCTCTCAATCCTTTCATCCTCAACCTCAAGTTCTGTGACATCAAGAGATTCCCTAGTATACAGGGCCATCCCTCCTCCTCTTCCCCTGCCTGTCTCTCCTAAAGAGCTTGTAACCAACCAGTGCAGTACTCCAATTGTGTGAATCGTACCACCATGTTTCTGTAATGGCAACTACATCATAGTTTTCCTGGTGAACCATGACTTCCAGTTCTTCTTGTTTGTTACCCATACTGCATGCATTGGTGTACGTGCACTTCAGCTGGGCTGCTGATTTCTCATCTAATTCTAGTTTATGTCCCTCTGTCTCCTCTCCAGAGAGACTGGTTTCATTACCTACACCCCTCAAACCTAGTTTAAAGCCCTTCCGATGAGCCCTGCCAACTCTAATGCTAGAGCCCTCTTGCCCTTTCTAGATAGATTCACCTCATCTAGGTCCAGCAGATGAGGTATGGTAAAAGTTGCCCCTTGATCAAAGAACCCAAAATTCTGCTGCTGGCACCATCCCTTGAACCATTTGTTGATGTCATGGGTTCTCCTGTTCCTTTCAGTGTACATCCCTGCCACTGAGGGAACTGAGCAGAACACCACTTGAACTCCTGCCTCATCAATCGTCTGAGGGCCTTGAATTCCTTTTTGATTGTCGTGGTGCATTCCTTATCGATCTCATTGCTTCCAGTTTGGATTACTAGCAATAGGTAATAGTCAGTGGGCTGGATTAGCTTTGGTACTCTCCTTGTGATGTCTCCTACGTGGGCCCAAGGTAGGCAGCAGACTTCCCTGTGAGATGGTTCAGGAGATAATGTCAGCATTTGATCTTATAATTTTATGGAATCTGGTCTTACTTTTTGTCTGGCACAGCTACAGCGATTTTTCTAAACTTTTTGTTATTAAACTTCCCACTTAAATGCCACCTTCCTCTGACAAATGACACTATGGTTAGAACATTTGCCTTTACTTTGTGCCTCTCAAAAATTACCTTATTGTAAATGGTGGTGTCGAGCTGTACTGCCTTCCATTGTTACCAAAGGGGAAGCTTTACAGTCTCTTCTTCTGTGGGTAGTGTCTCCTCTACCTTGAACTTAGTTTTTCAATATGGTGTACAGAATAACAGAATTCCTCCAACAATAAACCCCTGTCAAGGATACAGTGAGGATTCAGAGGTGCCAGTCCTGTGACCATGTTTTCCTTAATGGAAGCATTTCTTCATTCCATTAATCAGTAATTCTCTCAAATTAATGTATTGCCCATATCATCTTTGACTATACTGTTCAGAAGTATTTTCTTGCAGCCACTATTTCACCTTTCTACTTACTGGTCACATCATTCTCCCTTTCTGACTCAGAATAACACAAACACTTAATTCCTATGCAGATATGTTTTCCATCCAACAATTATTTTATTTTTGAGTGCACAGAAGAGAACAATTAAAAAATTCCTCTGGAACCTCGAAGAGGAAGTAATCAAAGTCTTAAGACTGCCCAGCAAACGAGAGATTTCCCTGTATGATGTGTACAAAGGCTAGGTATCATTTTGCAGGAAACAGGACTTCATCTTTTCAGTATATCAGGTCTACACAAGTGTTGCAATATTTGTGTAAACATGTTTCTCTGTGTGGTGGGTTGAAATTAACCCCCAAATAATTTGGAGGAACTACCCCCCAAAATAAAATTGCCACACCAGCTCAGTTTGGGATGGAAGAAAATGAAGCTATATTTACAAGCAAACTACAATCTAGAAATATGAAATGCAATTAATATGTAGAAGATACACAATATATAAAAAAATATATTAGTATCTATAATAATATATATTACATAATAATATTACAATATATAAAATAATATATATTATATGTAATATAATGATATATATAAAATAATATATAATAGCATATAATAATATATAATAATTTTATATAATTTTTAAATTTATATATATATAATTTATAGGTAATGCAAAAAAAATTTATAGGTAACACAAAATAAAAAATAATATATATTATATGTAATATAATTCTATATATAAAATAATATATAATAATGTATAATAATTTTATATAATTTAAATTTTTTTATAGATATATGTATAATTTATAGGTAACACAAAAACTCCTCAGATTGCCCTGGATGAGCACAGGGAACTTGTTCACCTTCTCCCCTCCTCCTTCCTGTTACCACACACAGCAGTCAAAACAAAGATACCCCAGAAAGACCACAGCAGAGAGAGAGGAAAGTCACTAGCAGAAGTGACAGAAGAAGAAAAGAGAAAAAACCTGTTTATGCCTCTGCTCTATATTCCCATTAGCAATCCAAAGAATTATATAGCCCTTATAATTATTTCTGTTTTTCATCCAATGGTAATTTATTTTAATTGTTTGCAGTGACTAGGCTAAAGTCCCCCCTTCACACTGTAACAATACATCCCTTCTATTATAATTCCATTGTTTGCTAATGCTATCCATCTAATCTAAAACAATATCTACAGTAATGAGGAGTAAACTCCCTATCTTTAGCTCATCTTCCATTCCAGCTATCTCAGATGTAGATGATTCTGAAGTTCAAAAAACAGGAAGTAAGAAAACAGTTTGTCTCTTTGCAGACGAGATGAAGAAAAGAACAGGGTCTCCTAGGTGACTCAGGGTTCATGCTTGTGTACCATAGATTCCTCATGGATTCTTCCTTTCGATGCAATGTTGCACCTAAAACAGGAACTACTAATAGCTTATCCTATATACTCTGAATTTAAACTCTCTCAGCTAAAGTTAGATTTCTTTGTGGAAGACTCTGAATTTCACCATTCTCTAGCATTACCCCATAAGCATGACCAGGACCTTCAGCAGAAACCACCCCTCGGATAGGTTTGGCCTCTCCTGGAGGAGAAAATAGACAGTTTTCCCTAACAGATTCTTTTCTCAAATAACAGGAACTTGATCACTTTCTACCTTTCACAATAAACCTGATTGAGCAGGTCCAGTTTGATTTACAGAACCTCTATTATTTACCAACCAGGTTGCTTGTGCTAGACATTTGTCCCAGTTTTTCAAAGTTCCTGCCCATATTGCTTTCAGGGTGGTTTTCAGCAAACCGTTGTAACGTTCAATTTTCCATGAAGCTGGTGCATAGTAGTGGATATGGTATAATCACTCAATGCCATGCTCTTTGACCAAGTTGAGATTGTTTTTGAAATGAGTTCCATTGTCAGATTAGATTCTCTCTGGAGTACTGGATTTGTCTTTCCAGACCAAGAATGGTGTTATGTGTAGTAGCATGAGGTACACGATAAGTTTCCAACCATCCAGTGTTCATCTCTGCCATAGTCAGCACATATTGTTTACCAGATCAAGAACAAGGCAGAGTGATGTAATCAATCTGCAGTGCTTCACCATACTTGTATTTGGACCATTGGTTACCGTACCACAAGGGCTTGATTCTCTTTGCCTGCTTATTAGCCATCCAAATGTCACAGTCATGTATGATTTGCATGATAACATGGTAATGTCTGTGGATCTGTCACAAGCCCACTGGTAGGTTGCATCTCTGCCTTGATGTCCTGATGCATCTTGAGCCCACCGAGCTGTCAAAGGATATATTTCCTTTATTTATAAACTATGTGGGAATATTAATCAAAATATTAATAACATTTTATTATAATGAAAATTTCCAAAACTTACCAAAAGGTTTGATGAATGGTTAGAATATATTTACAATGGCAATGTACAGTATTTGGGCAACTATAGCAATTTAACTATTTTATGCAAACTGAGAGGAATATAACAGAGAATACCCCATGAGTGAAATGGTGCTCGACCACAGTGTAGGGGGGGGACTCAACAAGAGCTGTTATGCCAAAGAGGCAGTGAATTAATTACTCACAGCTTGTTGTACCCAGGAAGGGAGTGCTGCTGCTGTGTATTAGAGGCTTTGGGGTACTCTCATGTGTCAGGCACAGCATGCTGCTGGCAGGAATGCCACACAGTTTTCAATGGCTGGTCTGGCTTCAGCGGACAGCAGGCTGTTAATGACATTATCATGATGCATGCTTTCTTTGTCCTGGGGAAACTGAGGCACAGAAAAATCCTGGATGTAAGGGGAAGAAGGCTTGGCTCCAAATCCTAAGCTAGTGGCTTCTCTCATAACTTGCAGTGTGTATGCTTGTGGCTTTATCCCAGGCACTGGACCATGCAACTCAGGGCTATGCAACTCGGGGCAACTTCAAGCCCGACAAGGTCCAAGCAGGTTCAAGCATGCAAGGCTTGAGCAAGACAAAAGCAAGGCTTGAGCAAGACAAAAGCAAGGCTTGAGCAAGGCTTGAGCAAGGCAAATGCAACTAGAAATCAGCCTGTATATAAATCTTGCCTAAGATCAACTGGGCCAATAGGGCACTGAAACCAGCACATAGTTACCCAACAGGAAGGGGTTCTGCCAGGTTGTGGCCAGAACACATGTCCTTACCATACATACAGGGTTGTTTCCCAGACACGCATGGTCCTGTCCCCTTTGTTCCTTTTCCCATGTTACCCTGGCTTTCTGCAGGAAGGAGGGGAGACAGGGGCACCATGTGTAGACACCTTAGTATCTGTCTGGGTTTCTGCTGGGGCCATTTGGCTCTATCATGACACAAGCTCAAAAGAGGTCACCTCAGTGTTTCCTGTCAAGGTCAAGATCACAGTTCTTATCTAATTGAGAAACTTTTGCAGCTAAATCTGCCTGATGGTTCTGTTGTTGATCCTCATTAACTTTACTCTTGGGAATGTGAACATCAATGCTTCTCACTTTCACTAGAATTCTCTCAATGAGAGCAGCAATGTCTTGCCATAGATCAGCTGCCCAAATAGTCTTTCCTTTCCTCTGCCATCCATTCTTCTTCCAGTCCTTTAGCCAACCCCATAAAGCATTGGCTACTTTCCACGAATCAGTGTAAAGATAAAGCTTTGGTCATCTCTCACGTTCAGCTATGTCAAGAGCTAGGTGAACAGTTCTTACCTCTGCCAAATGGCTGGATTCACCTTCTCCATCCTTTGCCTCTGAGACTCTGTGTGTAGGACTCCACACTGCAGTCTTCCATCTCCGCTTGTTTCCAACCAGACAACAGGAACCGTCTGTGAAGAAGGCATATTTTTTTTCATCATCAGAAAGATCAATGTAAGGAGGAGCTTCCTCAGTACAAATTACTCTCTCCTCTGGAGGTTTTGTGCAGACAGTGCTTTCTGACCAATCTCTGATCACTTCCATCAGACCAGGTCTTTCAAGATTTCCCATTCGAGTTCTCTGTGTTATCAGAGCCATCCACTTAGACCATGTGGCATCTGTGACATGAATGTGGTGAAGAACCTTTACCTTTGAACATCCAATTTGAAACTGGTAATCTAGGAGCTAGAAGAAGTTGTGAAGTTGTGACTCAGTTCCAATTACTTCGGAAGCAGCTTTTACTCCTTCATAAGCAGCTAGTGTCTCTTTCTCTTTTGGAGTATTATTTGTCTCTGAGCCTCTGTAGCTTCAGCTCCAGAAAACAAGAGGACATCCACGTGTCTCACCCAGAGCTCTTTGCCACAAGCACCAGGTTGGGCCATTGTCACTTGCAGCTGTGTACAGAATATTCTTAATGTCTGGACCATCTCGGACAGGTCCCAGACCCACTGCTTGAACTACTTCTTGCTTTATCTGGTCAAAGGCTTCTTGTCTGTCTTGTCCAGGTCTCCACTGGAAACTGTTTCTCTTTCAAGTCACATCGTACAGAGGGTTTCACAATCTGACTGTGTCCACAAATGTGCAGTCTCCAAAATCCCACTGCACCCAAAAAAAAAAAAAAAAAAAAAAAAAAAGGTGTCCTTATTCATGGGATTTGCAATGGTGGAGACTTTCTTTATCATATCCAGTGGAATGTGACAGTAACCATTCTGCACTCCCAGAAAGCAGATTTCTCTGGCAGGTCCTTGCACCTTGTTTCACTTAATGGTGAAACCTGCTTTCAAGACAATGTCAATGATTTTGTTACCTTTCTCAAAGACTTCTTCAGCAGTTTATGAACTGAATGTGTTCTGGAGCTCCACCTTTCTCCAAAGCAACATGGATCACTGCACAACAAATTGTTGAAATGTGTTTGCACTGTTGGGGTTAATGATTAAACATATACTCCAGTCCTCTCCAGGTGAATGCAAACTTAGGCCTGCATTCCTCTGCTATGGGAATAGTAAAGAAAGCATTAGCAATGTCTATGGTAGCATACCATTCAGCCTGTTTGGATTCCAACTCACACTGGAGTTCCATCATGTCTGATACAGCCGCATTCATGGGTGGAGCTCCTTTGTTCAAGGCACGGAAGTCAACTGTCAGAAGCCATTCTCCGCTTGGGTTCACAAAGGACAAATTGGAGTATTGAAAGGTGAATGAGTCTTGCTCATGACATTCTGACCTTCCAATTGATGAATCAAGTTGTGAATGGGCACCAAAGAGTCACATTTGGTTCTGTATTGTCTGTGATGCACAGTTTGAGAAGCACAAGGCAGTTTCACATTCCCTATCTCATGTTGTCCCACAACTCCAGATTCATCTGAAAGTTCAGGCCTAACAGACAACCTTAATTTTTCCACATCTATTTCTACAGCTGCTATTCCAAAAGCCCATTTGTAACCCTTAGAGTCTTTGAAATTCCTTTCTCTCAGAAGGTAAGTTCCCAAAGTGCAAGGTGCATCAGGTCCTGTTACAACAGTATATTTCTTCCACTCTTTCCCACCTAAACTTATTTCAACCTGAAACTTTGTCAAGTCTTGAGGCCCACCATTGATTGCTAAAATAGTTATAGACTCTGTCCCTTGATAATTTGGTGGTATCATGGTGCACTGAGCTCTTGTGTCAAGCAAGGCCCTGTACTTCTAAAATTTTGAAGTGCCAGGCCACCGAATATGGTCATCCCAATGGACTCCATTATCCCTCTTTATCCTGGCAGGAGGCAGGGCACCCCTAATTATGGGCAGTACATTTACATTTATAGTTGATGCAGCACCTAGTGTTAGTGTCCGAAATACTGTTGGAGCAATGAGAGTTGATTTAGTAAACTGAGGTTGTGGCAGCTGCCCTTCAGTTATTGTTACCTCTGGCTCTGCCACCCTGCAGCTCCCACTCTCTTGAGTGGGTTAACCATGCCACTTATTCATGTTTTCACCACATTGGTGACACAGAATTATCCACAGGTTCCCATGTGTTTGCTGTTGTCTATTTTGGATTGGCTTAGTTTGAACTGGCCTTCTAGGAGGATGTCTGCTCTTGACAGCTTAAACTTGTATCCTTTTTAGAAGAAGAAGCAGTGATCTCATCCCCCTTTGCCAATTTGGATATGGGTTTTTAAAATTCCTTCTTCAGTTCTTTCATGCAATCCTTTATGTCTCCAGTCAGAGTTTTAATGGCTGAGACCAAAGAAGCATGTGTGAGACCATCCTCCAATTGTCTCATTTGGTCAGTAAAATAACAAACAGTAGAAGGCACTCCACCATAGTTTCTTGCCACAATTCTGCTTGCCAAAATACCAGCATAATTAGGAGGAGCAGGTTTAATGAGCTTCTTAGCAAGACCTCTTCCCACAGGTATTTCATTAGGATTTAGCATACCAAGATTTCCATAAATTATTTCTCTCACAGCAAACCCTCTCAAACACTTGATTCCCTCATATATTGTAGACCACTTCTGTGAGTTCCAAGGCAAATCAACCCTGGATGGATACCACATCAGCACAGCCAATAAAAGGCATATCCATGGGGAAACTTTACAAATGGAACTCTCTATATACTTAATTATTGCAGAATCTTTTGCAAGCATTCCCAATTGGTTTGCAGACTTGTCGCCTACTTCTAAAGCAGGAGCACCTGTGTCATAGCACCTTCCCAACCAACTCATTATTGTGTCAGTTTCTCCTCCATGACAATCTTTTTTTACATGCCTTATTTTCTGCCTGGGTGCATATGGTAGGTTGAAAATTCCCACCAACACTACATTTTGCCAGACCAGCTCAGTTGGAAGTAATGGAACTCATTTACAAGCAAACTACAATCTACAATGAAATGCAACAGAATTTACAGTTGATACACAGCACAAGAACTCCCCTGGCCAAAGACATGGGGAGCTCCAACATCTTCTCCCCCCTCCCTGCCTCCTTCCCTACCTCCCTGTAAACAAGAAGGGACAAGAGAAGTTTTTGTTAATATCAGTTACAACAAAGCAGTGCAGCCAAGGTCAGTAAAGCCAAGAGAAGCACCAGCCAGAGGCAAAGAAGCAAAAAGAAAGATAGTTTCTTTACCAAACTAAATCTTATGGTAGATACCTCTGCAATGGGATTGTTCAGAATTATCATTATACAGGATATGAGGGGTTGAAAGACACCTCTGGATATTATTGAGTCCAAACCCTCTGCCAGAACAGGACCATGTAATCTAGCACAGGTCACACTGGAGCACACACTGACAGGTTTTGAGAGAAGGAGACTCCACAACCTCACTAGGGAGCCTGTTCCAGTACTCCATGACCCTTACAGAAAAGAAGTTTTTCCTCATGTTGAGATGGAACCTTCTGTGCTGTAGTTTACATTCATTGGTCCTTGTCCTATCAAAGGGTTCAAGTGAGAAGAGGCTGTCCTCTCCTTCTTGGTACCCAGTCCTCATGAATTTACAAACGTGTCATAAATCCCCTCTCAGTTTATAGAATAGAATGAACTGGGTTGGAAGAGACCTTCAAGATCATCATGTCCAACTGATCATCTAACACCACCTAATCAACCAAACAATAGAATGGAATAGAATAGTGACAGTGGAGATTGGAATCAATACAGCTGATCAGTATGATCTAGTATTGTTCCTTTATTGTTCCAGTATTGCAGGCCTATGGCACAGGCCTATGGTGAGAGTATAGCACAGTAAAGTAAAGCATAGAAAGAGAAGGGACAGGAAAGGCAGAAGTGCCCAGCAAGGGAACTGCTACAACATTGTTGGCATGGACTCATTGGTTCCCTATGAGTGACCACACATCACACTATTATAGATTATTGGTCCAACTACTGATGACGCACGAGGTTTGTTGATGCAGGTACATGTCCTGTTGTCCCAAGATAACTTGCTGTGTTTATAGCTACCAGTGCCTCGCTTTGATTACATTCGGCAAGACAACACAGTTTTGGTAACACTGATAGCTGGCTCTGCACTTATGCTGAGCATGGCCTACCACCATGTCAGGCTCTAAGCCTTCACTGTCAGATTGCTCACACTGCTCATCGCTGGCATTGCCATAGAATAGAATAGAATAGAATAGAATAGAATAGAATAGAATAGAATAGAATAGACCAGGTTGGAAGAGACCTTCAAGATCATCATGTCCAACCTATCATCCAACACACCTAATCAAATAAACCATGCAACCAAGCACCCTATCAAGTCTCCTCCTAAACACCTCCAGTAATGGTGACTCCACCACCTCCCCAGGCAGTACATTCCAACGAGTAATCACTCTCTCTGTGAAGAATATCTTCCTAACATCCAGTCTGAACCTCCCCTGGAGCAGCTTGAGACAGTGTCCTCTTGTTCTGGTGCTGGTTGCTTGGGAGAAGAGACCAACATGCGCCTGCCTACAACCTCCCTTCAGGTAGTTGTAGACAGCAATAAGGTCTCCCCTGAGCCTCCTCTTCTCCAGGCTAAGCAAGACCAGCTCCCTCAGTCTCTCCTCATATGGCTTGTGCTCCAAACCACTCACCAACTTTGTTGCCCTTCCCTGCACACGTTCCAGCAAGTCAACATCCTTCCTAAACTGAGCGGCCCAGAACTGGACACAGGACTCAAGGTGTGGCCTAACCAGCTCAGTGAACAGCGGCAGAATGCTCCTGCTGGCCACACCGTTCCTGATACAGGCCAGGATGCCATTGGCCTTCTTGGCTGCCTGGGCACACAGGCTAATGTTCAGCTTACCATCAACCATTGCCTCCAGGTTCCTCTCTGCCTGGCCACTCTCCAGCCACTCTGACCCCAGCCTGTAGCACTGCATGGGGTTCTTGTGGCCAATGTGCAGAACCTGGCACTTGGATATGTTAAATCTCATACTGTTGGATTCTGCCCATCTGTCCAGCCTGTCAAGGTCCCTCTGCAAAGCCCTTCTACCCTCTAGCAGACCAACACCTGCCCCCAGCTTGGTGTCATCTGCAAATTTACTGATGATGGACTCAATGCCCTCACCCAGATCATCAAGAAAGATGTTAAAGAGCATGGGGCCCAGCACTGCTCCTTGGGGCACGCCACTAGTGACTGGCCACCAGCTGGATGTGGCACCATTCACCACCAGTCTCTGGGCTCGGCCCTCCAGCCACTTCCTAACCCAAAGCAGTGTGCTCCCATCCAAGCCATGGGCTGACAGCTTGGCCAGGAGTTTGCTATGGGGAACGGTGTCAAAGGCCTTGCTGAGGTCCAGGTAGACTACATCCACAGGCCTGCCCACATCCACCAGGCGGGTCACCTGATCATAGAAGGAGATCAGGTTGGTCAGGCAGCACCTGCCCTTCCGAAATCCATGCTGGCTGGGCCTGATCCCTAGGCCATCCTGTAAGTGCTGTGTGATTGCACTCAGGATGACCTGTTCCATAATCTTTCCTGGCACTGAGGTCAGGCTGATGGGTCTATAATTCCCTGGCTCATCCAACTGGCCCTTCTTGTGGATGGGCACCACGTTGGCCAGCTTCCAGTCTTCTGGGACCTCTCCAGTGAGCCAGGACTGATGAAAAATGATGGACAGTGGCTTGGCCAGCTCATCTGCCAGCTCCCTTAGCACCCTAGGATGGATCCCATCTGGTCCCATGGACTTGTGGGGATCCAAGCGGCTGAGGAGAGTTGCAATCTCCTGCTCATGGAACATAGGGAAACTATGCAGCTCCGTGGCTCTTTCTGCAAGCTCTGCAGGCCAGCTGTCCGGAAGATGTGCTGTACTGTTAGAAAAAATTGAGGCAAAGAAGGTGGTAAGTACCTCTGCCTTTTCCTCATCCTTTGATACAACGTTTCCCTCTGTGTCCACCAAGGAGTGGAGGTTGTCCCTGCCCTTCCTCTTGCTATTAATATATTTATAGAAGGACTTTTGTTGTCCTTCACAGCAGAGGCCAGTTTAATCTCCAAATGTGCTTTTGCCACCTTAATTTTTTTCCTACATGATCTAGCAACATCCTTAAACATTCCACAGGTTGCCTCACCTTTTCTTCCAAAGATGATACACCCTCTTTATTTCCCTCAGTTCTATTAAAAGTTCATTACCCATCCAGGCTGGCCGTCTGCCCTGGTGGCTCCTCTTCCGGCACATTGGCACAGCCTATTCGTGCACCTTCAAGAGTTCTTCCTTGAAGTAGGTCCAGCTCTCCTGGACCCCTTTGTTTTTAAGGGCTTTATCACAAGGAACCCTCTGAGTTAGTTCCTTGAGTAACCTGAAGTCTGCCCTTCAGAAGTCCAGAGAGGAGGTCTTCTTGCTGCCCGTCTTAGCTTGACTGAATACTGAAAATTCAATTATCTCGTGGTTGCTGGCCCCTAAACACCCTCCGACCACCACATCACCCACCAGCCTTTCCCTATTGGTGAAGAGGAGGTCAAGCATAGCCTTACCCCTGGTAGGCTCTCGCAGCACCTGGGATAAGAAGATGTCCTCCATGCATTCTAAGAACCTCCTAGACTGTCTCCTGTCTGCTGTTTTGAGATCCCAGCAGATTTCAGGCAGGTTGAAGTCACCCATGACAGCAAGGTCAGGCGATCTTGAGACAGCCTTAAGCTGCCTATAGAATGCTTCATCAACATCTTCTTCCTGGTTGGGTGGTCTATAACAGACTCCAACCAGGATGTCTGCCCTGAGGGTCTTCCCTCTAATTCTTACCCACAAGCACTCAACCCGATCGTCCCTAATCTCCATCTCAATGGCATCTAGTGCCTCCCTGATGTACAGGGCCACCCCTCCACCCCTTCTTCCTTGCCTGTCTCTCCTGGTAGCACCAGCCTCTAAGCCACTTGTTGATTACAGCTGCTGACCTGTTCCTTCTGGTGTTGTCTCCTGCTACTAAGGGTATTGATGAGAAAATTATTTGTGCCCCTGACTCCTCAACCAGTTCTTTTCTTCCCCATAGTAAAAAGACCCAGGTTTCTCACCCTTTCTTCACAAGGCACATACTCCAATCCCTTAATCATCCTTGTAGCCCTCTTGAACTCTCTTGAGTAGGACCCTGTCCTTCTTGAACTGGGGAACTGCATGCAGTATTCCAGGTGAGATCTCACTAGGGCAGAATGGAGGGGGAAGAGAACCTCCCACAATCTGCTGGACACACTCTTCTTGATGCCCCCCAGGATACAATCAGCATTCTTGGCCACAAGAACTCATTCTAGTCTACTCTATGAAAGTCTTTCAATTTTCACTTCTACCCAAAAAAAAAAAAAAAAGGAAAGGAAAAAAAAAAAAGGAAAGAAAAAAAAAAGGAAAGGAAAAAAATTCATTTGGCAGTTAAATTTTGCTCAAAGTCTGCAGCACGTGAAAATACAATTGATCCTATGATCAATAAGAAATATCTGCAGTCAATAAAAAGCATTGAAGAATGAGAAGCAGGCACAATGTGTTGTGAAAACTGTTCCCTTTACCATTCTTGGCTTTCATGTTTCCACTCATTATTCAATTTCTCAATAAATTTTGTCATATAGGAGAAGACTGTAACTACTATAAAGAAACATTATGGTGAGAAAATGAGGCATCTGAAGTCCCAGTTAGAAGCTTACCAAGAATTGATGAATAAGAACAATACACAGTGGCAAGATACAGTTAAGGTAAGCAGGAAGTACAGTTTTTACATGGGTGTAAATATTGTGGGTATTTAAAGGCTGCAGGAACAGGCTGTGTAAGTAATGGTTTCTTCTCAGGGACAGGTAGACAAATGAAGACAAACAGTTTGTGTAATTCATACAAAACTATGTCTATCTGCTTTTGGCAATTAATAAATTATTCTGTTGTATTTCCAAAACAATTTTCATAGCTTGGAATATATTTTCACACCATTAATGAAAACTTAGTGAGGGGTCTGTGTTTATATACTTGGAAATTAGACTAGACTAGACTAGACTAGACTAGACTAGACTAGACCAGGTTGGAAGAGGCCTTCAAGATCATCGCATCCAACCCATCATCCAACACAACCTAATCAACTAAACCATGCAACCAAACACCCTATCAAGTCTCCTCCTAAACACCTCCAATGATGGTGACTCCACCACCTCCCCCGGGTAGCACATTCCAATGGGCAATCACTCTGTGTAAAATTTCTTCCTAATATCCAGTCTGAACCTCCCCTGGCGCAGCCTGAGACTATGTCCTCTTGTTCTGGTGCTGGTTGCTTGGGAGAAGAGACCAACATGCGCCTGCCTACAACCTCCCTTCAGGTAGTTGTAGACAGCAATAAGGTCTCCCCTGAGCCTCCTCTTCTCCAGGCTAAGCAAGACCAGCTGCCTCAGCCCCTCCTCATAAGGCTTGTGCTGCAAACCCCTCACCAACTTCGTTGCCCTTCTCTGGACATGTTCCAGCAAGTCAACATCTTTCCTAAACTGAGGGGCCCAGAACTGGACACAGGACTCAAGGTGTGGCCTAACCAGTGCAGTGTACAGGGGCAGAATGACTTCCCTGCTTCTGCTGGCCACACTGTTCCTGATGTAGGCCAGGATGCCATTGGCCTTCTTGGCTGCCTGGGCACACTGCAGGCTCATGTTCAGCCTGCCATCAACCATTACCCCCAGGTTCCACTCTGCCTGGCCACTCTCCAGCCACTCCTGAATAGTAGACTTTTTCAAAAATTGAGGTGCTGATGTAGAGATTGTAATCACTTTTGCCTTTTTCTCCTGCCTTCAGAACCTGAGAGAAAGAAACAGACAACTAATTCAAGAGAAGGAAGATCTTCTTCACCAATTGAAGCAACAAACAGGGAAATCAGAAGAAGAAAAGGTAAACAAAAAAGGTTTTCTTTTGGCGGAAGAAAAGCGGTGGGAAAGGGTTTTGGTTTTGTAGGCAATGTTTTATTTATCATTTCCAGTATGTGCTTGTCCCAGGTGTTAAGGGATGTGGAAACCACTCCATAATCTCAGACTGAACTACTATGCCTTTATCTTCCTTTCTTTATTTTATTTTTTTCCCCAGAGCATTCAAGTAGTTTTTCAGCCTTTAAGCACTAATGAAAGTGACTTTTGTCATACTTCATTATTCTTCTCAATAAAAGTTACTAGATTGTTATTTGTCTCATTTCATTTATTATGTTTATCAAAGAATATTAAAGTCACAGGTTTTTATTTAGCAATTAGCATTAAAACCTTCACCCCTGCAACACTGCAATGAAACTATGTGACATAGAAGAAAAACTGCATCACTTAATAGTTTCCATAAAACAGGAATGTGCTTAAAATTCGTCATGTTTTCCAAAATTCTCTGCAATAATGCAACTTTAATTTACCAAAAATCTGAAATGGCTGCAAAGGTGAAAAAAAGGGAAGACATTTTGTAGAATCATTTTGGTTGGAAAAGACCTTTCAGATCATCAAATGTAACTATTATCTAGCTCCACAAGATAGGATCTGTGAGCGTAATAATTGCCATTTTCTGCATAGTGTTCTATTCCATATAGAATGCTCCGGTCTTTCTGTAATTTTGCAAAACTTCAGCATTGCTTTCCAACAACCAGTTTTCGCTGCACTACTCCAAGTCATGTATTCAGGCAGGTCAGAGCTAAACTTGTGGCACTGAGTGTGAGGGGATGAGGCTCAAAGCTGAATCATTTTTTGTATTTACTGAACACAGATTGCTGCATGATTTTTGAGTGAAGGTCTAAGGAAATAATTGAGTTTTGCTTTAACATTTTTTTTTCAAATGATATAACATCACCTTCCATTTAATTTTTTAATAGAACCAATATTTAAGATTTTTTTCTCTTTCCAAACACTTTCAACAATATTCATCACAATAATAGCCTATTACTGATAGATAAAATGTGAAAAAGTCATGGGTTATATATCAAGGAAATGGAAGATAAGAAGTGATGACAATACAATGTTCATAGGCTTGTGGGAAGACAGAATACCTTCTATTACACCAAACAGTCTGACAGGATTTTGCACATAAAACATTTTCTCCTGAGCTGCCTTAGGATGGTGCTTCCAAAAACTGTTTTTCCTCAACTGTGTCCGGAGTTTCTGTATTTTTTTATCTCAGCTTTCATTCCAGTGATGTGGACAAATTTTAAAGAAAACACGAGCATAGATCTCAGACTGTTTTAGGTTGAAGGGACTTTTAAAGGTCACCTAGACCAATACCCCTGCAACAAGAAGGGATATCTTCCACTAGATCAGGTTGCTCAGAGACCAGTCTTGACCTTGATTGCTCCCAGGGATGGGGCATCTACTGTCTCTCTGGGCAGCCTGTTTGACTTGTTGGTGTGGGCTCTTGTGAAAACACTAAAAACTGAACACTCTGGTTTTTCTTTTCTAGTATCAGCCAATTACGGCACAACAGCCCATTTTTGTAGGCTGTGCCCATAGATAGAAACATTAATTCTTTCATTGATTATAATCCCCGAGAAACTGATATGAAAACTGATACAATTGATTTCCTACTGTCTTCTTTTCTTGTCTTGCAGGTCCAGATGCTAGAATATCTGTGTAAAAACCTAGATTATCTTTATACTCAGCACATATTGAGTAAGTTTTGTGTTTCAGACAGTTTATCTCTTTTCTCTTTGTCTTTCTACATACTAGTTGAAATCCATATAAGTTTTTCTATTACAATACTGTGTCTCAAATAGAGTAATAAACAACAATGAAGCTACAGATATGTCATAACTCAAGATTCCTTAGTATAACTGGCTTATTACAGTAATTTCTTTTCATCATCTATTCCTTTAAGAATATTAAAGCTATTCCTTTAAGAATATTAAAGCTATTAAATCTAATGATAGAACTTGGAGGAATGGAACAGAAATTGGAATGGGTAGATTCAGATTGGATGCTAGGACGAAGCTCTTCACCATGAGGGTGGTGAGAGGCTGGAATGGGTTGCCCAGGGAGGTGGTAGAAGCTCATCCCTGGAGATTATTATGGCCAGGCTGAATGTGGCTCTGAGCAACCTGATCTAATGTGAGGTCCTTGAGGTCCCTTCCAACCCTAACAATTCTATGATTCTGTGCTCCCTTTAAAATTGAGTTTATAGAAATAAATTAAGATTTATTAGGTCATGATAAATTCTTGATTTCTAAATGGACATAATTTGATAATATGCTAGATAATATGCTTAAGCTATTCTTACCTGTTTTTCCTATTGTTTTCAATTCAGCTTTGCAGGAACTTCATAACATCAGTCTATATGTGGAAGGAGTGCAGGATCGCATGAGTTTCCAAATAAAAAGTCTTCAGCAAAAGTCTGAAAAGGCAGAAGGAGAAAAAGCGGATGCATCAGAGGCTCTAGTATTAAAAACAGAACAAGTGAGCACACAAACTGAAATGCAACTGACTGGCTTTAAGATTATTGTGGGCATTTCAAAATCTGTCAGGCTGACTTTAGCAAAGGCTGAACTAAATCAAGGGACTAGTAATAAAAACTGTGTGCAAATATATACATGGCTTGTGAATGATAAATTTTGGATAAATTATTAAAGCACCACAGTAGTGAAATGGATTCTTATTCTCCTGGAATCACTTTTAGTGTGATATTTTTCTCATTATAATATTGAATAGTCTAAATTTGTCATCAAAATCTTTTAAAGATACCCTTCAAAGAATTGTAAAAAAACGTATATTCTGAATTTTGAAACCAGGCATTCCTTATTTGCATTTCTCCATTTTTGCTCTACCTCGCTCAATGGCAATTCAACATAAAAGGAGTAAAAATCTTGATCCTGGTTTAGCATAGTTACGTTTGTTGTCCCACAGGTAACTAATGAAGAAGAGAAGCCTGAATGGACAGTGGAAAATGGATATCTTTGGCAAGCAAACACTGTGCTTCAGAAGATACAGGAATCTTTACAGAAACAAGAGAGAGAAGTCACCAAACTCCTACAAACTGAAAGAAGATATAACAAGGCAATGAAACCTCAAATGACAGTGCTATCTTTCTTGAAAACTCTTGTCACAAAGGTAAGAATGAACTCACTGCAAAAAAATGGAAAATTATTTACTGGATTTTCTAAAAATATCAATAAGGAAAAAAGTGCAGGTTTATTGTTATTATTTTTTAAATGGAAAAGGTATTTCATACAAACTTTTTTAAAGGTTACAGGTGAGATTTTTCAGAACACATGGATTTAAAGAACTACAGATACTCACTGAATGTTAGCGTACAGAAAACAAATTAGACTCATTTATTTGGCATTATTTAGAAGATAAATTAAAGAAACATGAGAATGATATCATGTGAAAAAAAAAAGGTTTTCTACTTTTCTAGTTGTTATGTGAATGACATGAATTACAAAGAGATGTGAGAGCTTTACAGGAAAAATGTAATTTTCAATCCATGGTAGGTTCACACCATATATTGTGATGTTCCTGAGGCACAACAATACATCCATCAGCTTATCAGGAAGAATAAGCATGAAAGTGTTGATCAGAAAGAAGCTTTAAATAATACTGAAGCAGACATGCTGTCCTATGAGGTGTTTTATGGAAATAAACCTATGGATGACAAAAGGTATATTTAATAGTTAATAATGCAAAAATAGAAATAATACATAACAATGATGAAATGTTTGCACAGAGGAAAATATAGTTTAATGAATGAATAATTGTGGAGGGAAAATAGTCAAAATAGGATCTATATATGTATTAACAAATAGATGTTCCTGCTTTTCAGAAATCTTGGGAAAGCAAAGTCTGATTTAGAATGTGTTGAAACAGAAAGAATTGTGTTTGATTGTATCCAGACAGGAGAAATCCCCAACTGGATTAAAAGGGATTGCCTTTATCTGGATTTGACAGGTGAGAAATCCTCTTATCAATTCACAGAAGCCTGATTACCCTCTGCAAACTCAGTTTTGAAAAACAAAAAACTCAATAGAGCACTAAAAGGCATTTAGAAACAATGCTGCTTCCATGCCATAAGGTATCCTATGAAACATCATCGTATATGTACATTTTAATGAATTAAGATTTGAATTTTAATACTGAGTTGTGGTTTTTAAATGCATGGTTTACACATTTATGCCCCACTGTTCATCTTTTCTTTTATATGTCTGTACTTTTGAAAACAAAGTGTCTTTTGTACATTGTGTCTAAATATCTTGGTGGATATTCAAGGGTAGAAACCCAGAATTCGTGAAATTTGGCAGAACAACAAATGCAGAATTCAGGAGAAGGTAATGTCTTTTAAAGAAAAATTCCAAATATCCATGACATGAAATTAAGACATTCTGGTCTTATGAAATGACAAAACCTTTTTCAAACATTTGGCTTGATTTTTCTATGATACTGCGATGGAAAACCTGGTTTTGGTGGTGTTCGCAGGAAAGGTAAGGAAGGCAGTTGTGAACTTCTGTTTGAGAGAATGGCTGTTTCTAATTTACAAGATTTACTGAGTTATATATAACTATACTAATTAAAATTCCAGAAGTACCTGCATCACATTCTAAAGGGACAGAGCCACCAGACATGGGAATCTATGCAGAAGTTTAAAATGGAAATCAAGGTAATGTATTGCAACATATAATTTCACATCATTCTAAAGAACATACTAGAAATTTCCCTCCTTTTTCCTAACATTCTTTTACTGCTCCACCCCCCAACTTCAGCAAGAATTGAGAATTCTATCATTTATGGTTACTATGGACTGGACCGGATCTATCCTAGGGTGCTAAGGGAGCTGGCAGATGAGCTGGCTGGGCCACTCTCCATCATTTTTCATCAGACCTGCCTCACTGAATAGAATAGAATGGAGAGGTCCCAGAAGACTGGAAGCTGGCCAGCGTGGTGCCCATCCACAGGAAGGGACAGCTGGATGAGCCAGGGAACTACAGACCTGTCAGCCTGACCTCAGTGCCAGGCAAGATTATGAAAGAAGTCATCTTGAGTGCAATCACACAGCACTTACAGGATGGCCAAGGGTTCAGGCCCAGCCAGCATGGATTTAGGAAGAGCAGGTCCTGCCTGACCAACCTAATCTCCTTCTATGATCAGGTGACCTGTCTAGTGGATGTGAAGAAGGCTGTGGATGTAGTCTACCTGGAGTTCAGCAAGGCCTCTGACATCGTCCCCCACAGCAAACTCCTGGCCAAGCTGTCAGCCTGTGGCTTGGACAGGAGCACTCTGTGATGGCCATGCCCAGAGAGTGGTGGTGAATGATGCCACATCCAGCTGGCAGCCAGTCATTAGTGGTACATGGCAGGGATCAGTGCTGGGCCCCACACTCTTTAATATCTTTATCGATGATCTGGACAAGGGTATTGAGACCATCATCCCTACATTTGCAGATGACACCAAACTGGGGGCAGCAGTTGATCGGTTAAAGGATAAGAGTGTTCTGCAGAGGGACCTTGGTAGGCTGAACAGGTGGCCAGAGTCCAACTGCAAAAGATTTAACATATCCAAGTGCTGTGTTCTGCACATTGGCCACAACAACCCCATGCAGTGCTACAGGCTGGGGTCAGAGTGGCTGGAGAGTGGCCAGATAGAGAGGGACCTGGGGGTACTGGTTGATGGCAGGCTGAACATGAGCCTGCAGTGTGCCCAGGTGGCCAAGAAGGCCAATGGCATCCTGGCCTGCATCGGGAACAGTGTGGCCAGCAGGAGCAGGGAGGTCATTCTTCCCCTGTACACTGCACTGTTTAGGCCAGACCTTGAGTATTGTGTCCAGTTCTGGGCCCCTCAGTTTAGGAAGGATGTTGACTTGCTGGAACAAGTCCAGAGAAGGGCAACAAAGTTGGTGAGGGGCTTGGAGCACAAGCCCTATGAGGAGAGACTGAGGGAGCTGGGGTTGCTTAGCCTGGAGAAGAGGAGGCTCAGGGGAGACCTTATTGCTGTCTACAACTATGTGAAAGGAGGCTGTAGATGGGTGGGGGCTGATCTCTTCTCTCAAGCAACCAGCACCAGAACAAGAGGACATAGTCTCAAGCTTTGCCAGGCAATGTTTACACTGGATGTTAGGAAGAAATTCTTCATAGATAGTGATTGCTCATTGGAATGGGCTGCCTAGGGTGGGGGAGGAGTCACCATCACTGAAGGTGTTTAGGAGGAGATTTGATGGGATGCTTGGTGCCATGGTTTAGTTGATTAGATGGTGTTGGATGATAGGCTGAATGTGATGATCTCAAAGGTCTCTTCCAAACTGGTCTATTCTGTTCTATTCTATTCTATTTTATTCTATTCCATTCTATTCATTTTTCTAATATCTAGTATAATCCTCCTCTAACGCAATTTGAAGCCATTTCCCCTTGTCCTATCACATGCTATTTGGGAAATAAAACTGACCCCCACCTCATGACAACTTCCTTTTAGGTAGTTATACAGAGATGAACAATCTCTTCCCAAACTCATTTTCTCAATGCTAAACAAATAGCTGTTTCTCATAAGACTTGCACTCTAGGCCTTTCACCAGCTTTGTTGTTCTTCAGAGACTCTCCAACACCAAAGCAGATTCATACATCTATTGATTCAGGGTGAAAAAATATCCTATTTATTAGTAGATCACAAAGGAAGTTTTGTCTAATCTGCATTTACATCAGAGTAAATAACTGAAAGAAATAACAATTTTAATTTCATTTTCTCTGCTGAAAGAGATCTAAGGGACTTCAGGGATGAAATGAAAACCAGAGTGCAATGATGCATTTATCACTTTGCTCTTGCTGAAAGTCAAAGTGAATAGCCCCAAAAATTGTCTGTAAATGTTATCTCCCTTACATAGACATTAACACAACAACCCTTTCCTTGGACTTCCGGAAGGCAGACTTCAGCTTATTTAAGCAACTAATTCAGAGAATACCCTGGGAAGCAGCCCTTAAGAACAAAGGGGTCGAGGGCAGTTGGACCTACTTCTAACAGGAGCTCTTGAAGGCACAGGAACAGGCTGCCCCAATGTGCTGAAAGATGAGCCGGTGGGGAAGGTGACCAGTTTCTAATTCATTGAAAAACAAGTGAAACTGAAGAATGTGATTGTTGCTGTTGAATACAACCACTTGTTGCCTTTAACAAGTGGTGACTGAAGACAGTAATGCTAAGTTCCTGGAAGACAATGCACACTCCAAATTTAGATACCAAATAGGCACTCTTAGGGTTGGGGATCTTTTCAGCTGCCCAGGTTCCTGCACCTACAAGTGCTTTATTCCTACCAGGCAAGTGGGTTAAGTCTTTTATGTTGTGACTAAATCTTAAGTTGAAAACAAGTTTTGTTCCAGCAGTGACCTGGCATTCAGAAGGTAATATCCACAACCTGTGATTATTTTTAACTGCATGTTCATTATGTGCTTCTTCTAGGTTTGAATTACCTGTCCAAAAAGAACACTCTCTACGAATGCAGCATACCTATGGCAGTGCTTTATACAAACAAGTTGATAAGTGTGCTGTAAATACGTACTGCTGGAAAGACCATGTCTATTCCTGAGTGCCATTAATACAGTTATGGCCTCTTTTAATTGAGCTCTTAGTCCACTTTTCTGCAGAAAGCCCATTGGAAGTGAATGAAAGAGGAAAGAAACAAGGACATAGATGCCACTAAAATGTAGATGCATTATGGTGATGATACTCAAAAGAACAGCTGGAGTGGATAAGAAAGAGATTGATTGTGCTTAGTGATGAACATACTATTCCAGGATGCAATATGGTTGACAATAAGTCCAAGTATTAGACTAAAGCAAGGTCAGTCGACCACATGGAGAGTGCAGCCCTTAAGTACCAAGGGGTCCAGGGTGGTTGGGCCCCCTTCAAACAGGAGCTCTTGAAGGCACAGCAACTGACAGCTCCCATGTGCCGGAAGATGAGATGGCGGGGAAGGCGACCGGCCTGGATGAGCAAGCAGCTCCTGAAGGAATTAAGGAAAAAAAAGAGGGTATATTGCCTTTGAAATATACATATACATATACATATTTTAAATATATAGTGCAATATAAAATAAACTCTCCAAAAAGAAGTAACTATGTAATTAACTGTTTTTTCCAGTTAGATCTGTTGATCATTTTTAAAAATTCCTCATGTGAAAAGACTGTGTCTGGAGGACATTTGATATTCTTTTACTAACCCTTCTTGACATATGACTCAAGAGTTTATTATTTATCATTTTCCTTCACTTAATATGCCTACTCAAGTTTACTGAAGCAATTTTATAGCTTTATATGCATATATTCAAGTTGCTATCTTTTTTGGTTTTAATTCACCTACTGATAGAAATGGATTCATTTCTTTACTAGATAATTGATTTTTACTTACAATTAATGCCAATATTAACACTGCAAATTTAATTAAAACAATTCACAAATCATTTTAAATGGCAGCTATTATGTACTTTAATTAAATTTACTGTATAAGTGACAAAAATTAGAAAAGAATATTATTTTTATTTAATTTTCATAAGAATCATTCAAATAAAGACTGTACTAACTGATATTAGTGAATTGAGAACTTGTTTCATGGTCCAGATATGTAATTGTATCTCTGAAGCTAAAAATGCAGAAAAATATCTGACTGAAATGTCAGAGACATCCTACCAAATAAACTAAAAAATGAAAATTCTGTTGAGTATAGAAATGCTTAATTCCTAATGTCTTAGAGAACAGCTGACTAGTGCAGAGTATTTTTCAGTAGAATCATAGAATTATAGAATCAATAAGGTTGGAAGAAGACCTCAAAGATCATCAAGTCTGACCTGTCACCCAAGACCTCATGACTACTAAACCATGGCACTAAGTGCCACGTCCAATCCCCTCTTGAACACCTCCAGGGATGGTGACTCCACCACTTCTGTGGGCAGCCCATTCCAACAGCTAACAGCTTTCACTGTGAAGAACTTTCTCCTCACCTCAAGCCTAAGCTTCCCCTGGTGCAACTTGAGATTGTGTGTGTTCCCCCCTCCCACCTTTTTTTTTTTAATGTTTTTATTTATTTCCTGATTTTTCTTTTCCTCCCCTGCTGTATAAATATGCCCAGGAGGAAGCCAGCACAGACAAGGGCAGGCAGCCAAGCCAGCTCCCTTCCCTTTCCTTCACCTCCTCTCCCCTCCAGTACTTCTGGTACTTCCCTTCTTCATTTTTATTTTTAAAGTGTAAAGAAAAACAGTATTTCTCTATTAATTTCCAAACTTCTTCCTGGTTTGGTAGAAAGTAATGCATTTCAGTGCATTTTTACACGCAGAGGTGCAAAAAAAAAATATCAATCAACCAACCAAAAAAAAACAAACAAAAAAACCCCAACCAACCAAAACAAATCCAAAGCAAGCAAAATAAAAATAAAATCCAAAACACACACACACAAAATCCCACCCTAAATAAATATTTTCACATATACTGGTTTTGCCACTCTTCAGAAATCTGGACCCCATCTATAACTGCTATGAATGGCAGAAGATATATCTCTGATAGTTACAAGGGCAAAGCCTTCACTATACAAAATTTTACCAAAACAAAAAAAAGTCCCCCCAAAAAACCCCAAACTGTCTTTTCAGAAGGAAAGATTGTTAGCAAAATTTACAAAACATTTTGTGATGATATTCTGCATTATGACAGAAACTGTATGAAGAAAAAGATTGTGAACCAGAAGACCATCAGTTCGCAAATATATTTGCATTTTACATTATCTTAGTTGTGAAATATAAAGTCTGTAATTAACTTGTATAGGTAATTATCAAATTCATTTTTTGGTTACATAATTTATTAACTAGTCATGTACAAAATGCTCAGGAGCCTCATTAGCACAGCACAGAATTTGTAATTTAGATCCTTTACTAGGAAAAATAGCTGAAAGAAATGAAATGTTATGCCTGACTCTTATCACTGCCTTTCTGCCCTGTTCTAACCTGAGATGAAAAGCATTTATCATCTAGGGTGTGATCTTCAGCTCTCCAGGACACCTGACCTGAAATGCATCAGTTACTAGGATGATTAGCTTGTCCACCTTGGTAACGGCTTTCTCATTTTCTTAGACATTGATAAAAATATGGTATTATTTTATATATCATTATGTCACTCTTCGAGCAAAAATTTTGCCTATTCTGTGTCCTTACCACACAGAGATGCATTGCAGAAGTGGCCCTTTTCAGCATGAGGCAGATTATATTAAAAAAATAAAACTTGTGTTCCTCTGTGAAGTTCTCAGTTAATGGTTTTGTTTTTTGTTTTGGGGTTTTGTGGTATCTCCAGCTTTCACATTAACCCTTCTTAGTTAGGAGTGTATTCTCCCTCAAATGAGATCTGTCACTGTCGTAACTTTTAGCTAACAGGGAAATCTCAGTCTCATGAAACAGATTCATTTGAGAAAATTTAAAAAACATTCATTAAAATAAAAATAAAAGAATATTTTACTTTAAAGGAATCAGTAAGTTTCTACTACTAATCCACTTCTTGTTTTACAGATCTTCAAATATTTATTGTTTCAGGGCTATCATTTTGAAGTTTCATCTTTTCATGTGTGTTTTAATGTTATTCCGTATATAGTGCACTGAAAAAGATAACATAACAAAGCAAACACAAAAAGAAAACAAAAAAGAGAGGCTTCACAGTAGGAATGCAAGACAGTAGTAGTGTGATGCAAAGTTATCTGGACTGACAGAATATATGGGGGAGGTAAGAGTTAGAGAGAGTTACATTTTCTCATCTTTCTAATCTGTGCTTACAACTTTTGCCAAAGGAGACAGGAAAAAAGGGTTATCTGTGATGCAGGTAGTGCTATTATTGCTGTCAAATTCCACCTATCTGAAAAGGTCTGCTAAAATTCTGGCATGGGTTTTCCAGATAGTGAATGCTTTCATTTATGTTTTTTTCTAACATTAAATATAAATTTCTGGCAGAGTTTTCATCCTTTCTCATGTTCCACAGGAAAAAAATGTGTTTTTTGCATGGTAGAAGAAATGTCCATCTCGCAGAGAAGATTATCTCACTGTGACTACACTAAAAAACACCTCAGATGTTCATGATCATCAATGGCAACACATACCTTCACTCAGATGCTTTTCATCATAACACATTTTCCTCAATTCTAGGCTTACATTGCTTGATACTGATGCAAGAACATAAATGGGACCTCCTTGCCAGTCCTGGCTCCTCCTCATCTTCTTCCCTAGCTTATGGCTTGCTAGAACTCTGTCAAAAATTATAAATATGGTGGAAATAGAAGTATCCTTTTCAAGTTTGCTGATGTCACTGAACTGAGCAGCAAGACAGACACGTCAGAAAGAAGAAAATCTGTCTTTCAGAAAGACATGGCCAGGCTGAAAGAGTGGGCTAGCAAGAAACATAGATTAACAGTGTAAGTCCTTCACCTAGGACTACAGCCAAACAATGCATCTTGGATGTCTGTGGCTGGGAAGCAGTCTTT
The DNA here is from genome assembly GCF_014839835.1 of Dryobates pubescens. Lineage (NCBI taxonomy): Eukaryota > Metazoa > Chordata > Aves > Piciformes > Picidae > Dryobates > Dryobates pubescens. The sequence continues at coordinate 44,027,298 of NC_071657.1, read as the reverse complement.
CTGAGAGTGATCTAAAGGTCCTGGTAGACAAGCCGAATGTGAATCAGCAGTGCACCACTGCAGCAATCAAGGCAAACTGGACCCTGGGCTGCATCCTCAAGTGTGTTACTAGCAGGGACAGAGAAGTGATCACACTACTCAGCATTTACCATGGTGTACCTGGGGTACTCCATCCTGTTCTGTTCCCAAGAAAAGCTGCAGGAGGGTCAAAGGAGGGACACAAAGAAAATCAAATATCTGAAGAACCTGTCTGTGAAAGCAGGGTGAAGGAGGGCTTGTGAGAGCCTTGCTCACCTGGGAGGGTGTTTTCCCCCCTGGGGTACTGAGTCAGACTGCTTCACTCCCCCTCCCTGCCCAGCAAGCCTATAAAAAGGAAGACACTGCAGCCATTTTCTATCTTTTTGGCTCCTGCCTAGCCTGGACAAGAGGACTGCTGCTGGCTTCCTGCTTCTCTGTCACATGGCTTGGCTTGGTCCTCCTCCCTGCTACATCCACGCCTCTCCAAAGGACTCCAAAGGACTGGTTGTGTCTCATGTTTCCCCCATCCATCCTTGTTCCTTGATGTGACACACATAGATAATTTCAGATGAGGGCTCTTTCTCATGGAATTTTGGACCAGGTGTTCTTTCAATATCCCTTCCAATCTGAGCTGTTTTGTGATTTCATGAATCTATTTACGTTGACAGTTTAAGGGCCAGAGGTGTGCCTGACTGCAAAGGAAAAAAGACCTGTGAACAGATGTGCTATTAGAAGTGCTGATATTTTGTTAACAATAAAAAGTTAAGATTGACCCAATAGAATTGTTTATATTAAATAAATATGATATTTTTTTTTTTAATCTTGTTAATATACAAGCAAGGTTGTAAATTTCTCTTCTCCATCAGACTGCAAAAATATTTACTACAAACAGGAACTCAAAGATTTTAAATCTGCTTTAGATTTAATCTCTCAGGGAACCTGGGATTGCATAGCTATACAGTGGTGAAGCGGGAGCAGTCTCATCTCCTCCCCATCTCTCCAGTGATAATTGGAAGCACTTTTCACCTGTGAATAAGCAGAAGAAATGAAGTTGTAAAGAATGAACTGGTACATCTGTTTACACAGTAAAGTGCTGTGTTGTGCGTGGCTCTTGGAAATGCCACACAGCGGCTCTGGAAACGTCAATGACATAAACAAGCCCTCAGAGTATTCATTCTAAAATGTTTAACTCTTAGAGGAACATCAAAAGCATTAATCTTTCTTGTGCTTAAGTAAATCTGAGTTAAAGCAGTTTCAGCTGCTACTAAAACTGACATCCTTGAGGTAAAATTACATTCAGAGACTAGCAGAAAATATTTCTCAATTTTTAAGTACCTATTTTTTTCCTTTTTATTTTACTTTGCTTTATTTATTTTTTTTTTTTTCCTCATTTCTTCACTATCTTTTTAAAATGTCATTTTTGTTTTCCCACATGTGTCTATTGAGGAAGATTTATACTAAACTGGCTAACTTACTGAAATACATACCATTCACCACCATTCTCTGGGCTCGCCCCTTGTGGTAGGTTGAGAGAGGGCTTAGCTCTCCCTCCTCCACAGAGTAAGAAACCACAGCTAACTCAGTCGAAGAGCAAAAGCTATATATTTACAAGCATATATGGAAAGCAGGTTATATATAACACAATATATACAGGTATTTACAATATATACACAGAAATACACAGCAAAGACAAATAACACAACAAAAATCCCTCCCTGAGGGAGGGATCCCCTCTTTGGAACCCCCTCTCTTCCCCCCTTACCTCCCTTTTTCCCCAAAAAGGGGTTAGAGAGAGAGAAAGGCAAGTTACTAAGGAAAAGAGTTGTTAGCAAGCTTCAAAAGCCCATGCAGGATTAGTGTTTGCTTATCTGAAGGCCAAGTCCAGCAGTTCGCAGAAGAAGCAGGCAGGGAGAACAGGCTGAAACACCAAACTCCCCCAACTCCCAAACCGAACTGAACTGAGGAAAAAATTTTCCAACCGCTTCACAATCTAAAGCTGAATTTTTGTTTATCAACCAATGAAATTCGTTTAGAATATCAGAATGTTTTGGTTCTAGTACCAAAAACATTAGCCAGTGTGTTCCAGCAGTGTTTGTTCTTAAAGGCACAGCCTCAAACGACCACAGTCCACCCCTTTCTAAACAATTTCATTGGCTGTTCGTACTGTCCATCCAATCCAGAACAATATTTACAGTTCGTAAGTTAAGTTCATCGTCCATTCCGGCTATACTCAGATGTAGATGATTCAGAAGTCCAAGAAAATCCAAAATCAAGAAAATGGAAAACAGTTTGTCTCTCCGCAGACGAAGCAAAGAAAAAGGGAAACAGGGACTCAGGGACTCTCAGTTGACTCAGGGCTCTCAGGGTTCTCAGGGTTCGTGCACCGTAGATTCCTCAGGGACTCTTTCCTTTGGACGCGCTGTAGCTGTACAACATTCTGAAATTAAACTCTCTCAGCTAAAGTTAAATCTCTTTGTGGAATACACTGAATTTCACCATTCTCTTGCATTACCCAATAAGTGTGACCCGGACCTTCTGCTGAAACCACCCCTCGGACAGGTTTAGCCTCTCCTGAGGGCGAAAATACCCAAACAGTTTTACCTAACAGATTCTTTTCCCTAACAACAGGAACTCTATCACCTTCTACTTTCTGTAGCAGATCAGAATGTGCAGGTCCAGCTCGGTTCACTGAACCTCTACTGTTCACCAGCCAGGTTGCTTGTGCTAAATGTTTCTCCCAGTTTTTCAAAGATCCACCTCCCATGGCTTTGAGAGTGGTCTTCAACAAACCGTTGTAGCGTTCAATCTTCCCTGCAGCTGGTGCATAGTAAGGAATATGGAAAATCCACTCAATACCGTGCTCTTTTGCCCAGCTCTTTACAAGGTTGTTCTTGAAGTGAGTTCCGTTGTCTGACTCAATCCTCTCTGGAGTTCCGTGTCTCCACAGGATCTGTCTCTCCAGACCGAGAATGGTGTTGCGTGCAGTTGCATGTGGGACTGCGTAAGTTTCCAGCCATCCAGTGTTTGCCTCTACCATAGTAAGCACGTACTGCTTACCAGAACGAGAACGTGGTAGAGTGATGTAGTCAATCTGCCAAGCTTCACCATACCTGTATTTGGACCATCTGTCACCATACCACAAGGGCTTAATTCTCTTTGCCTGCTTAATAGCAGCACAAATGTCACAGTCATGGATGACTTGTGTGATGGCATCCATGGAAATGTCTATGGATCTGTCACGAGCCCATTGGTATGTTGCATCTCTGCCTTGATGTCCTGACGAATCGTGAGCCCACCGAGCTAAGAATATCTCACCTCGGTGTTTCCAGTCGAGATCAAGTTCAGAGTCCTTGTCTACTTGAGAAACTCTTGCAGCTAGATCTGCCTGATGGTTGTGCTGCTGTTCCTCAGTAGCTTTGCTCTTGGGAATGTGAGCATCAATGTGTCTCACTTTCACTGGAATTCTCTCGATTCGATCAGCAATGTCTTGCCACAGTTCAGCTGCCCAGATGGGTTTTCCTTTCCTCTGCCAGCCATTCTTTTTCCAGTTCTTTAGCCAACCCCATAGAGCATTGGCTACCATCCATGAGTCGGTGTAGAGATAAAGCTTTGGCCATCTCTCACGTTCAGCCACGTCGAGAGCTAGCTGGACAGCTTTTACCTCTGCAAACTGACTGGATTCTCCTTCTCCATCCTTCGCCTCTGCAACTCGGCGTGTTGGACTCCACACTGCAGACTTCCACCTTCGCTTGTTCCCGACAAGACGACAGGAACCGTCTGTGAACAAAGCATATTTCTTTTCATCATCAGAAAGGTCATTGTAAGGAGGAGCTTCCTCAGCACGAGTTACTCTCTCCTCTGGAGGTTTAGCACAGTTGGTATCTTCAGGCCAACTTGAGATCACCTCCACCAGACCAGGTCTTTCAAGATTTCCCATTCGAGCTCTCTGTGTTATCAGGGCCATCCACTTAGACCAGGTGGAATCTGTGGCATGATGTGGTGTGGAACCTTTGCCTTTGAACATCCAATTCAAAACTGGCAATCTGGGAGCTAAGAGAAGTTGTGACTCAGTTCCAATTACTTCAGAAGCTGCTTTCACTCCTTCATAGGCAGCTAGAATCTCTTTCTCTGTTGGAGTGTAATTAGCCTCTGAACCTCTGTAACCTCGACTCCAGAAACCAAGAGGTCGTCCACGTGTCTCACCTGGAGCTTTTTGCCACAAGCACCAGGTTGGACCATTGTCACCTGCAGCCGTGTACAAAATGTTCTTAATGTCTGGACCATCTCGCACAGGTCCCAGACCCACTGCTTGGACTACTTCTTGCTTTATCTGGTCAAAGGCTGCTTGTTGTTCAGGTCCCCAGTGGAAACTGTTCCTCTTTCGAGTCACATCATACAGAGGTTTCACAATCTGACTGTATCCAGGAATGTGTAGTCTCCAAAATCCCACTATCCCCAAGAAACGTAGAGTTTCTTGCTTGTTCGTGGGATTTGCCATGGTAGAGACTCTATTTACCACATCCACTGGAATGTGTCGGCGTCCATCCTGCCATTGCACTCCCAGAAACTGGATCTCTGTGGTAGGACCTTTCACTTTGTCTCTCTTGATGGCAAAACCTGCATTCAGGAGAATGTCCATGATTTTGTTACCTTTCTCGAAGACTTCCTCAGCAGTTTTACCCCAGACGATGATATCATCGATGAACTGGATGTGTTCTGGAGCACCACCTTCCTCCAGAGCATCATGGATTACTGCATGACAGATGCTGGAGCTGTGGATCCAGCCCATTGGCAGTCTGTTGAAAGTGTACTGGATTCCTCTCCAGGTGAAAGCAAACTGAGGCCTGCATTCCTCTGCTATGGGAATAGAGAAGAAGGCATTAGCAATGTCTATGGTAGCATACCATTTGGCCTCTTTGGATTCCAGCTCATACTGGAGTTCCATCATGTCTGGTACTGCTGCACTCATAGGCGGAGTTACTTCATTCAGGGCTCGGTAGTCCACTGTCAGACGCCAGTCTCCATTCGGCTTTCGCACAGGCCACACTGGACTGTTGAAAGGTGAATGAGTTTTGCTGATGACTTTCTGACTCTCCAACTGACGAATCAGATTCTGAATGGGCAACAAAGAGTCACGGTTGGTTCTGTATTGTCTGTGATGCACAGTCCGAGAAGCAACCGGCAACTTAATGTCCTGAATCTTGTGTTGTCCCACAACTGCAGATTCATCAGAAAGCTCAGGTCTAGCAGACAGCTTCAGTTTTTGTCCATCAATTTCTACAGAAGCTACTCCAAAAGCCCATTTGTAACCTTTAGGGTCTTTGAAACGCCCTTCTCTCAGAAAATCAATTCCCAAAATACAAGGTGCATCAGGTCCGGTCACAACTGTATGCTTTTTCCATTGTTTACCAGTTAAGCTTATATTAACCTCCACTTTACTTAACTCTTGAGATCCACCAGTGACTCCCAGAATAGTTATGGACTCTGATCCCTGATAATTTGATGGCAATATGGTGCACTGAGCTCCTGTGTCAACCAAGGCCCTGTACTTCTGAAAGTGTGAAGTGCCAGGCCACTGGATGTACACATCCCAATAGATTCTGTTATCTGTATTACCCCTCTCCTCCCCCTGGCGGGAGGCAGGGCACCCCTAGTTATGGGGAACATGTCCACAGGTGCAACGAGCACACTGTGCAGTGTTAGAACTGGAGCCACTGTTGGAGCTACTAGAGTTGTCCTGGGGAACTGTAGAAGTAACAGCTACCCTTCTGGTATTGCTACCTCGGGTTCTGCCACTTTGCAGTTCTCTCAGTCTCCTGAAAAGATTAGAAGTTGGTTGACCATCCCACCTGTTCATGTTCTCACCAAACTGATCACGCAGGGTAATCCAAATAGTCCTACGTGACTGCCTTGGTGGTCTGTTTTGGTTTGATCTGTTTTGGAATGACCTCCTTGGAGGATGTCTATTCCTCACAGATGAAACCTGTACCCACCTGGAGGAAGAATTGGAATCATCTCTTTGTGCCAATTGGGAGATGGTGTTTTTAAATTCATCCTTCAGCTCTTTCATGCAATTCTCCAGTTTTCCAGACAGAGTTTCAATGGCTGAAACCAAAGAAACACGTGTCATGCTATCATCCAATTGTCTCAATTGATCAGTGAATTGGCCAACCGTAAGAGGAGCTCCACCATAATTTCTCGCTACAATTCTGCTTGCCAGAATGTTTGCATAATTAGAAGGAGCAAGCTTGATGAGCTTTTTAGCAAGACCATTTCCTACAGGAACATCATCAGGATTCAGAGATTCATGTTCACCATAGAGTACCTCTCTAACAGCAAATTCTCTCAGACGCTTGATTCCCTCATCTATGGTAGTCCAGGGCTTAGGATTCCATGGAAGATCATCTCGGGAAGGGTATCTCATGAGAACCGCCATTAGAAGGCGTATCCACAGATTAACCTTACCGAGAGCCTTGCCTAGATGTCTATCTACTCCATTATCCTTTGAGAGAGTTCCTAGCTGGGCTGCTGACTTGTCTCCAACCATTAGAGCTGGAGCACCTGTATCATAGCATCTACCAAGCCAAGCGAGAACTGGCTCCTTATCTGCTCTGAGATAGTCTTTTCTTACATTTCTAAGCTCCTCCCGGGGTGAAGAGCAGTCGGTTATGTCATCTTGTTGCTCTTCTGCCTCCTCTTCCTCAACTTGTGGTCCAAACAACCTTTCTGTCACTCTCTCAAGGATCCCTTTAAGCTGAGAGGCACCACCACTAGCTGCTGTCCTACCAAGAGATGCATCTCGATCCTCTGATGATCTCAATAACTCAGCTATATTTTTAAGACAGATTTTCTCTTCCTCCCCAGCAGAAGAACCTTGCTGTGCATCCCCGTCAGCTCCTGAATCAGCTTTAGTCTTACCCTTCCTTGTTGTTAAAACTGCTACTTGCTTTACTGGAGCTGTGTTTGGGTTTCCAGCTGCCTTATTATCAGAAGCTGATAAGCTTTGAGACAGATTAGTTGCTTTGGAGGACGCTTCCGCTCCTGCCATGGAAGAAGGAGGAAATGACTTTGCCTCGTTAATGGTGGCTGCCTGGGACACAGGAGCCGCCATGTTTGGGGCTACTGTAGCCCCTGGCTGCTTGCCAGAATCATCACCATTGCTATTCAGAGCTGCCTTGCCGATTGACTTTTTAGCTTTATCTTTAACTGACACAGATTCTCCATTATCATCCTCACTGGATGTTCCTGAAACAGAGCTAGGGTGGCGTTTTCGTCTCTTTGTCCTCCGTCTAATAACAAAACATGCCTTATAAACTTTTCTCTCCCGGTACAGTGTCACTAGCAAATACACATTACTTATCACCAGCAGCAGGACTACACACATCAAGAAAATCAGCTTTGGATCCCAGCCCTCACTTAAAATTACCCTTTCACCGAGCGGAATCTTAAACTCTTTTATCTCAATAGGGAGTGTGCTAGATGTAACATTCCTGTACTTTTTAACATAAAAGAATTCCAGGCACTGATCATACAGAAGCCGAATCTTGTACTTAAACCACAAATATAATTTTTGCATTATATATTTACCTATCTTATCGATAATCATACCCAGGCAATACTTGTAGATCAATACACCAAAGACCGAGAAGAACAGACGCTCAAAAAGCCAAAACACCTTCATGTTTGCTCGTTCGACTTAAGCAAGCAATAAATCAAACTAATTTGTCAGCAAGCCCCGAGTTGGGCAGCCAATAAATGTGGTAGGTTGAGAGAGGGCTTAGCTCTCCCTCCTCCACAGAGTAAGAAACCACAGCTAACTCAGTCGAAGAGCAAAAGCTATATATTTACAAGCATATATGGAAAGCAGGTTATATATAACACAATATATACAGGTATTTACAATATATACACAGAAATACACAGCAAAGACAAATAACACAACAAAAATCCCTCCCTGAGGGAGGGATCCCCTCTTTGGAACCCCCTCTCTTCCCCCCTTACCTCCCTTTTTCCCCAAAAAGGGGTTAGAGAGAGAGAAAGGCAAGTTACTAAGGAAAAGAGTTGTTAGCAAGCTTCAAAAGCCCATGCAGGATTAGTGTTTGCTTATCTGAAGGCCAAGTCCAGCAGTTCGCAGAAGAAGCAGGCAGGGAGAACAGGCTGAAACACCAAACTCCCCCAACTCCCAAACCGAACTGAACTGAGGAAAAAATTTTCCAACCGCTTCACAATCTAAAGCTGAATTTTTGTTTATCAACCAATGAAATTCGTTTAGAATATCAGAATGTTTTGGTTCTAGTACCAAAAACATTAGCCAGTGTGTTCCAGCAGTGTTTGTTCTTAAAGGCACAGCCTCAAACGACCACACCCCTCAGTCAGTTCCTAACCCAACACAGTGTGCTCCCGTCCAAGCTATGGGCTGACAGTTTGGCCAGGAGTTTGCTGTGGGGGATGGCGTCAAAGGCTGTGCTGAACTCCAGGTAGACTACATCCACAGCCTTCTCCACATCCATCAGGTGGGTCACCTGATCATAGAAGGAGATAAGGTTGGTGAGGCAGGACCTGCCCTTCCTAAATCCATGCTTACTGGGCCTGAACCCCTGGCCATCCTGTAAGTGCTGTGTGATTACACTCAACATGACCTGTTCCATAATCTTTCCTGGCACTGAGGTCAGGCTGACAGGCCTATAATTCCCTGGCTCATCCAACCAGCCCTTCTTGTGGATGGGCACCATGTTGGCCAGCTTCCAGTCCTCTGGGATGTCTCCAGTGAGCCAGGACTGCTGAAAAATGATGGAGAGCAGCTTGGCCAGCTCATCTGCCAGCTCTCTTAGCACCCTAGGATGGATCCCATCCCGTCCATAGTAATCATAAATGATAGCATTCTCAATTCTTGCGGAAGTTGGGGGGGAGCAGTGAAACTCATACCTTGGAATTCTGGAGGGCAGACTTCAGAGTGCTCAGGACACTGATTGAGAATGTCCCTTGGGACACCATCCTGAACAGCAAAGGGGTCCAGGAAGGCTGGACATTCTTCAAGAAGACAGTCTTAGAAGAACAGGGGCAGAGTGTCCCCATAGACACAGAAGCTCACTTAGGCGACAAAGAGGAAACAAATGCAGGAAGAGGAAGAGAGGAAGAGAGAGGAAGAAATATCTTCTTCAAATCAATTTGTATACTAAATGTAGCACTCCAAGTTTGAATTGGTTGATAAAACTAAAATAAGCAATGTCAATGTTTAACATGCAGGTAGCTTTGTAGATTGAAAACATGTTCTTCAATGGGGACACAGTGGTCTACGTACCTGAAATTATCTCATACAGCAGGATTCTGATATGGATTCCCAAATTGCACCTTCATGAAAGGAATTCTGATTATTAGCAACATACTTGGGCAGTTGGTGGCATTTTTTAAAAAGTCAAAATAAAAACTAACTACTTCTGTGCAAACCTGTTTGTATGTTTTATGTGCAAATAATTTGGTTAAATTCATCATGATACAGCATACCAGGAGAACTCATACATAAGCACTTTATATGCCATACCAGGTATAAGCATATTTATAATTTGGATGATTAATTAAAATAGCATTAAGCATTATCTTTCAATGAAATACAGCAGACTATCTCTACTGGAAATAAATTATGGAATTACTTATTTTAAAATAGTTTATTTATTTTATTTCATTTAAAATGTCCCTTTAATGACTATGATAAATAATGTACTGAGATACAAAAAACAGTGTAATAGGATTTTTGTTTAGAGGGAAGTTTATTTTTAAAATGTATTTTATAGTATAAGAATATCAGCTGAAAGTAAATATGCTTAATTTATGATAATGGAAATGACTGAAGTAATAACCTATTTTTAATACTCCTTTGATGTAAAACAATACCTGCTCTTAGAGGACTGCAATTGCATAAATTCTTTTGGTTAAAAATAGACATTTATATTATATGGAAAACCAGCAGGTTATATTTTTCAAAATATGATGGCAAGACTACAGTAAATAAATCTTTTAAATTTATCTTTTGGTGTAATACTAGAAGCAATGGTAATGATCTCTTTACATTTTTTACTCATTGTTATTTCACAAATTAGTAATGATAAATATATTGATAATTCAATAAAAGACTAAAACAAAGCCCATATCAGATGTTTGAGAATGAATTACTCTGCCATTATAATGGACTTTGGCAGTTTCCATAATTTAGCACTAAAATGGGCACAACATTTTTATTTCACCCTTTCTTTTCATCCTAAGCTATCAATACCATGACACATAATATTACTAACTCACTGAATACCACACCCAATCTTTAAAAGACCAGTTGCTTCTAATGAAACATAGTAACACTACAGATGCAAATTTTCAAGGCATTTTGTGTGGATCACCATAACTTAATTGCCTTCTACTTTATCAGGTCTTTTAAAATCTGAAACGCACAATAGATTTTAAGTCTTTAAATTCATAATTTTCTTTGAAGACAAGGTTAATGCTAGATGCAGAATAGTGCAGGTTTAAATTTGTAATGGTTAAGGTAATGGAAATTCATAGTTTTTTCTGTCCTCTTTGAACTTTCTTGAACATCAAATTAAGACAAAATCTCACAGAAACAACCATTAGCATGAATAATTCCATACTAATTCTCATTAGTGTGGATGGGAATTATGTCATTGATATAAATGTAAGAAGGTTTCAGTGTTAATTGAATCTTTTTCCATGTGAAACAAATAATGAATTCATGTTTCCTAAAATATATTTAACTTTGACTCTGACAGTTATTGGAAAGTAAATCACAGAATCACAGATTATCAGGATTTGAATGAACCTCAAGAGCCATCCAGTTCCAACCCTGCTGGCATGGGTAGGAACACTTCACACTAGATCAGGTTACCCAGAGCCACATCCAGTCTGGCCTTAGAAACTTCCAGGGATGGGGCTTCCACCACCTTCCTGGGCAACCTGCTCCAATGTGTCAGCACCCTTATGGTGAAGAACTTCTCCCTAATGTTTAATCTAAATCTGCCCTCCTCTAGCTTGGATCCATTGCCCCTAGTCATAGAATCATAGGGTCATAGAATCAATAAGGTTGGAAAAGACCTCAGAGATCACCAAGTCCAACCGGTCAGCCAACACCCGGTCATTAACTAAGCCATGGTAATAAGTGCCACGTCCAGTCCCCTCTTGAACACTTCCAGGGATGGTAACTCGACCACCTCCCTGGGTAGCCCATTCCAATAGCTAACAACTCTTTCTGTGAAGAATTTTCTCCTCACCTCGATCCTAAACTTCCCTTGGTGCAGCTTGAGACTGTGTCCTCTTGTTCTGGTGCTGGTTGCCTGGGAGAAGAGATCATCCCCCAGCTGGCTACAACCTCCCTTCAGGTAGTTGTAGATGGCCATAAGGCCTCTCCTGAGCCTCCTCTTCTCCAGGCTAAACAAGACCAGGTCACTCAGCCTCTCCTCATAGGGCTTGTGATCGAGATCTCTCACCAGCTTTGTTGCCCTTCTCTGGACATGTTCAAGAGTCTTGATGTCCTTCTTAAACTGAGGGCCCCAGAACTGGACACAGGACTCAAGGTGTGGCCTAACTAATGCAGAGTACAGGGGCACAATGACTTCCCTGCTCCTGCTGGCCACACTATTCCTGATGCAGGCCAGGATGCCATTGGCCTTCTTGGCCACCTGGGCACACTGCTGGCTCATGTTTAGGCAGCTGTCAACCAGTCACCCCAGGTACCTTTCTGCTTGGCAGTTCTCCAGCCACACCACTCCCACTCTGTAGAGCTGCATGGGGTTGTTTGTGGCCAAAGCACAGCACCCAGCACTTGGACTTGTTAAATGTCATCCTCTTGGACTCTACCCATCTGTCCAGCCTGTCAAGAAGGGTAGAAGGGCTCTGCAGAGGGACCTTGACCCCAAGCAGTGCTACAGGCTGGGGTCAGAGAGGCTGGAGAGCAGCCAAACAGAAAGGGGCAATGCTGCTCAGAAATGAGGACATCAGGGTACTCATTGACAGCTGGCTGAACATAAGCCAGCAGTGTGCCCAGGTGGCCAAGAAGGCCAATGGCATCTGGGTCTGCATCAGAAATAGTGTGGCCAGCAGGAACAGGGAAGTCATTGTGCCCCTGTACTCAGCACTGGTTAGGCCCACACCTTGGATATGACACTTGGTGCTGTGGTTTAGTAGTCATGAGTTCTTGGGTTGCCAGTTTGGCTCGGTAGCCGGTCAGAACCGCTCCTTCAGGACAGCACCGCTCGCTTTGTGAGTTTCTGCTCGGCTTTTTGCCTTGCTTTCGGGGTTTAGCGGGTCGGGAGGACTCCTCGGGAGCAGGGATTGAGGCGGGCTCATGCTCTCGCGAGCGTGCACGGGAGCGAGTGCCTGACGTCAGCCGCGGGAGATTTAAATCCCGGGCGGGCTGTGCGCGCGGCGCCAGTTTGGCTCGGTAGCCGAGAGCCTTTCGGCTGCTTGGGAGGAAAAAAAAAAAAAAAAAAAAAAGTTTGGTTTTCACCCACACGTTGCACCATGGTCATTACTCGGACCAAGGGTAGAAAAACAGCATCTACCCAGACAGAGTTGTTTCTCCAGCATGCTGGAGTCCAGGCTGCCAGCTGCAGAGAGTGCTTCAGCCTGGCAGTTGGAATAGAGGAAGAAGGAGAGGGTGAGGACACCTGTGTCAGGTGTGAACAGGTGAACTTTCTCCTCAGCCTGGTGGCTGAGCTGAAGGATGAAGTGGCCGAGCTGAAGGAGGAGGTGTCTAGGCTAAGGTCAATAAGGGAAAGCAAAAGGGAGTTAGACTTGTGGGAGAAGGCTCTGCAGATCTCCCCTGCTGAGGGACGGGCCCCTGAAAACGGAGAGGGATGGACACAAGTCCCTGCCAAGGGTGGCAAGAGAAATCCACCCCGGCCATCTCCTCCTCCTCCGCTGCCCTTGCATAATAAGTATGAGGCCCTGCAGGCTGAGGGCGGTGGGGATGAGAGGGCTGTGGAGCAGCCATCCAGAGGGGAGACCAAGGCCAAGCGGTCCCCGCCAGCTGTAATGACCAGCTCCAGGGAGCAGCCTAAGGCCAAGCCTAAGGCCAAGCGGCCACTACCAGCTATAACGACCAGCTCCACAAAGAAAAGGAGAAGGGTTATAGTTGTTGGGGACTCTCTCCTGGGGGGTACTGAGGGACCCATATGTCATCCCGACCCATCCCACAGGGTGGTCTGCTCTCTACCTGGGGCGCAGGTAAGGGACATTGCAAGAGGAATCCCCAAGCTCATCAGTCCCTCTGACTATTACCCTCTGCTGGTAATACAGGCTGGGAGTGATGAGATCGACAGGAAGGGCACCAGGGCAATTAAGAAGGAGTTCAGGGCCCTTGGACAATTGATTGATGGGGCAGGCGCACAAGTGGTGTTCTGCTCAGTTCCCTCAGTGGCAGGGGAGTACACTGAGAGGAACGGGAGAACCCACACCATCAACAAGTGGCTCAGGGAATGGTGCCAGTGGAGGAACTTTGGTTTCTTTGATCATGGGGCTACTTTTACGGCACCCGACCTGTTGGGTCCTGATGGGGTGCATTTATCTAGAAGGGGCAAGAGAGTCCTAGCACTAGAGTTGGCAGGGCTCATTAGGAGGGCTTTAAACTAGGTCTGAAGGGGGTGGGTGAAGACATCGGTCCCTCTGCAGAGGTAAGAGTAGGGCACAAGGTAGGGTCAATTGAGAGCTCAGGAGCCCAGCTGCAGTGCATGTACACCAATGCACGCAGCCTAGGCAATAAGCAAGAGGAGCTGGAGGTCCTAATCCACCAGGGCAACTATGATATAGTTGCCATCTCAGAAACATGGTGGGACAACAGGCACGATTGGAGTGCTACAGTGGGGGGCTACAGGCTCTTTAGGAGGGATAGGCGAGGGAGGAGAGGAGGAGGGGTGGCTTTGTATATTAGGGAGACACTTTCTGCCTCAGAACTCGAGGTGGAAGATGAGGGAATTGAGAGCCTGTGGGTTAAAATCAGAGGGCAGCCCAACAAATCTGACATCCTGGTTGGAGTCTGTTATAGACCACCCAACCAGGATGAGGAGGCTGATGAATTATTCTATAAACAACTGGAGGCTGTTTCAAGATCATCAGATCTTGTCCTCGTGGGGGACTTCAACCTGCCAGATATCTGCTGGGAACTTAATTCAGCAGAGACAAGGCAGTCCAGAAGATTCCTGGAGCGGATAGAGGATTGCTTCCTGACGCAGCTGTTAAGTGAGCCTACCAGGGGACAGGCTCTGCTTGACTTGCTGCTCTCCAATAGGGAAGGGCTAGTGGGAGATGTGACCGTGGGAGGCTGCCTAGGGTGCAGTGACCACGAGATAGTGAAGTTTTCAATATGCAGGGAGATAGGGAGGAGTACCAACAGAACCTTCACCTTGGACTTCCGGAGGGCAAACTTCAGCCTCTTTAAGAAACTTATTTGTAAAGTTCCCTGGGTACCAACCCTCATGAACCGAGGGGTCCAGGAGGGTTGGACCTACTTCAAACAGGAGCTCTTGAAGGCACAGGAACTGGCGGTCCCCATGTGCCGAAAGATGAGCCGGCGGGGAAGGTGACCGGCCTGGATGGACAGGCAGCTCCTGAAGGATTTAAGGGAAAAAAAGAGGCTGTATCACCTTTGGAAGGAGGGGAAGACTTCTCGAGGTATGTTTAAGGAAGTGGTTAGACTATGTAGGAATAAAATTAGAGAGGCAAAGGCCCAGTTGGAACTGAAGCTGGCCACCTCTGTGAAAGATAATAAAAAGAAATTTTACAAATATATCAACGCTAAAAAGAAGGGCAAGAAGAACCTCCACTCCTTACTGGACCTGGAGGGGAACATGGTGACCGAAGATGAGGAAAAGGCTGAGGTCCTGAACGCCTTCTTTGCCTCAATGTTTAACAGCAAGGTAGGAGTCCAGGATGAGTGGCCTCCTGAGCTGGATAATAGGGTCGGGGAGCAGTGTAATGCCCCAGAAATCCATGAGGAATTAGTCCGGGACCTGCTGAGCCACTTGGACACCCATAAGTCCATGGGACCGGATGGGATCCATCCTAGGGTGCTGAGAGAGCTGGCAGATGAGCTGGCCAAGCCGCTCTCCATCATTTTCCTCCAGTCCTGGCTCACTGGAGAGGTCCCAGATGACTGGAAACTGGCCAATGTGGTCCCCATCCACAAGAAGGGAAGGATGGAGGAACCTGGAAACTACAGACCAGTCAGCCTGACCTCAGTGCCAGGGAAAGTGATGGAGCAGATTATCCTGGCGGCAATAACTGCGCACCTGAAGGATGGCCAAGGGCTCAGGTCCAGCCAACATGGATTTAGGAAGGGCAGGTCCTGCCTCTCCAACCTGATCTCCTTCTATGATCAGGTGACCCGTCTGGTGGATGTGGGGAGGCCTGTGGATGTAGTCTATCTGGACTTCAGCAAGGCCTTTGACACCGTCCCCCACAGTAAACTGCTGGCTAAGCTGTCAGCTCGTGGTTTGGACCACAACACTCTGTGCTGGGTTAGGAACTGGCTGGAGGGCCGAGCCCAGAGAGTGGTGGTGAATGGTGCCACATCCGGCTGGCGGCCAGTCACCAGTGGCGTCCCCCAGGGATCAGTGCTGGGCCCCATCCTCTTTAACATCTTCATTGATGATCTGGATGAGGGGGTTGAGTCAGTCATCAGCAAGTTTGCAGATGACACCAAGTTGGGAACAGATGTTAGTCAGTTAGAGGGTAGAAAGGCTCTGCAGAGGGACCTTGACCAACTGGACAGATGGGCAGAGTCCAATGGGATGGCATTTAATAAGTCCAAGTGCCGGGTGCTGCACTTTGGCCACAGAAACCCCATGCAGAGCTACAGGCTGGGGTCAGAGTGGCTGGAGAGCTGCCAAACAGAGAGGGACCTGGGGGTGCTGATTGACACCCGCCTAAACATGAGCCAGCAGTGTGCCCAGGTGGCCAAGAGGGCCAATGGCATCCTGGCCTGTATTAGGAATAGTGTGGCCAGCAGGAGCAGGGAGGTCATTGTGCCCCTGTACTCTGCATTGGTTAGGCCACACCTTGAGTACTGTGTCCAGTTCTGGGCCCCTCAGTTTAGGAAGGACATCGAGACACTTGAACGTGTCCAGAGAAGGGCAACAAGGCTGGTGAGAGGCCTTGAGCACAAGCCCTATGAGGAGAGGCTGAGGGAGCTGGGATTGTTTAGCCTGGAGAAGAGAAGGATCAGAGGCGACCTCATTGCCCTCTACAACTACCTGAAAGGTGGTTGTAGACAGGAGGGGGTTGGTCTCTTCTCCCAGGCAACCAGCACCAGAACAAGGGGACACAGTCTCAAGTTGTGCCAGGGGAGGTTTAGACTCGAGGTGAGGAAAAAGTTCTTCACTGAGCGAGTCATTCGTCATTGGAATGGGCTGCCCAGGGAGGTGGTGGAGTCGCCGTCCCTGGAGGTGTTCAAGGGGAGATTGGACGTGGCACTTGGTGCCATGATCTAGTTGTGAGGTCTGTTGGAACAGGTTGGACTTGATGATCCTTGGGGTCTCTTCCAACCTTAGTTACTGTGATACTGTGTGATACTGTGATACTTGATAATCTTTCAGGTATTTTCCAACCTTATTGATTCTATGATTCTAAGGTCCCACTGGAGAGCCCTCCTACCCTCTAACAGATCAACTCCTGCCCCAAGCTTGGTGTCATCTGCAAATTTACTGATGATGGACTCAATCCCTTCATCCAGATCATCAGTAAAGATACTGAACAGGATGGAGCCCAACACTGATCCTGGGGGACTCCACTGGTGACTGGCCTCCAGCTGGATGTGGCACCATTCACCACCACCCTCTGAGCACAGCCCTCCAGCCAGTTCCTAACCCAGCGCAGAGTGCCAGATTGGCTAGGAGTTTGCCGTGGAGGACGGTGTCAAAACCCTTGAGGAAGTCCAGGTAGACTACATCTAAAGCCTTCTCCTTCATAGAAGGAGCTCAGGTTGGTGAGGCAGGACCTGTCCTTCCTAAATCCGTGTTGGCTAGGCCTGATCCCTTGGCCAATCTTCAGGTGCACTGTAATTGCCCCCAGGATGATCTGCTCCATAATTTGCTCGGGCACTGACGTCAGGCTGACAGGCCTGTAATTCCCTGGTTCCTCCTTCTGGCCCTTCTTGTGGATGGGCAGCACATTGGCCAGTTTCCAGTCATCTGGGACCTCTCCAGTGAGCCAAGACCCATGGAAAATGATGGAGAGAGGCTTGGCCAGCTGTCTCAGTTTAGAGAAGGAAAGAGACTCAGTTCTTCTGAATATTCCTGTGTTTTGAAAAGAGAGGCACAAATAAGGCCATTCCCCTTAATCTTCACCCATACGCTCTCAACCAGCTCATCACCCTTCCCCAGCTGAAGCTCCTCTGATTCCATCTGGTCACTGATGTAGAGAGCAACATTTAGTCCTCTCCTACCCTGCCGGTCTTTCCTAAAGAGCTTGTATCCATCTGTCCCTACATTCCAGTCATGGGAATCATCCCACCAAGTTTCAGTAATAGTCACTATGTCATGGCTTTCCTGCAGCACAGCAGCCCTTAATTCATCCTGTTTGTTGCCCAATCTGTGTGCATTTACATAGAGGCATTTCAGCTGTGCTGCCCCTGGCACCCTCTTAGGTGAATCCCCCTTGATTCCTTTGGGGCGTTTTGGTGCAGTGAATGGCTTGACTTAGGGCAACAAGTTGAGACCCCATACTGGGACTCCATCTCTCTGCACCTGCTATGCTGCCTTACTGTGTGTCACAGGCAGACAGAACATTATTAATCCCTTACCCCTTCGAATCTGGTTTAAAACCCTATCAATTAGCCCTGCCAACTCATACCCCAGGTTCCTTATCCTGCTCTGGGACAACTGCAACCCATTTATTACTCGCAGCTCTGGAGCCCTGTATACTGAGCTGTGATTATAAAACCCAAAGTCCTGTTGATGACACCAGTCCCAGAGCCATGAACTGACCTGTCAACTCTTCCTATACATGCCCTTGCCTATTGCTGGTGTCAGGAGAATGAAGGAGAACACAACCTGAGCTGCTGATATCTTTACCAGTTGCCCCCAGGCCTTGAAATCTCTTTTTAATTGATTGTGAGGCTCTCATTGCTAGGAAAAATTTGGGGTTTGGAAAAGAAAGGCACTAATGAATCAGGCTTTTAAAGGTTGATAATAAAAGCATTATTGTCCTTAGAGGTTTTCTTAACCTGAAACCTTTTTCTGTTTTGTGATCTCTCCATAATCCCAAGATTGTTATTCCCTCAACACATTGTATGCTTTGTCTGTCTTTTCCAACTAAATCCTTGAAATTAATTTTGTCTTAACTTAAAGGTAAGAAAGTATTTAAAGGAATTAATTGTCATCAGTGCTAGTTGCAAAAGAATAGTTCTGATTAGGTTATATCATCACAATTTCTTGTCCTGTCTTGTGTTTGATATTTGTTCTCTGTTCCAGGACACTGGAACATGCTAAACATGTCCAATGATAGGACAAGTTGCAACAGATCTAAGATGAAGCGTAAGAGGTTCCACATGAACACAAGGAAAAACTTTTTGACTGTGAGGGTGATGGAGCATTGGAACAGGCTGCCCAAAATGATTGTGGCATCTCCCTCTCTGGAGACATTCAAAACCCACCTGGATGCATTCCTGTGTGACCAACTCTAGGTGATCCTGCTCTGGCGGGAGGGTTGGTCAAGATGATCTTTCGAAGTGCCTTCCAACCCCTAGCATTCTGTGATTCTGTAGGTAAGGAACTGCTGCAAAAGCTCAAATGGAATAAGAAAGTTGACAGTATGTGCTAGAAGAGATTGGCCAGTTGGGAGGAGTATAAGAATGTTTTCACAGGGCATAGGGATGCAAGAAGGAAAGCTAAGGACCTCTTGGAAGTAAAACTGAAAAGGATGTGAAAGACAAGTAAGTGCTAACTGGAGCAAAGTATTACGGGGCTTGAAGTTCAGATTGCATCATGGGAGGCTTCCTGTTCCAGTTGCTGCTTCTGGGTTCCAGGTTCTTGGGTGCTGGCTCTTTGCCACAGGGACAGCAGGAAGGCATATGGGTGTGGGATAGCACTGTTTTTGGTTTTCTGTTTTGTGCTGGGTACCCCACCCCCCATCCCATATTTCACTGCAATTCTGCACATCAGCTAAGGTAATCATGCATTATATTATTAGATCAATTAGACTATTAGATAAGGTAATTATGCATCATGATTATGATATGTTATATTAAGCTCATGTCTCTTTATCTAAACCCTGAGTTTCCCCTTTCTTTTGTGTTGGGGGAGCAGACAGGTTAGCCCTTTTGTCAAACCATTACAGCATCCAACACAGTTCTCTTCAGCATCCTCTTGGACATACTGACTACCCATGGTCTGGATAGGCACACCCTTTCCTGGGTCAGAAAACTGACTGGATGGCTGGTGCCAAAGAGTGATGGTGAATGGAGCTAAATCTAGTTGGTGAGTGGGCACAAGTGGTGCTCCCCTGAACTCAGTATTGGAGCCAATTCTCTAGACTACATTTATTGATGACCTTCATGAGAGGATCAAGTGCATCCTCAGTAAGTTTGCAGAAAACACCAAGCTGGGCAGTAGTACTGGTCTGCTGAAGGGTAGGAAGGCTCTGCAGAAGAATCTGGAGAGCCTGGATTGATGGGCTGAGACCAGGTGTATGAGGTTTAATAATACCAAGTGCTGGGTCCTGCATACTGGTTACAAACCCACCCTGCATTGATAGGCTTGGAGAAGCTTAGCTCGAGAGTTGCTTGGCAGAGAAAGATCTTGAGGTACTGGTAGAAAGCTGACTGCATGTGAGCCAGTAGTCTGCCCAGATGGACAAGAAGGCCAACAGCACCCTTCTGTATCAGAAAGAGTGTGGTTGTCAGGACAAGGAAGTAATCTTACCCCTGTTCTGGTCACAAATGAAGCTGCATGTCCAACACTGTTCAGTTTTGGGCCTCTCACTATAATGAAGACATTGAAGTGTTGGAAAATGTCCAGAAAAGAGCAATGATGCTGGTGAGAACTCTTGAACACAAGTCCTGTGAGGAGAAGCTGAGGGAGCTAGGGCTGTTCAGGCTGGAGAAGAGGAAGCTGAGGGGAGCCCTCATTGCTCTGTACAACAAACTGAAAGGAGGGTGTAGGGGGTGGAGGCTGGCCTTTTCTCCCAGGTTAACAAAGGATGGGATGAGAGGAAATAGCCTCAAGTTGCACCACAGGAGGGTTAGATAAGATATTGGGAAAGATTTCTTCACCAAAAGGGTCATCAGGCACTGGAACAGGCTACCCAGGGAAGTTGTGGAGTCACCATCCCTGAAGGTGTTTAAGAGACATCTTGATAAGTTGCTTAGGGACATGGTCCAACAGTTGTGTAAAGGGAGATGTTAGATTATGGTTGGACTCTTAAGGTCTTTTCAAAGACATACGTTCCAGTGAAACACATAACTTGGTTTGATGAATATTGCTCAGTTTTTTCACTCCACTGGAATGGTGTAAATTGTCTGGAAATATC